>NC_073693.1:242493141-242803366 GCF_029784155.1 Uranotaenia lowii
CTTCATATACTTTTCTAAAATGCATTTTGATACACAGACCTCGCTCGGGTTTTGCACGGTTCGTTTTCTGCACGGTTCGGTTTTAACATATGATCTGTATTTTAAACAATAAATACTATTGCATTTTAAAGACCAATCCTATTTATGAAAACATCATGAATATGTTTCAACGTTTTTTAATGTTGATATAATATAACAATAACTAAAAGAAGCTTTCATAAAAACTCAAAAATGACAAAATGAATGATGAAACATATGAAACAAGTAAAGCTGTAGCTCTATAACTCAGTTGACTTCAGCGAGTTGAATTCGCTGCTTGATTCTACGGCAGGAAATGCTCATCGTTCCCAGGTTATTGGTGCTTATAGTACCCCAGTTAGGGGTTCTCATTATGCCCCTACAGTGACTATTTTTCAGCTTTTTGGCAAAAAAATTTAAAATGCATTTTTAAACGTTTTTATCTACTACTAGCTAACCCAGTGTGCTTTGCTAAACCTTTCAAAATTAAATACTATTTTCATAAATTATTCAAATTTTTATTGTTTTATTGGCATTATTTTAAATCAAACTATAACATAATTCATAAGCAACTGCTATTAAATGAGAGCTGCAGCTGGAGTTTCGAATTGCAACACAAAGATAACTTAAACTAATATTCTGAATCTTGCTCTATTAATTTGTGTTAAAGGTCTTATAATTTTAAATTGTCTGGAGGGTCTCAAATAAATCGTACGCAAACAATCTAACTTAAAATCTATGGTTGTTTTCGCTTGATATATTCTGGATTTTTGCTAATAAACTGATAAGAGAGCCCCCTCCCCTGTCCTTCCCTTCACCCTCTGCTGAATGGAGGTCGTGATTTTTAATAATCATACCCTTTTTTTCGTTCTCAAAAGTCCTCTCATATCAAATATAGTTCCATTGGTTGATAAGTTTTTAAGCTTTATAACAAAATGTGTATGGAGCCTCCTCCTTTCTTCCCCTCTATACACTGTAAAGCGTAAGAGTCTATAACAATTGTAGAAACATATCTCGTAACCAAATACCATTCCATGCCATATTTGTTTCCATTTGTTGGCTTCGTTAGCATAAATTGAGAACTTATGCTAACAAAATTGTATTGGGCTCACCTCCCTCCTCTTATGTACCTATTCACTGAAAGGAGGATGGTGTGTCAGATTATCATAGAATCATACCAAAATGATTTTCCATGTTAAGTTTTGTCCATTTCTCGGATTTTGTAAAAAAAAAGTTAAATGTAAGCCTCCTCTTCCCTTCCTATATTCCCAACTCTATCATCCTATTGCAAGAAAGGAATTATTTCACATAGAAAAAGTATTTTTCTTAATCAAATACTTTTTTATGCCAAATTTGGTTTCATTTGCTCGATTAATTCTCGAGTTATGCAAAAAACTGTATGGAAGCTGCATTTTCCCCCTTTATATCTTTCCGCTGAAAAAAAGGTGGGGCTTCAATTTATAATAGAAACATTTCTCGTATCAAAATAGCCTCACATGGTTCAATTTGCTTGATCAACTCTCCAGTTATACTGAAAATTATAAGAGGAACCTCTTCTCTCCCTTTCCATCCACCTCTTTGAAGGAGTGAGGGATACCAAACATCCATAGAAGCATTTCTCGTACCCAAATATCATTCCATGCCAATTTAGGTTACGTTTGCTGTTGTAGTTCTTGAGTTATGCAGTAAAAATTGTATGAAACTCCCCTACCTCTTTCCTTTCTTCCCGCTGGAGGAAGGAAGGGGTCTCAAGCAATCATTAGAACATGTCAGGTTCCCAAATACCCACCCATGCCAAATTTGGTTCCATTTGCTTAATTAGTTTTTGAGTTATGTGCAAAATTATTAAAGAAGCCCCCTCCCCCCTTTATATCTCCCTACTGGAAAGAGGGAAGGGTCTGAAATAATCCATGAAATATTTTTCGTATCCAAATACTCTCTCATGCTAAACTTGGTTCCTTTTGCTTTATTAGTTTTCGAATCATGTTAAAAGAAATTTGAAAGAGGCCCCTACTCCTTTGTACTGGAAAGAGGCAGGGATCTCTATTAATCATTGACATATTTTACTTATCCAAATATCGTGCCAAATTTTATTCCAATATCTTGATTAGGTTCCGAGTAATATGAAAAATTGTAAGGTAGTCCCCATCCCCTCTTCCTATCACCCCACTGAGAGTAGGAAGGGGTACCAAATATTCATAGAAATATTCCTCGTATCCAAATACCACCCCATGCCAAATTTGATACCATTTGCTTGATGGGTTCTCAAGTTATGCAAGAAAATGTTTTTTTTGTTTGGGAGGCCCCTCCCCCCCCCCTCAAGAGAGGGAGGGGTCTCAAACCACAATAGGAACCTTCCCCTGCCTCCAATACCCCCACCTGCCAAGTTTCACGCAAATCGGTTCAGTCGTTTTCGAGTCTATAGGGAACAGACAGACAGACAGACAGACAGAAATCCATTTTCATATATATAGATTTCAAGTTTTAGCCCGTTAAGAAATAAGCTTTTCTTGGTTAAATTAGCGTCCTTCTTAAGGTGGCCATTATGCCCTTATCTCATGTAGATTTTAATAAATTCTTCTCAAAGAGTATTATTTCAATTTTATATGACATCGTTGTACGGAGATATTGTATTTCAAAAATCATTATATTGTAATTATAAATTAATCCAAATTTCAAACCTATTTAGTTACACTCTAAACATTTAAAAAGGTGATTTTAAAGCTTACGAAATTTACCATATTCTGGAAAGTCCAGATTTATAAAATACGAAACCTTAAATTTTTGACGACTATTCAAAGGTAGCTGTTTTCCCAACTTTTTTCCAATCTGCATTTTTTTAGATTATTCTAACACCTTAGTTCAATTTTGCACTGTTTAAATATGAGTCCTAAATTTGACAATTCTTTTTCTGAATTAAAATTTTCCAAGCAAACAAACACCCAATTACCAAACTGGTGAAGAGGAGGAGAAAAGTGTTTAAAGGTTACTCATCCCACCCCATGGCCACAGAATGATGCCGATGATGGCGTACTCATCGCCACCATCATGATTATCGTGGCTACACGTCGGACAAACAAAATCGGTCCTGATGAGGCGTTATTTGGTTTAGCGCTTCAGCGAGTTTAATGAATTTGTTAAAAGATTATTCGGCTGATTAAACTCCCACTGCGCCTGGTGCCTCGAATCGACGAACGACGGTTGCGTTAGATAATCGGTGTCATTTCGACGCCCTGTCACAGCACAGCACAGCCGCCCGGTTTGTGGTTCCAAAATCTGTGTAAAAATCAAAAACCGAACCTCTGGGAGCCCACCAGGAAGTGGCCATGTGGTTGACAGGGCACCACCCCATATTGTCGATAATTATGTTCGCACTTTCCCCGCCTTTTTTCAATACCACGCGTGGTTTTTGGTTTGAGTTCCGGTAATCTCGCTTGGGACTATGATAGCTACCTAATTGGAAGCTACTTTAATCGATTATTTTAACATTGTTTCCGTTTTAGATGGCTAGAGTTAGCTAATTGGACCGCCGTTTACAGTTAGAATGCATTTCGAGGCAAATTTTTACTTGTTTTATTCCATTTTCAACTTCCAACGAAATGTGTGAATTCTAGTTCTCTCGATTAGGTCAGTGGTACTCACTTCACATTTCGATGCACAAGATTGACTCACCTTCACGTGATTCCCTTCAAGTGTCATGTTACGAATTGGGTAAATCCCTTGGATGGCACCTTGAAGATACAACTTTGACAGATCCGTTGACTTCAACTATTAATCTTGTACCTTTCAAGTAGTTTTTTTTTTTCTGCTTTCGGTTAGCTCAAAGACAGGTTCAGGTTTCGTTCATCTGAGAGTTGCGTTACTGAAGAGCCGAAACGGTGGAGGGTGAGGAGGAATTTAGATACAAGAAAAAACATCTCAAGGGCCAAACCTTTTAAGATACGTTTGCCAAGAAGTGAAGAATGAAGGGCACATTGTAGCGATACAACAAGAAAGGAACAGGCCCATTGGACTAGATACCGCAAATGGCTCTCGAAAAAACTGAAGTAGTGAGCTCCAGCAAGAGGGCTTGCCGCACTTGATTGCCGTTCTATGCATAAACCTTCTGATTGATGTTTCCACGATGATATGAGATCGAATAGCGGTTACTTTGCATTGAACTTGGATCGATTGAAGAAACATGTTCCAATTTCGATAATCCAAATTTGTTCAAATTTAAAGAAATTTTATACGAAGCTATTTGTCCTGGATTCAAAATTACATTTAGAGTGATTGAACAATTCCACAACTTTTGAAAATCGGTTTCTCCATCCGTTGCTTAATTAATAAAGGTATTTTGCGCAAAAAAAAACCATAAGAGTCAGTTTATAAAGAGCAAGTTCACTGGTGTTGGGAAAACGTGGTAGAGATTTTGTCACTTTTAGCACAGCTGTGGCCTTCAAGTTTTTCAACAACACGTGTTGTAGTTTCGCATGCTGTGATGCAAAATTAGCAATATTTCTATCACATTCGGCCGAAATAGAAGCAGTGCTGTAAAAGAATACAATTTGCAAAGGTATTGAAAACATTTTTACATGGTAAAATTTTCAAAATGTAAAAATTTCAACTTTTTTCCAACACCAGTGAACTTGATCTAATTAAATATCAAATCTCAAGCAAAATTCGAAAAAAATATATTCAGGATAGGCTGTGATCGTCGATGAAGGAAGTGTTTTTTCAGCGGAAAATTTTCAAGCTCTTCAAAACCCTAGTTTTAAAAGTTTATTTGTGCATATTCATCATGAAATCCAAGAACAGCCTTCAAAAGAGATCAACAATCAAGAAATTTTAGGACGTTCGCGACGGGTTCTGAGATTGGGTTGATCCAGAATCGGTATCAAACCATTTAAACCTAATTCATTTCCTGTATTTCTGGAATGCTGTCGGCCATACATACAAAGCGGGGATTAAACCTTCGAAGTTAACGATTCGTGTTCTTTAGTCTCCGAAAAACATTAAAGCTAAGTATTGCCGTGATTTTTCTATAACCAGTAAATCAAAAGGAAATTCAGTTGGAATGCCAACTAGCATTAGAAAGTTTAATTATGGTTTAATTATGGCATTTTTTGTGCAGCTCGTTTTATGACGGTTTTATTATGGTCATGCAAAATGCTTATATTTTTTCTCGACCATATGTTTTGAGATGGTTTTGAAAACGCTAATTAAACTTTTATTAAACATACTGTTTTAGTTATTTTGTATGAGTTATGGAAGCTCTTTTTTAACTATAATAAAACACAAACTTAGAAGTTGTCTCCAAGCTTTCTTTTGCATGTTCTATAATAGCACTCAGTGCATGATTATTAAACCGCCATAAAACTTAGTGACAGTTCTCGATCAAGATGTCAAAACAGGACACGCTAAGGTTAGATAGCACATATTTGAATTGGAACTCCAATTTTTACACATTTTTGATAAGTTATGCGTGTTGGTTTTGAGTTAAAATTAAAAAAAATAAATAATAATCTTTGAAAACTTGAAATCACCGAAAGTGGAATGAATATCTTTACAACATGAGTATTGAGTGAAAGGGCCCAAATAGTTGGAAAAAAATTGTTGCTTGACGCCATCATTAATTCAAGATGGCGGCTTCCGCTTTTATTTTCAAAGCTGTAAATTACTTGAAAATATCGTGAAACCTTCACAATATGGTTATTAGGTGAAAGTGATAAACGAGTAGAAGTCAAATTTTGTTGCCCATCGCCATCTTAAATCCAAGATGGCGGCTACCACTCAACTTGAAAATACTGTAAATGACTGAAAATCGCATAAAACTCATATTAGAGGGGTATAAGATGAAAGAGATCAACCGGTAGAAGATGAATTTTGCTATCTGACGCCATCTTGAAATCCAAGATGGCGGCTTTCGCTAAACTTTAAAATGTAGTAAATGACTTAAAATGACATGAAACCCAAATTGGTATTGGGTGAAAGGGCTAAACGAGTAGAAGTCGAATATTGCTATCTTACGCCATCTTGAAATCCAAGATGGCAGCTTTCTATAAACTATAAAAATGCTCTAAATCATTGAATATCGCATGAAACCTCCAAAATATGGATATTTATCAATTGAGATAAGCTATAAAAAGTTTATTTTTGCATTCTGACGCTATCTTGAAATCCATGATGGTGGCTTCAGCTGAACTTAAAAGTACTGTAAATGAATGAAAATATCATGAAACTCCCAAAAATATTGTATTGGGTGCTAAGGCTAAACGATAGAAGTCAAATATCTCTTTTCGCGTTTCTCTAAAATGCTGTAAGTAAGTGAAAATCCCACAAAAACCACCACAATACAGACCCCGTTCGTTTTTGGCAACATTCGATTTTGGCAACATCGAATTTGGCACATGTGCCTAAATCAGACGGTTAACAGAAACAACTTAACCTTATAGTTTTCGCTAGAATAAGACCAATACAATTTAGACATAATAGCATGATAGGAATAAAAGAATGACATAAATGGCAAAATAATCAAAAACTATAAACAAAACAACAAAAGTTCTAAATGCATTAGAAACATAATGAAAAAATAATAAAAGTGATTTAAAATGATCGAAATTGTCTAAAAATAGTAGTTTTAATGTAGTATTAAGTGAAAAAAAAGTTGAGAAAAAAATCGTTCGATTTTGGCAACACAAAAAGTTCGGTGTGTTGCCAAAAACAAACAGGGTCTGGTTCTTCTTGTTAAGCCCTTTCACTCAATATCATTATTGTAAAGCTTTCGAGCGATTTTTAGTCATTTACAGTTCAACGGAAGCCGCCATCTTGAATTTCAAGATAAAGTAAAAAAGAGAAATTTAACATCTACTGGTTTCGCTCTTGAACCCAAAAAAATATTGTTGGCGTTTCATGCGATTTTTAGCGATTAACAGTATTTAACAGCTAAGCGGAAGCCGCCATATTGTATTTCAAGATGAAGTTTGGTAGCGAAATTTGTCTTCTCTTTGTTCCACCCCTTTACCTAATACCAATATTGTGGAGATATTTAAGAGTAACGATCTAGACTGAAAACTAATGACAAAATCACAAACAAAAATCCGGGCTGTTTTATATACAAACCTGGCAAAGTCTGGGTATTTGATTCTAAAATTGGCGACCAAAATCCAGGCAATACCGAGCATTTTTGTTCTAAAGCTAGGATTTGTTCTTCAGAAATTAAAAAAAAAAACTTGAAAAAACCTTTCATGATTTTTTTTAACCTGCTCCAAAAATGTTGGACGCATTAACGAACATAATTACATCACAATTTATTTTTTAAGTTTGTTTTAAAATCAGAATTAGAACAAATCCCGCAAAATATGGGCTTTTTCAATGAATTCCGGGCAACTGGGTCAGATCGGATATCTCAAAAATTTATATTAAATATCCGGGCATATTTTTATTATTTATAGGGCAATCTGGTAACATTTTTATAGAAATTCAGGTCTGAATATTAAATTTTAAATTAAACCTATATTGGAGGTTTAATATTCCCATAACGAAAATTGTATTTCTACATATATTCGTATTTCTGATTCTGTATCAAGTTTAGGATTCTTGATTTTCAGTTCGAATAATCATAAGAAATAAGAAGTAAAAAGCTGCTTTGAAATCCTGGTTCATATTAGCTTTTGCATTTCATATCAAATTTGAATCATGTTTTTTCGAACATCATTTGCATTTTCAATATTTTAATATTACATAGTGTTGGGGTCAAATCCCGAAAGCTGCTGGTACGAATAGGCCGCGAAATTCCCAGACGTATGTAGTTCAAATCGCTATTAAAAACACGGCACAGTCTTTCTTCAACTCATGAGCGGTACAGACGCAGATAGACGAACTTCTCTAGTGTCCGAAAGAAGAGATTATTTGACTGCATTGTTTGAGTGACCGAATTGTTTTTTGAAACAATAGTTGTTTTTTATCGTTGGTTCTGAGTGAGGGGTTGGGAAACATGGCGGCCGACTCCGGCGGCTCAATTCCGGTTTTCGGGTCTCGATTTGCCTTATTGGATGGCAATGAAGCAAACTGTAAATCGAAATTCAGTGTAATGGGGAAAAATAAAAAAAGGCATGCTCAACGTGAGGTTGTTGGGGAAATTAACTTTACAAAGCAACAACGTCTTGATGGAGGTGACAACGGTTCTCGTTTCCTCATTCTGAGTCGAACGGACAAAGACAAAACAATGGAGGACGTAAATCCATTTTTGATAAAACGGGCCATCGATGCTATATCTGCGAACATCAAGATCGAAAGGTACAAAAACGGTACACTGCTCTTGAAAACCGTGAACAGGCATCAAGCGGAAAAAATCATCAAGCAAACAAAACTAACCGACGGAATCAACATTGCGGTTATCGACCATCCCTCGATGAATAAATCCAAAGGCACGATATATTGCCCGGATTTGAAAATGTTGAAAGACGAAGAAATTCTGAAAGAACTTTCTCCTAGCCATGTGTCTGAAGTGAAACGTATTACGCGAAAAGACAAAAGTGGAAAAATCGTGGAAACAGGTGCTTTTATCCTCACTTTCGACCTTGGGGCCTTGCCAAGTTCAATAGATGCAGCCTTTTACCAGTGCAAAGTTCGTCCCTACGTCCCCTTCCCCCTACGGTGTATGACATGTCTTAGATATGGACATAAAAAAGACCAGTGCAAAGGAAACGGTATCTGTGCAATGTGCGCTAATCTATTCCACGACAAGAAACCATGTGCTTCGACACTTAGGGGAAAGGTTTCCTAAATGGGCCTATCGGGTTAAATGACCCTACGGCTGTTTGATGAAATGGCTGACTAGACAGCTTATCTAACCAATGCATTTTGAGGCTGATACGCTTAGAACATAAGGCAAGAAAGAATTTTATGAATTTACAAACTCAAAAAAATTTAAAAAATCATACAAGGTTTTGATACATTTTGATGTAATATTTCGGCTTTTAAAAATTATACGTAAAGAAGCTTAAAACAAAAACTAGGATGGTTTTTGTTTCTTACTCAAATGAACTTAAGAAATTAAACATATTTCAGCTTTTGTGGAGGTTTAATAATGATTATATAGTGGAATAATAGAGTGTTTTTGTATGCCCCCATCATGTTTGTAAAATGCCTCCAACCTAAAATAACAGGTTATATAGAATAAATTAATGATTTTTATCATTGAACCTTCAAATCTAAGCTCTGAATAACATCTAAAGAGAGAATTGAAGATGTAAAAAAAGATTTGATAAAGTTTTTCTTATGGATGAACTGCCTCCATAGTATGGCAACCCTAACTTTTGTTTTATTCCATAAAATTATAATATAGATAGATTTTTATGAAACTTCAGCTTTGTCGTACGGAAATTATTACTTTCTAGCAGTTTCAATGAAATTCACCGGAAATATTGCCCAAAAAACAGAAATTTTGTTCAAAACATAAATAGGCGCATTTAGCCCGCACGGTTTGAGGTTCGGCATTTTAGACAACACTTATAATAAAATCATTTTCTTGGATACAGAAGAAAATTTTAACATAAAAATTACTTCAATGTATAGAAAACAGATGCCTGCACACGTGTATATAGTTTTTGTACACATATTCAATGTGATATTTGATTAAATCAGTGTTCTACTTAATAGGCGCATATAGCCCGCTCCTCCCCTACTTGCGTAAATTGTCGAGGTAGCCACTCAGCACTGTCGCGTGAGTGCCCGGTTTTCATCGACGAGTTTGAGATCCAGCGTATCCGAGTTGAAGAGAGAGTTTCTCTAAAAGACGCCAGACGAATTCGACGCCTACGTGTACCGAACGTTATCACCGTGAGACCAAATCTGAGAGAGAGTTACGCCGCAGCTCTCAGAAACGAAAGAAGAGAGGAACATCAACAGCCCACTTCCGGGAACTCAACAACAAGCAAACCAACAACAACTGAAACTACCAACGAAAACATCGAACCAACTGAATCATCGCCAAGCCACACCAACCAAGATAAACCATCCACCACCACTCAATCTCCATCATGGGCCGATATGATGGAGACGCCTGATACATCATCATCGAAGACAACAGACCAAAAGGAAACAAACGACAAACAATCATCGCTCGAAGAAACAGGTTCACATTTATATCAACAGACAAATGATGAGCCTTTACCACAACAATTGAGTCACGCAAGTAGTAACATAACATACACAAGTAATTCAAACAACGTATCCATTCCTAACACAGTAGAAAACATAGTAACTAATGAGGAAACTTTCAATTTAATTTCACAAACACTTAAAACATCTATTCTATTTGGTACAGATAGGTTAAACGATAACACATAACTGTTGAAACTGATTATTTTTTGTATGATTCTTACATTTTGCTTTTCAGCATACCGAGCGTAATGAAGGCTGTTTTCTTGCCGCCTTACATTTCATTCGTTATGTTGACACAATTTACGATCACGTAATGGCTAATAATATTATCATGCAATGGAATTGCAATGGTTTTTATAGCCACATTGAAGAAATCAAACTTTTAATTAGCAAGTTCAACCCATCTGTAATAAGTGTTCAAGAATCACATTTTAATTTAACTAGAACCCCTTCTTTGAAAAACTTTAAGATTTTTTTTACAAATGATAACATTCACACACGCGCCTCTGGCGGAGTGGCATTGTGTGTGAGAAATGATATACATGCAATTGAAATCGATTTAGATACTTCTTTACAAGCTGTAGCAGTTTTAGTGCATTTTCCCATAAAATATTCGATTTGTAGTTTATATTTACCCCCAAATGAAGTTTTCTCAAGACAAGATTTAGAAGCGTTAATTAACAAACTACCTGAACCATTCTTAATAACAACAGACTGTAATGCACATAATACTATATGGGGCAGTCATCATGACTGCACTAGGGGAAAACTGATAGAGTCAGTCATAGAGGGATGTGATTTAAATATTTTCAATGACGGATCGCAAACACATTTTTCTTTAGCCCATCGTAGTTTTTCAGCAATCGATTTAACTTTCGGGTCTCCTATTCTTTCAACCCACTTCGACTGGAAAGTCCACGACGATCTCTGTTCTAGCGATCACTACCCCATAATCCTTTCTCCCCTAGTTCGCGATTCGAATGTCTACCGTCGACCAAAGTTTATTACACAAGCAGCAGACTGGATATTGTACCAAAATTTGGTCTCCATTAATCTAGATAATCTCCAAGAAGAAGACGGTTTGAGTATGATTGATCTGTTTAATAAATCTATTGTATCAGCTGCTACCGAGTCTATTCCTAAAACTCCAAGTAGTGTAAAGAGACCAAAACCCCCTTGGTGGACCTCTGAGGTTTCAGAGGCCATTCAAGGGAGGAAGAGAGCGTTGAGGATTTTCAAGTCTCATACATCTAATGAAACAGAAATTGAATATAAAAAAGCAAAAGCTAGAGCAAGGAGAGTTACTCGTAACGCGCGAACTAAAAGTTGGCAGAACTTCGTTCCCACTATAAATCTTTCAACATCTACTAAAGAAGTCTGGAATAAAATTCAAAATATTCAGGGAAAGTCGAAATCACAATCCATTACTGCAATTGAACAAAATGGTTCTTTGATAACTGATCCTCGTCTCATTGTAGAAGCAATAGGAAAGTCTTTTGAGTCTGTATCTAGCTCTAATAAATATCCTCAAAATTTTCTACTTCATAAACAATCTTTAGAAAACCTTCCCCTCGATAAAGATGAGATACATTTTAACGTGATTAACGAGCCTTTTACAATGATTGAATTAAAAATGGCTTTGGCAACATGCAAAGGATCGTCCGCCGGACCAGATCTGATTCACTATGACATGATTAAAAATTTACCAAATGACGGATTCTTTTACCTTTTAAAGACATTTAATAAACTCTGGATAGAACGATCGTTCCCTGATAACTGGAAAGAATCCATCACCATACCAATATTAAAACCCAATAAAAGTCCATTAAATACAAATAATTATAGACCTATACAATTGACATGTTGCCCATGTAAACTCTTTGAAAAGATGGTAAACAAACGTCTTTGGTGGTTTTTGGAATTAAATAATATAATTGATCCTCATCAATCAGGTTTTAGAAAGGGTCGTAATACTTTAGACAACTTAGTAGCTTTAGAATCTTCAATCCAAGACAGTTTTACAGAAAGTGAACATTTAGTTTCTATCTTTTTTGATTTGGTAAAGGCTTATGACACAGCTTGGAGGCGAGGTATTTTGAATGCATTAGCTTCGTATGGAATCAAAGGAAATATGTTATATTTTTTAGAAAATTTTTTACAACATCAATCGTTCAAAGTTAGTGTTGGTAATACATTTTCCGACAGTTTTATTCAAGAAAACGGTATTCCCCAGGGATCTGTTATTAGCACAACTCTGTTTTTAATAGCTATGAATAGTATTTCATCACATTTAACTCATGGAGTTAAACGAGTAGGCTTTGCAGATGATTTGGCTATTTTTATAGAGCCAAAACCATGGATGTTATCGAGGAAAAACTTCAAAATTGTCTTTCCAGAATGGAACAGTGGTCTAATGTAACTGGGTTTAAATTTTCTGTTGAGAAAACTAAAATTATTCATTTTTGTAGAAAACGAAACTGTCGTGTTGAGCCTAATTTGATATTATATGGAGAGAAAATAGAGGTTGTAAATAAACATAAATTTTTAGGAATTATTTTCGACAAACGACTGCAATGGGATCATCATTTGAAACAATTGAAAATAAAAACACAATCGTCTCTTAAACTGATCAGGACACTCTCCCACACTAGTTGGGGCTCAGATAGGAAAAGTTTACTTCATATTTATAAAACCATGACTTTATCTGGGTTAGATTATGGATCTATTATTTATGCAACAGGTACTAAAACAAAACTTAAACTTTTGGATTCTGTTCATAACTCCGGAATAAGACAATCTTTAGGCGCTTTCCGAACGAGTCCCGTTCAAAGCCTTCTTTGTGAATCAGGAATAATGCCCTTGAAATATCGTCGTGAAATACAACTCATGAATTATTTTATCAAGATAATTTCAAACCAAAAACATCCCTTAAATATTCAAATAAGAAACTCTCAAAAGTTAAAATCATCAAAGTCCTCTATTTCGAGATGTTTTGAATGTTTCAAAAAATATAACATAAATTATAATGCCATAGGCTCTTATCAATTTTACGACACTCCACCGTGGAAACACAAATTTTTTAAAATCGATCTTGATTTGACAAAATTTAAAAAATCAGTTACCTCAGAAATAATTTATAAAAACGAATTTATAAAAAAAATAAACAAATATAAAAATTTTAAAATTTTGTATACTGACGGATCAAAAATTGGCGACGTAGTTGGAAGTGCAGCCTTTGGATTAGGACAAGAGATAGTTGTTAGGTTACCCTCTTTTACTTCTGTTTTTACTTCAGAACTTGTAGCTATAAAAAATGCTCTTAAAATGATAGAAACACAAGATATTCTTGGTAAATTTTTGATTGCTTGCGACTCTCTCAGTGCTCTACAAGCAATTAAGGACGTGTATAGCCCAAATTCAATTATTAATGACATTCATGACATAATCAATAAAGTTCACCACGAAATTGCTTTTATATGGATACCTAGTCACATAGGTATAAGAGGGAATGAAAGAGTTGACGCTTTAGCGAAATCCGCAAAAAATCTAAATATTCAAATCATGAATCCAACTACTTTAGATTTTATAAAAGAAATTAAATCAGTCGTAAATTGTGAGTGGCAAAAAGAGTGGGATAGTCTTACAACAAATAAACTTAAAAACATTAAAGAAACAGTTACTCAAACAGACCACCCTACACACATTAGTCGTAAAGAAAGTATCATTTTAACAAGATTGAGAATAGGTCACACCAGATATACACACACTTATTACATGAAACGTGAAAATCCACCCCAATGCGATTTTTGTAACACTGATATAACAGTCAAACACATTTTAGAAGAATGTAAGAAACATGAAAATATTAGAAGGAAATATTCCATAAATGTTAATAGTATTGTAAAACCAACAAATATTGAACTGAAAAATCTTTTTAAATTTTTAAAAGAAATTGATATTTATAAAGAATTGTAATTAGCTTGTAATTTTATGTAAATATTTATAATGTAACACTGATTTATATATTTAGTTTTAAGATATGCATATAGCCGTAAACTATGAGCTGAGCATTAATAAATAAAAAAAAAAAAAAAAAAAACACGGCACTTTGAATGTGATACGATCACAGAAAAATATTTATTTTTACACAGAATATTAAAACGCTTAACATCAAGCTATCAGTGGACTGTATTTTCTATGCCTTCTCAAAATGCTACTGACCCACACGGGTGACTAACTGACTCTTTTTCTATCTACATACCAGCTGCTATCAGCAGCACGTAATTACCGATCGAGTACGATCGGTTATCGGTCATTCCGTTTTCCACTCTGCCACACGCATTGTTCGTCCTGACCACTGGGGAGATGCGTGTGGCAGAGGTGAAACAATTGTTGCTGCTTGTGGCTGACGCGGATATCAATGATCGATCATCTTTAGGCTCGCGCCAAAAGATTTATGATTTTCACCAGAACAATCTGTAAAAAATTCGATATTTTGTCGGATATTGTTTAAAATTATTCATTTTGCAGTTTTTAAGCTTAATTTCAAACAAAAATCATAAATTTAGTTCAAGTTTATATCAAGCCAATTCGATCTGATTTTTTTTCCTTTACTTTTTTTTTGGAAATTTTATTTATTTTCTTCAAAGGTTAGAAAGGTTAGAAATTTGCAAAAAAGTTTGGAAGATTTGATTAGAGCAACGAAAAAGTTTTGTTCTTTGAGAAATTGAAGGCTAGCCTAAAAAAGAACTTATGCTCAAATCAAATTACTTTAATGTACCAGACTCTTAAACAATTACAAAAATTTTAACCATCGATGAAAGCACCCTCCAGCAGGCTTCCGAGAAGTACTGGCGAACGACAGTATTCTTGCGAATGTCGCACATGCACCTCGATGAAAGCTTCCCGAATATTTCTTCCCCGAAAGTTTTAAAAGGAGCGGTCGTGCGATGTACAGCGATGGCTTGTTTTTCCTCATGCGAGAGTTTGTTCGTGGGTATGAAATTTTTTTAAGCTTCGTGACAGTTTTGGGAAAACCTTCGTGACAGTTTGCAATGCGTTGAATTTCGCATGACAGTACAACTTACTTCGTCCGACTGTAGCCGAGATTCGCTCGGGCTGAGTTGATTTCGAACGAACGTATATTCCTTTTGCTCGAAGCTACTGAGGGTGGTGATCACCCCAATCACCCTCCCCTCCCCTCCCTTCCCCTTTTCACCTAACCTGCACCGGCACCACATATCGAGTTACGCGCCGATCGTATGCTGCTGCTCGGTGCGAATAGATGGCTCGTTCGATCTATTCGAAACCGAGCAGCAGCGCATACGATCAGGCATGGGTACGGTATGGGCACTAGGGTGTCCCAAAATTGCATTACTTCTGGGAATCTGGGAGCTCAACCTCCAAATGGTAGATTAGGATGTGCAGAACAAACTTTTGTATGGGGCCGACTAAAAAAAATCATGTTTAGAGGTTCCGCAAGCGCGATCTTTGAAAAAAGTCCACTTTCAAAAGATTTGATTTTAAATAAATTCTGGGTTCAAAAATTTTCATAAAATTTATATATTTTATATTTTTTAAATTTTGTTTGAGTTAAATGCTACACGTAAAAAATGAAAAATGAACCAAATTTGTATCAAAACGTAAAACAAGCAGGGTTATTTCCAAGAAAAAAATTTTTTTGGTCCAAAAATTTTGGATTCAACTGAGCAAAATGTGTACCAAGCGTAAAATATTTTTGATACCAATGCCATCAAAAGATGCGGATTTTTGTGCACTTATACTTTGCCCCATATAAAAGTTTGTTCTGCACATCCTAATCTATCATTTGGAGGGTGAGCCCCCAGAAGTTATGCAATTTTGGGACACCCTAATGGGCACGACAGTCACCCGTGACAGTCCTGCCCAAACTGTCACGCCCTACAGCCGACAGTTAGGATGACATTATTTTCGAAACAGGAGGCATGAAGGGATGAAAACCAAACTGTCGGTTGGGTTCGCTACAGCATAAAGCACAACACTTTCGGCAACGCATGCTTTGAACAGATTGTTCAGATACAGCCTGGGTTCTCGCACGTGTGCGATGTAGCCGAAGCATTACGATTCGTTACCGACGGTACAGCAGCGAACCGAGTGGTAAGGAAAACCTAGACAGTTTGTTTGGCAAGAAAAAAGCAGTCATAGCAAAGCTGTACTTTTCGGAAGCCTGCCCTCCAGACCCTTAGAGCCCAACAATGAAGAAATAATTTATACATTTTTTTTGTAAATGTTGAACGTTTGCACTTACTCTAGTGTACCGTCTTAACTGAAAATTCTCTCGGAAAATTCATATCCTCACTTTTTGTTAGGAAAAAGTGGTTAATTTTATGGATAATATTTATTAATGAACGCCTAAAATCAAAAAATTCTTTGCATTCGGCATCAATTAAATATAAACCATTTTAAAGAACAGGCTTTTGATCAGTTCATGTGTCTGTTCATTTTCATCAGATTTTGTTGTTCTCAAAATTTAAAGACGTCTGACACATCTTCAGTCAGGTACATGTTTAACAAATGTTTTTGATCTGTTTCTGTCGGAAACATCTTATTATTTATTCTATTATCGATATACACCAAAACTCACCTTCTAGGAGTATGGGATCCTAAAATTGTATGTAAATATTCCCACTTTCTTTTTTAAAACGTCCGCAAAGAGTCGTCCTTTTTTTTCTGGGTTTTTCATCCTGTTGGATAAATTATCCCTACCTCGAAGAGTCGTACCATTATATCATATGCATTAGTAGTAAATTCATTTTTTTTACAACAATTTCTGCTTTAATTAACACGAAATCAAATTAGTTAAAAATTTAAAAATCATTTATATGGTTTTGATTCAATCGGCGCAATATCAACCTGGGTTACATCTAGGCGTCATTCATTAATACTAGAGATGTACCGAATAGTGGTATTCGGCGAACGGCCGAAATTTCCCAAATTTTCATAATTCAGTCAATATAAAGGAACGTTAATATCTGGTGAAAAAACAATCATTTGAGTGAGCGAAAGGAGATGGAGGGGTTGGGGGGGGGGGGGGGTTTGATTTTGTGATGGTGTGATGGAAAATTGT
This sequence comes from Uranotaenia lowii, assembly GCF_029784155.1. Taxonomy (NCBI): domain Eukaryota; kingdom Metazoa; phylum Arthropoda; class Insecta; order Diptera; family Culicidae; genus Uranotaenia; species Uranotaenia lowii. The sequence continues at coordinate 242,510,411 of NC_073693.1, forward strand.
GGTTTGTTTTATTTCAATTTCTTAATATATTGTAAAATTAGAACTTATGTAAATATAAATTATGTAGAAAATACGATTATCAAAATCAGTTTCTGAAGAATGAAGCTTCTGGAACCAAATTTTTTTTTATTGTCTCATGAATTTAAAGTTATCATACAAAATTTTCAATTTTAATCATTCTAAAACGAATCAAATATATAAAAGTGATTAATTCTTTTTAATTCTTCATGTAGGTACTTACACATAATTCAAAATTTTTTAAATGATTTTGAATTATAACAAAAAAAATATGAAATGAAGGGTTAGTTCTGAATGTTAATACTATTCTTAAGGGAACAGTCCTAATCATTTGCAATTGAAATAGCCAAGCTTTCAGATTCAGAATATCAAACCTTAAGCTAAATTTTAACTTAAAATTTCTAGTAGTGTTAGTTAAAAATCACTTAAAAAATCTTCCGACTGTTTAATATGATAGATTGCCTTGTTGCCGAATAAATAGTCGACTGATAACGGGATAGTGTTAATTCACAAGATAAAAAATTTAAACAGAGGCAAACTGATTTTGAAAAAAAATTGCGTCCCAAATCTATTTTTTTGACAGATTTTTTCTCTCACTTCTTATTTTCTGACGTTTAGTTATTTTAAAACTTAGCAGTTTAGAATGAAATCGATCAATGTTAATTGATAAAGTAACTAACCTACATGGACTACAAAAATGTGTTAAATCTTTTCATTATTCTTTATTCATTCAATGATACAGATTATAGGGAAGAATGCCACAAAGTGGTCAATTCCCGGAAAAAAACAATACAGATTTTGTTTTGATATTCTTGTTCCGAAGATACAAAAATAAATTTACCATTTTTCTTTTGCTAACTTTTGCTAACATCACAAAAAGAAGATTAGTTTTATTAATTATTTGATACTGGAAATTTTAATCTTTTTCACAACTTTGTTGAACGTTGAAAAGCGTTTTCACTTGTGCATTATCATAAAAATATCCAAGATTGATTTTGGTATTTAAATGTTTTTAAAATTCCCGTATTTTACAAAATTGGGGAAAATACTTACTTCTATAATTTTTTTTCTCCCAGAAGTCATGGTAAATTATTCACAGTCTTCAAGGAAATTGATCATTAATTGATCATTTAGCTGAAAAGTACACAATTTTTTTCAATGAATTTTCACCTTGTATTTTCAAAATTGAACACCAATTCCTTCATATTGAAACAGCTATTATAAATACTTTTCTGTTCCTTTTTGGCTCTAAAAACCCATAGGGAACGCAAAAGTTATAGCACGTTATCTCTTCTTGCGATTTATTGTTGCTGGAGTCTCATGTTTTTCAACGCATTAGCTAATCTTGAGAAGATTTTTTGAAATTTAAAATACAGTCGATTTCTGTTTAACAGTACTTGCATTTTTTCACGGTTATCCGTAACATGAATGTTTGATGATTTCAAACAAAATTTGATAAAATCGAATCCTAAATTTAAATTTTTGTTTTGGAATTTCGTAACACAGGTTATCAATTTTAAGTTTATAATTAATATTAGAATGATGGAAAATTGAGGGCGAAAAAAACTCGTGAAAGACAATCTTTGCTGTGATTCAGAATCTGAATTTTTATTTGCAATAAGTCATAAATTCCTGATATGACTTAATAAACCAACTGATATAACTCAATAAACCAGCTGTAAACAAAAAAACAGAGTTTCAAAAATTTTTTTTTTTGAAAATTCAAATTTATATTTTAATTTTAGATACGTGTAAGCTTTTTTATCTTTGAGTAAAATTTGATGAGAATGAATTGTCCTGATTCTGAATTGATAATTTTCCATCGATTTAGAAAAATTTTTTAAATACAAAAAACCTAATGGGGAACTTTTCGCTGCTCAAAACTTTATCAGAAATGAATTTCACTCGGCATCAACACTTGTTATTGATTACGATTGAATTTGTTTAGTGAAATATTGGTGAAAGACGAAAAGATAGATTAGAAAGTTAGAATTGAAGTCATACGTTTCTTAAGTGCCTACTGGAAAATGGTGCTAGCGATGGAGAATTTGACTACAATTTAAATTCCTTACGTTAAAGGCAAGTTATCACTTGAAACATGGTAGAATATGGTAAAAATTTCTAAAAATTAAAGAAAATTGAAAGTTATAGGAATCCGTACGTTTATAGTTAATGATTTATTTATTGTTTTCTGCTTAAATTGAGCAAATAAAAAAAAATGCATATTGAAGTTTATAAATTTTTCACGACAGCAGAAAAAATATTTATAGTATTTCAGTCTTTCAACCTTATTCACCCCCTTATATGACTTTTTCATATTTTCATTTTATTAAAATTCAAACAAAACTGAGAATTAGGAAGCACTGAATTTAAAGCAAATACAAAGTTTTTTACGATTTGCTCGTGTTGATTTAGGCATATGAGTGAAATTAGTGACAATAAAAAAAAATGTTGACCCTACATTTCTTTAACAGCAAATTCAAATTAACACTCTAAGTAACTAAACAAAAGTTGTTTGGTCTAATTCAGTTCAGGGAATTGCAAGTTATAGCTGCTTGAGTTTGGTGAACTGACTTTTTCCAATATTTATTAATATTTTAAGTGATAAATAAACTTTTTTGTTGAATAAACACCCCACGGAGTGAAAATTTTTGAAAATTTAAAAGCTCATCTACTAAGAAATTTAAGCATTTGCGGGTACATTGTAACGGTTTTTTGCCGCTTGGGGGGGGGGGGTGATCACCCCGATCACCCCCCCCCCATAGGACCGCGCCTGGCTATGCCATGGTTACTATCCTCTCGCGACGCCTCAAGTATGGAGACGAAAAACAAACCCTCCAAAGGAATGTAAATCTCGAAAAAATGGAAGTCATGACTATAGTTTCTTTCAAATAATAACAAACTTCATTATTACGGACAATTTATGCGACTTTGTTTTTTTTTATTCGATAGAAACCGATTCGCATGGTTACAGAATATTCATAAAATAATTTCATTTGAATCGTTTGGGTTATTTCGGAGGATTAGAGCTGTGCTACTAACACCATTACAAGAGAATTATATATAATAACTAGCAGACCCGGTAAACTTCGTCTTACCATGTTAAACTTGGCGTCAATTTAATTTTTTTTTCGCTGTTTGACTTAAAAACAACATCAAGTCTTGAGTTGTTAATCGTATCGCTTTCTTGAACATGTCCTAGTTTTTTAACATATCCATCTTTTCCGTTTGCTCGAATTGTCCCGCTCAATTATATCGGAATCAAATCTAGGAATTTTAACTCAATTCCACGGGTCTTTTCATAAATTATTAAAAAATTCTCTCCTATCAATTTTACATGCATATTACATGAATCCTTTTCGTTTACTTTTCTTTGATTCGGATGCTTTGAATATTGGCGAATGAAATCAGGTAACAGCTTCCCGTTGCAAATTCGATTTTTTCAGCACTCAACGCGTTGCAACGTTACCATCAAACTTGGCAAGCCTCTTGTTTAAAAAAAATCTACTCTTTATAACTTGTTCCATAAATAACATATGTGATTATATCTATGTTTTAATTATTGTATACCATTTAGTTGATTTTCTCCGCCTTGCTCGAGTTCACTTTAAGGTTTAAATCGAAATCAAAAGTTGCTCATTTATTGGAATTCATTGCATATGAAACTTTATGGAAGAAGAATTTTTAATATCGGGACAATTTATGGAGTTTTGCCCAATATTCTGCCTAGCGCAGCACTTTTAGCTCCCGAGTAGCTTTTGATGGTATATTTTTTTAGAACTGAAGAAATAAAAACATTAGATAAGTTTTCTTACAAACCATTTTCAAGCAGCTTCGCTTTCCTCGCCTTTGGAAGCAGTGGTTTTTTATTTCCATATTTTCATCAAAATCATGTTCAAAAAAAAAAGTTCGCCCTTTTTTTTATTTGTTCGAGCAAAAAATGTAAATTAAATCAAGAAGACTTCATTTATTGGGTTAATGTTCAAAGGAATTTAATTTGGTTTTGAAAGGAGAAAATTTATGTTTAATTTTTTTGTTATTCAACCGTATTAAAGCATTTTTATTTTCATTTTCTTAAAGATATACCTACCTAGATATACCTGCCAATTTAAACCATTGTTGTCTGATTTAAAATTTTCCTAAACAGTGTTGAAGGTGATTTGCGATTCTATTTAAGATTATGTGATATTTTCAAGATTCAATAACATTTAATTGGAATGCAGGTTTTGAAAATTTAAATACATAAAAAGAACTAATCTTTTAAGGCTACGATAATTTCATTCTTTTTTCTGGAAATTTTCATGTACATTTACCTCGAAATTTACCTCGACATTTAAAAATTTTAAATATTCACTTCAAATTTAACACTCGGGATACCCTATCTGACTATTTTAGAGAAAAATTGGTATATGTTTCATGGCTTAAAGGCGTGTTGCCACTTGTTTCACCGTGTGAAATGACAGGAGTTAATATTATTTTCAACACTTTTAGGTGATAATAAAAACTTATCAAAAAAAAAATTCTGCTTCTGCTATCAAAAAAATTATGCTTCTGAAAAATCAATCACAAAAAAAAATTACAACAAACAATCGGATCTAAAGTCTCTTCTATGTAGTCAAAATTTGCTAAACAAAAACACACATTTATGTTAAGTACGTACTTAAATTCTGTGTAAACAAACAGGGAACCTGTAAACAGTTTTTTGGTGAACGATTTAAAAAAACAGTTAAGTTTATTTAGTCAGATTGTGTATTTGGGCCCAACCATTTATAAATTAAGAAACCATGCATACATTTTTTTGTAAATGTTGAACGTTTGCAATTCTTTGCATTCGGCCTTTAAATGAACATCAATCCTATACAGTAAGGTTTTTTTTTACACTGATATACGTACCGCGTAAAAAAAAACCGTGTAAAAAAAAACCGTGTTAATTCCCGAAAACCGTGTAAAAAAAAACCGTGTTAATTCCCGAAAACCGTGTAAAAAAGACCATTCGAATTCTGCAGCTTTGAAGTTCTGACACTTAAGACCTGAGACCTGAGACTTGAGACATAAGACCTGGACTTGAAAATGTAGACTAGAGACATGAGACCTGAGACTTTAGACATGACACCTGAGACCTAAGTCCAGAGACCTGAGATCTGAGACATGAAACCTGAGACTTGAAGAATGAGACCAAAGACATGGGACATTAGACCTGAGACCTGAGACTAGAAACCTAAGACATAAAACACGAGACCTGATACCTGAGACATGGGACATGGGACCTGAGACATGAGACTTGAGACTTAAGACATGACACCTGAGACCTGAGATATGAGACAAGAGGCATGAGACATGAGATATGAGACCTGAGACCTGAGACATGAGACATGAGACATAAGACATGAGACCTGAGGTATGAGACAAGAGCCATGAAAGATTAGACCTGAGACATGAGACTTTAGACCTGAGACAAGCTACTAGTGTTATTACCGCGAAAAATTATATAAGCTTCGATTACAACTTGCGACCCCTCTAGTGAAAGGGTTTGACTTGTAGGTGACGAAAAACAGTGTCGCGACTTCGCTAGTCCAAGCTACTAGTGTTAGTACCGCGAAATATTAGTTTAGCTCCGATTTCAACTTTCGACCGGTCAAGTGAAAGGGTTTGACTTGTAGGTAACGAAAAATAGTGTCGCGACTTCGCTAGTACAAGCTACTAGTGTTAGTACCGCGAGAAATTAGTTAAGCTCCGATTTAGACTTGCGACCCCTCTAGTTAAAGGGTTTGACTTGTAGGTGACAAAAAATAGAGTTGCGATTTCGCTTGTACAAGCTACTAGTGTTAGTATCGCGAGAAATTAGTTAAGCTCCGATTTCAACTTTCGACCCGTCAAGTGAAAGGGATTGACTTCTTGGTGATATTGGTTACAGGGGGTAATCTTGAGAATCCGGAGAATTGAATAGCTTAGCTTAGCTTAGCTTGTTTGACTACTCATATCCACCTTAAATCATTGAACCCGAAATGCTTCTCTAACTTTTTTTTGCAAACATTATAATATTTTAATTACTAAAAAACATATTGAATACATTTCGAGCTCCATGATTGCTGGCGTGGCTTAGTAGAACGAGTTCCACATCGCCAATGGTTGCTACTCCGTGATTGATCGAGGCCATCAATTTTGTGCAAAGGCCAAAAGAATGCAGCTTGGGATTAGCAATTCATTCTCAATGCACAAAACTCATGGTCTCCCTTTAACAAATGATCAATAACGACGCCGGCCACGTCCTAGTAGTCAATGAGGGATGAAGGAAGGATTGTTAGTAAGATACTTTTTAGGATCAACCATAAGTCTGTTCTTCCAGTTTTCTTCAAAAACTTGTTTTGAAAAACTCTGAAACAATGATAAGTCAGTATCACCAGCTATAGAAACCGTCTATACGTCTGCGAATCTATAGGTATTCAAGTATCTCAGGAAGGGTTGTGTTAGTAAGGGAGAGGTTTGGATCAGGAGCCATTTTTGGAAAATGGTGCGATCTAGGTAGAACGAAGCCACTAGACATTTTCTGAGGAAATTCTACGAGATTTTATTAATTTGAATATCCAAAACAATTATTAACACTCAAATAGATAGAAAGCGACCATCCAAATTTCCTATAAGATATTTAGCTGTTTCCCTCACTATAATATCTAACACATCATATATATTTAAAACGACTTTTGAAATGAAATAGCTTGAGCTTGCTATCAACTTTGGTCGACCTGCGGCCGAATTGAAGAAAAAATATTGATAATATTTTTTAACAAATCATCAGCTCATCCGTTTATAATTATCTATTTAAAATACCTTTTACAAGAACAACCTTTATTTATCGACCCGAAATAAAATTCAAACTATTTTTCCGAAACACAATTGTAAATGGCGTGATTTTGAATTTCGAAAGATATCATGTAAGTTTTTTCAGCAATGAATACATGAACGTCAAAATTGATTTTAAATAATGTTTATTTAAGGTTCTCATAAGTTCAATAAAACTGCTAATCACCAATCTAAATAAAAAATTTTAAACTATCACTATCTAGTCTATTGATTTCCTCAGATGTATTTCCAGAAAATTGTTAACTCATTAGTAACAGTTGTTTTAACCAAAATATTGTTCACTACTTGTAGAAAATTGAAAAAAATAATGTGTCTGTGTACATGACTTTTTCCAGTAGTTTTACAAAACTCAAAAAGACGAATCGAAAGATATGTTGAATGTGTCATTCCGCTGTTAAATCTACAATCAATGTTTAGAGTTGGTTTACTTTACGCTTCCCTAACATGTTAAAAAAACCGTTCAAAACTAAAATTCCGAAAATAAAATGTAATGGTTTAATATTTAATTAAAATATTTCTGAATAATTGAGAGATGCAATCCAAAAACTAGTTGAAATAACAAAGTTCTTCAAGATAAAGAAAAATGTAAAGTTTTGTTTAACTATATCAGTTAAAAGTTAAATTTTTCTGGTTAAAATATTACTCAAATGGGACTTAACTTGCTTCTGATGGATCTCTTTCCTTAATACACGATTTACAAATGTGTAACAGCTTTTAGTATGATCTAGAGAAGGAAAACCCCCAAAAAATTAAAAAAGGAACGGGCTCACCAATGTATTACCAAACGTCCGTCTCTGATGTTCAAAGGATCTAGAACTGCATCGTTGATCTTCGGCAGGCCACCGGGAAACACAGCTCCTCTTATTTTAGGGGGAAGTTAACCATGGTGTTGGTCTATTCCTAACAACAATCACTTTATCACTAATTATTAAACTATCTTCAGCACTTCATAAAATTTCAAGAATGATTCCCATTTTTGAGATATTAGATTTTTTCGCTGACAGAAGAAAACGCGTCCCTTGAGAATCCGGAGAATTGAATAGTATTTAAAGTGTATGTTTTATATTTTGTATCACGTTTTGTTTTAATAACTGGCAAAATAAATCAAAACGCGCAAGCAGAAGCTGCAGCACCCAGCTGAAAATTGAGTAAAATCATCATTCTAGAGAGCTCTGAGAGCTGTGAGCCCGTGCGTTTTTTGATTGTTTGAAAATTTGAACAAGATGCTACAAATTATCGAAAATTTTTATCAAACATCGCATTCTTTGAAAAATTAGCGGTTAATGAAAATATAACTTCAAAATTTTTATCCATCCAATCATGAATTTTTATGATTTCAGCTAGTAGAATTTGGTACAGTGTTTTTCACCCCTAACTGTTTGTTGAACCCTCATGCTTTTTTCCATAAAAACATTTATGGTTAAAAAAATATAAAATTTAATTCGAACAAAGCCAAAAACTACTGCAATTGGTGCTTCATGCATTACGACATTACAAATACATCACAACTTGTGGAACCAATAATTTTTCTGACTACCTCAATTTTATGTGCAATCAACTTTAAAATTTTTTTGTACAAACGGTATGATTATCTGCGGAAATAATGTTTTTAAAGGCCATTGAAGTTGAAAACTGTTGCATGATGCACCAGATGCACCAGACGGTATCTCTGTTTAAAAGACATACGTTGTCTATGCCGATTTAGGCTTTGTAGACTGAATTAATTACGTTGAAAATTTAAGATTAACATTTAACTCCAATACCGATATAGGAATCGAACCCATGCCATCAGTGGACCAGCGATTACCGTCTTACCACGCTAACCACTCGACCAGCGAGACGTATCTCACAACTAACCTTGAGTTCTGTTTGCTTCAAACACTTTAACTTAATAGGTCGCAGATTGAAATCGGAAATGAAACTTCTTTCTACCGGTAATAACACTAGTAGCTTGTAATAGCGAACTCGCGACACTATTTTTCATCACCTAAAAGTCAAACCCTTTCATTTGACCGGTCGAAAGTTGAAATCGGAGCTAGACTTATTTCTCGTGGTACTAACACTAGTAGCTTGTACTAGCGAAGTCGCGACACTATTTTTCGTCATCTGCAAGTCAAACCCTTTTACTAGAGGGGTCGCAGGTTGAAATCGGAGCTAAACTAATTTCTCGCGGTACTAATCCTAGTAGCTTGTACTAGCGAAGTCATGACACTATTTTTCGTCAACTACAAGTAAAACCCTTTCATTTGACCGGTCGAAAGTTGAAATCGGAGCTAAACTAATTTCTCGTGGTACTAACACTAGTAGCTTGTACTAGCGAAGTCGCGATACTATTTTTCGTCATCTACAAGTCAAACCCTTTTACTAGAGGGGTCGCAGGTTGAAATCGGAGCTTAACTAATTTCTCGCGGTACTAATCCTAGTAGCTTGTACTAGCGAAGTCGCGACATTGTTTTTCGTCATCTGCAAGTCAAACCCTTTCATTAGAGGGGTCGCAAGTATAAATCGGAGTTTAACTAGTTTTCGCGGTACTAACACTAGTAGCTTGTACTAGCGAAGTCGCGACACTATTTTTCGTCATCTACAAGTCAAACCCTTTCACTAGAGGGGTCGAAAGTTGAAATCGGAGCTAAACTAATTTTTCGCGGTACTAATCCTAGTAGCTTGTACTAGCGAAGTCGCGACACTAGTTTTCATCACCTACAAGTCAAACCCTTTTATAACAGGGGTCGCAAGTTGAAATCGGAGCTTAACTAATTTCTCGCGGTACTAACACTAGTAGCTTGTAGTAGCGAAGTCGCGACACTGTTTTTCGTCATCTGAAAGTCAAACCCTTTCATTAGAGGGGTCGCAAGTATAAATCGGAGTTTAACCAGTTTCTCGCGGTACTAACACTAGTAGCTTGTACTAGCGAAGTCGCGACACTATTTTTCGTCATCTACAAGTCAAAACCTTTCATTAGAGGGGTCGCATGTAGAAATCGGAGCTAAACTTGTTTCTCGCGGTACTAATTCTAGTAGCTTGTCTCCGGTCTCAGGTCCAAAGTCTCATGTCTCAGGTCTCAGGTCTCATGTTTCATGGCTCTTGTCTCTTGCCTCAGGTCTCATGTCTTATGTCTCATGCCTCATGTCTCATGTCCCATGTCTCAGGTCTAAAGTCTCATGTTTCACGGCTCTTGTCTCATGCCTCAGGTCTCAGGTCTCAGGTCTCATGTCTCAAGTCTCATGTCTCAAGTCTAATATCCCTTGTCTCAGCTTCCAGGTCTCAGGTCTCATGTCTAATTTCTAATGTTTCATGTCTCATGTCTCATGTCACATGTCTCATGTCTCATGTCTCATGTCTCATGTCTCATGTCTCATGTCTCAGGTCTCAGGTCTCAGGTCTCAGGTCTCAAGTCTCAGGTCTCAGGTCTCAGGTCCCAGGTCTTAGGTCTCATGTATCATGTTCTTAGTCTAAGAGCAAGGATGGTGATTGGCGAATAAATCGACGAACATAAAATGATTCCCTCACTCTCTGAGGTAACCCATTCCCCGAACGCATTCGAAAAAATTACACACGATGGCACTCAGTGAGCGAACCAATCGGACTTTCCGGCTAACCTCTTTAGTTCGTTCAGGAGACGAATGGGTTGCCTGTCTGCCATCCTATGATCCAATCATCAAGCGATTGCTTTGGAAGATGATTCTGCACAGAAGAATCGCAGACGAATATCATCAGCGAGCGATTGATGATTGCAATTCTTTCGACCGCATCCGATCATTCGTTCTGCTCGCAAAGTTGGTTTTGCTACAGTTTGGTTGCCTGCGTTCGGGCGCTTCTGAAAGTAGCTCGAGCGTCAGCATTAGGTGATCCTTTTTTATGATGAGTAGTATCATTAATCATTTTGATTTGTTGTTTGGATTATGAAATTGATAATTCAGAAACTACTTTTATCAAAAACCGTTTTTAAAGCAAAATATTACCCATTTTCGATTTTAAGAAATGTGTATACATCAGCTTAAGAGATGATGGGTATAAATATAATGAAAAAAGAAATGTACAGGTCGGACTCGATTATCCGGAGTATCAATTTTTTTTCACTCCGGATAATCGAATCAAAAAAAAAATTTTTTTTTTCAGTCTGAGGACGTTAAATTGTAATTTTTTTGTGCATTATTTTTGTAAAATGCAGTGGCGTAGCCAGAAATCATTTTTATAGGAAAATGGGGTAAAGTCGTGATAAGAAAAAACAAATATGTCATATTAAACAATTACTGGTTTCACCTTACCTTGACCTGACACATCTCGGAAGTGATTAAAAATCAGAAGTGTTGAGTACAAAACCACGACCGCAGGGTTGACGTTGAACTAAAACTGTTTATTACATGTTTCTCAGATCTGATTGGTCAAGTTTTGTGTTTCAACAAGGCTTGACATTTGATATTATAACGTAAGTAAGCAGAACATGGGCCGACCTGTATCCATTTTCATTATCGGTGAAAAGAGATTATAAAACTTGTTCATCTTATTATTAAAATAATATCTCCAATTATTAACTTTAAATACTTTGTAACTTTTTGTGTATTCTTCCGTTTTTCGACTGTTTTTGTTAACATGTATTGAAAAATCCATGAATAATTATTATAAAAAATGTTTCAATTCTTTAAGCAAGGTCAAAGCTCCATCAAGAATTATTTAAGACAAGAAACAATTGATTATTCAAGCCCAAGGTTTCCAAAAAAAATAAATGTGTTTTTGATAAAAAAAAATCTCGAATTCTGTGATTTGAACCAAAACTTCTGTGATGGTTTTCTGTTGCGCTATTTCTATGAAATTCATTGAAAAAATCAAGTGAAGCATCTACAAATTGGAAACTACTCATAGTTTTAATAGAATTTTCAATATTTTTGTTATTTTTTTTTTTTTTTGTAAATTTTTTGTCTAAACTTTGCGATGGTTTAATCATAAGTTTATAATTTTTTCATCATAAATCATTCATATATTTACCACATTTGCCAATTTTTTTCATAGTATTGTTATTTTTCAATCAAAATTGAGATGAAAAAAAAACTCATGATTATCAAATTTGAACAAATTTTAATCCAAACTAATCTTCATTTTTATTTCAAAAATATCACAGGGAAACAGCATTTTTGGTACCTTTGTTTCAAAAACGGATTATGGAAAAAAAATTGCGTCTTAAAATTCAAAACATTTGCCAAATTTTGTCTCTCACCTCTAGTTTTGGTAAAATGGCGTGTGTAAATTTTAAAATTGGTCAGTTTTGGATAAAATTGATTTTTGATATCTGATAAACAAACAAGCACACATGGAAACACATGGAAAGATTTTTTTGAATCAATTAATTATATCTCATTGCATGTTCTTGTTTCAGATATACAACACTTAAAAAAAATTGAATTATGCAAAAGACCCAAAAGATTAGATAACAACTATTCCTCACATCACTCAAGGAAGTCATTAAATATTTGACGATGAATATTTGAGCTCATTCAAAAACTTTCAATGCCCGGTTTTGCAAATTTGGACAAAATTTTCAAGAAGAAAACTTCAATAACTTTTCTCTCAAAAGTCAAAATTACTAGCGGTCTTTGGGAATGTTGATTATTGACTTAAAACCTTAATTTTCAAAAAAAATTTTGATAGTGTTCTCTACCAAAAAAGTACCCAAATTTGATTAATGTGTTTAAACATGCTTCAAATTTTTCTCGAAATTAAGAGCTGATAAACTAAGTTATGTACTATTTTGAATCAGTCCTCCAAAATAAGTCAAAATTAGCTCTCATATTTTTCGCACCTAGGAATACTGTGAATTTTGTAGCCTTGTGTTATGAATTACTTGACTCAAAATAGCATCGAAATAATAGCCAAACTAGACTGGACTTATATTTTTGTGATTACATCAAAGTTTTAACTAATTTTTCACATCCCTTGGCAATAAAATCAGTTTTTTCTTTGAAAATATGAAAGATCATAAAAAAATATGAACATGTTGCGAAGAAATCAAACGTCTACCGTGTACCGTTTTGCCGCAATGATTTTTTTTGTTAAATACTGTGTGCGGCGATTGAAAGATATCTGAACGAACGGCGGGCCAATCATTTGCCGATCCGATTCCTTTTTTCAGTTGAACCAGTTGAATCGGATCAGCGAACGAATATCTGGAGCCAGGAAAGTCGATGATTGCATCATTGCATGATTCAAACCTGCCCGTACGCAAGCGCCCAACGTTCAAAACCAGCAGCACTCACAAACAGATTCGATCAACGTTACTTTTTTTCCCCTAGCGTTCGGTTCAGACAAAGATTCGCGAGATCCGAAAGAGCGCTTGAGTGAATCGTTGAAGAGTGTATCGCGATTGAGTGAACGAGTGGATTTAGACCATCCTTGTCTAAGAGATAAGATTTTCCCAACTTCAAAAAGATTCTAAGTGTTTTCCGTTGAAAAGGACTTAGAATATTTTCTCTCAAAAACCGTGTTAATTCGCGAAAACCGTGTAAAAAAAAACCGTGTTAATTCCCGAAAACCGTGTAAAAAAGCCGTGTAAAAAAAAACCGCGTAAAAAAAACCGTGTAAAAAAAAACCTAGGTGTATAATCTATTTTAAAGGACAGGTTCTTGTTCAGTTCATGTGTCTGTTCATTTGCAACGGATTTTGTGGTTGTTCTATAAAATTAAAGGCGCTTAATACAACTTCTGTGAAGCACATTTGTACATGTTCGAAAAATATTTCTAGCGAATTGGATTATGAACCAAATCTTTCCATTTTCCTTTTTTCAAATGTCCGCAAAGAGTCATACCATTATTTCATACGCATCAGTACTAAATTCATATTCATATTCATTATTCATATTCATTATTCAGACAACAATTCCTTCTTTAAATAACACGAATTAAAGTTTTAATTTTTCATATCATTTAAATGGTTTTGATTTGATCAGCAAAATATCAATCTGGATCAAATGTAAGCGTCATTCCTTACTGTGTGCTGTACAAATGATCTAGGAATCAAGAAGAAAAAACACATCTAGGCTTCATATGGCCACCACATGCATTGAAATCATACTTGGTTGAGAAAAACGCGCCCAAATATTCTCACTAAACAGTATGCTATGCCATAGTTACTAACCTCCTACGACGCTTGCTCGCGACGCCTCGACCATGGAGACGAAAAACAAACCGCCCGGCGCCGAAAAGAAAGAAAATCTCGATAAAATTGAAGGCCATGACTTTAATTTGATTCAATTTATTACAAATTTAATGATTACGGACAATTGATGCGACTTTTTGTTGTTTTTGTTCGATATAAACCGATTCGCATGCCCACAGAATATTCTAAAAATAATTTCATTTGAATCGGTTGGATAATTTCGGAGGAGTAGTACTGCAAACACCGTTACAAGAGAATTTTATATAATAGATTTTTAATTTACAAAAGCGCACAAACACAAACTTCATTGAGTAGGTAATTTTTCAATCATAAATTCATTGAAACACGAGATGGGAAAAATCGAAAAGTGGTTATTTAAAAAAAAAGTAATGTCTAATTTGTTTCTAGATTTTATATATATTTTTTTATTTGTAATTAATTGAGTTTCATTCTTTTTTCATTAAATAATTTTTAATTTTCCTGAATGTTATGTAGTATCTCTCATATTGTCAAAATGGAGGAAATGGAGTATAAAAATCAAACATATTCATAGGTGATTTACAAAATTATGCAAAAAAAAACATATAATCTATGTAAAGGCACCACCCTCGGATTATCGTTTACAAACAGTCACCCAACACCATTAAGCGTTTCCACAATGTCATCATTTCCGAGCCAATTTTTCCATACGTTGAATGTATCAGATAAAATTGAATGGCCAGGAAATCGGAAGAAAGTGTAGATGGCGCACGGAAGTGAGGTACCTACCGAAAGAGTTTTTCAGTTTCCACCTGACAGACAAGCCAATTGCCAAGGTGCAAATAGGACCAGCTGGCTGTTTGGTTGCAAGAGATGAAGGTGGGTGAGTGAGTAGGTGAAGAACAATTAGCCGGTTGACCTGATTGACTGCAATTTCGGCATTGGCTGGGTGAGTGAGTTTTGGGTGGATTATGGGTGGGAAAAACGATAATTAGAAAATAAATTGATGTAAAATTTTAATAGCTTGCGCTAGCTTGACTTAACAGCGATTGAAGAAATGGGTTTTACGCTATCGGCCCTACTCTGTCAACAACATATTCATTTGTGGTTTTGTAGAATAAAGTGCGTCCAAATAGAATATCCAGTTATAAGGGGAGGCGACCTTCAATTTCACACTATATTTAATGACAGCGGTAAATAAGTGCAAGCTCAAGAATGCTTTTGCGTGGGGGTCCAACAACCAGTTCAAGAACTGACCAATAAATCATTTCCTCTCAGCGCCGTCAGGTACCTTCGTACATTTCACCACATGCTCTTGCTCACTTGGCGACCAATTTCGGGTTGATATCAATTAAAAGTTAACACGACTTCCCTCAGCCGGTGCGGTTTACGATTTATTATCGTGTGTCACACAGTCGTAATTATTGGAACTCCCCACTTCATCACTTCTCCTTGCAGGGTGAGTGTACATTTGGAAACAATCGTGTTTCAATTTTGATTTTTAATTTTTTTTTGTTTGGTGGTTCAGTTGGTGCGCTGATTTTCTCCTGTCAATCAGATTTTTTTATTAACCTTTTGGGTGAGGACATCCAGCTGACAGAAAGAATATTAAAAAAGCCAACCCGATCAAAAATGAACTAGGCACGGGGCAGTAGACTGAGTCAATTTGTGATCAAGGGTCTAAAAAGTCTAAAAGGTTTTTGTTCAAACATCTATGATTTTGGACAGAATTTTTGTAACGTTTACATGCGTAAAATTTGGTAAAAATCGGTACATTAGCAAGACAGTTATAGCGATTTTAAGCGAGGAGTATCAGTATCATGAACTCATAGAAACCGAAATGTCCCTTAAGATTTCTAGTTGAAAACTTTCTAAATTTTCTCGTATGCCCTGTGATTGATTTATGAATTTGGTTTAATTTTGGTTTAAAGTCAATACATTTCGAATATCGAGATCGCAAGTGTGGCTCAGAAGAACAAGTTCCATATCCACAAGATTCATGTTTCGACTTTCCGCATTTGATCCGAAACATTTAGATTTAACTTGTGCCCTGTTTATGATTCAATCATGAATGAATATCGATTACTTTAAAGTTTTGAACATTAGAATTAGGGAAATCGAAGAAGGATTAATTCCACTATTCCACACACAAATGTTAAGGGGGGGGGGGGTAGGGTCTAACACTTTCAAAAAATCGATTTTTTTATTTTTTTATTTTCATATTGTAAAACATTTCAAAAATGTTGTGTCAAATTTTCAAGTCAATTGAAGAAAAACTGTAGAAATTATAGGCCTTTATCTCCTCCTATCTTATACTGCAAGAAAGCAGGAGCAGAAACTTCAAATGCGTTTTTCTCGAAAGCACATTTTTAAAGTCCGTGGACATCGTCATTTGAAAACTACTTATCCGATTCTTTTCAAAATTGGAACATATTTTCTACATATAAAATACAAGACCCCAACGTTTTTCGTTTTTTGTTTTTTTACTTTGGGGAGATTTTACAGATAAAAAATGGCGGATTTTTTTCGTGAAAAATCGTAGTTTTTACTTCAAACAGCCACAAAAATTTCATGAAAAATTTTTTTAAGTTAAATAAAAACGTTGGGGTCCAGAAAAACATCTATTAAAAATATTTTGCTCAGATTTTTTGATTTCAGATGATTCTGTGCTGAGATACAGTGTCCACCGCAAATCCTGTTTTCTAAAAGGCATCCTCGAAAGTGCTCCGTCACCGGCTCATTTTTCAATATTTTTCTACGAAAAAATTACTAAATGTTCTTTTAACAATGCTTTGAATAATGCAAAAAATTTGAATTCATTTGTTTGAACGATAGCTCTAGAAAAAAATCGTGAAAATGGTGTTTTTTTTTACCCGTTAGACCCTACCCCCCCCTTAATACAAATTATAATACAAAAATTCAGTTTAATGTTTATGTTTCTGCAAAATAAGGAGTGTATTGGAAAAAATAAAAACTTTGTTTTGTTAATAACTTTGGAATGCATTGATGTAAATGGATGAAATTTTGAGTGAAGCTATCTAGTTATGAAACGTTTACATGTGTTAACGTGTTTTAGAGTGGCATTCATTATGTCAATAGTTATGTAACACTGAATGACTTGCAGCCTTCACAGATCGTCAGCCACCTCAAGTGCAAGACATCTACATTGACATTGACAAGGCGAGACTTATCAATAAAAAGTGTTGCGTTGGAAACCTGCCAGGTGACCGCAAAAGATTTCATTCTGCTTTTCCTTCATATAATTTTTCAAAATATCTCCTCGATAGCGGTTCCAGTATTTTGCGCACGATTTTACCACCGTATTTTGTTCATTATTACGACGGGCAGCTTTTCTTTGCAAAACTGAAGTCAGACGTGTTTACTAATCAGATAGATAAACTTGTAGAAAAAAATGTCACTTCCCCAATCAAATTTTTGATTTGCGCTTGATAAAAACCTCTTATATTCCCTACCTTCGAGGAATTCATCATCTTCACTTAATGAATAGTAAAAATAAGAATAAAATTCACTAGTATCACTAGTATCTTAATAATTTTATTCTTATACATGTCTAAACGGGTCTAAAAGATTCTTTTTAAATTATCAAAGATTTTGTTTACGCTCGCTCTACATGTTGATCTCGTTTTGTAAGAGTATTTTGAGTTATATTCAAAAAGATTAATTTTAGATGGCAAAGCATGATAATCTTTAAAATGTATTGTCCCAAAAAATATGCTTAGCAGAAAAAACCTTCGAAAAAAACTGCGTTAAAAGGCGTCATCTGTGATTTAGTGATAGATTTTTTTTTCGGAAAGAAAATACGAAAGATTTTCTTAGGTAAGAGAACTTTTATTTTAGATGCATATTTGTTCATCTTTATTATAAACCATTCAAAAATCAATAGTGCCATATGCCACCGATAGACTTTTAATCTATTTTCTAATCCCTAGCGTTGTCGGAATTCAGTTATTAGAATCTTATTTAAACTTTAAGGTCCGTGAATGCTGCATAACTTTGAACAGGACTCAAAATCAGATATCAAGAAATAATACTAGTTTTTACGTTATTTTACCGGCTTGTCAGTTAGTATTCAATATTCCAAATTAATGATGAACATAGAATTTTGATTAGGGTAAATGATCTTGAGCGGAACTAGTCGAAATCTGATCTTGAGCGGAACCATTTATTTTTCCTAAGATATAGGCAATGATTGTTTATGAATCTTATCAAAATGTTGAAAAAACACTTTTTCAAAACCTTTTCATACAAGCATTAACATTTTTGCTAAAGTCTATTAACTGAAATAATGTTATTAGAAGATTTAAAAACATACGCATTTTTGCTGCAATTTTCATCAATCTACGCTGACTTTGAACGTCAATTTATGTAACCCTTGGCCGTTATAAACTGATTCTTAATGACTAAAATGGTAGAAAATTTCTTAAAGAAGCATTATTCGGGTTTTTATAACAAGTTTTCCATCAAAATATCAATAAATCGCGTAGTTTTTAAAAGTAAAATATGATCTTGAGTGGAACCATCTTTGATCTTGAGCGGAACTACTAGCTTCCGAAAGATACCGCTAGGTGCGCTGTCTTATGCCTAATGTCTCACACGCGTTTTTTTTTACCCCTGAATATATGCAGCACCTTTTATTTCCTTAGTATATCAGCTTTACGGAAAGAAAAGATGTAAAATTAAATTCGAATAGAACAAAAATTAATTAATTGGTGTCATAGCGTACCAAACTAGGCACACAAAAAGCTTAATTTTTGGGGGTACAAGAAATGTGTTTTTGATTCTTTCTTTCAGAGGGACGACGGGAAGGAGGAGGAAGGCTTTCATACATATTTTTGGCATAATTCGAGAACTAATGAAGCCAATCAAGTTAAGTCATTATTTCAGAATAAGAATCAATCTTCATTGCCGTTACTATTCGTACTTTAAGAAGTAGCTTTCATTTAAAGAGGTGGTTTTATATGTTCAAATTCCAATTGAAAACGATAAACTACCTAATAAACAAAAATTTAAATTGTTTTTAACACACATTCCTTCAGTTTTACAAAGTGTAGCAAAGCACACCGGGTTAGCGATTCAATTGGTGGCCCGGTTTTGAAACTCTATCCAATTCCCTTGTGTTTGATTTTACACTTGAGCTCGAACTGGAAGTCGGTTTGAGAAATGATTGTTTTATCAATTAAGCTAAATAATTAATGTTTCCATAAATTTTAAATATAAATAAATTAAATCTTGATTCATAAGAAACTGGAATTTACAAGAGCAAGATTGCCAAAATCACAGAAAAATCTGCTTTTCACAAAATTTCGAGGAAACTTTCATCACAGATTTCACACAATTTTTGAACTTTGATCGGATTTCCATAATTATATTTTTTTGGTCAATATTTAATTTAGGTTTCTTACTTTGAATTAGAAAAGTATGAAAAGATTTTCAACGTAAACTGATTTTTCCCAACTTAAATTTAAAAATGATCCATTTTCCATTATCATGAGTTTCCAATGAAATTAAAGGAATTAAGGGAATGAGTAATGACAAAAAATCAATTTTTTTTTCTCAAAAACGTTGATTAAGAGCAATGTACATTTTTTTTTGCAAAATCTGTAATTTAAGGCATCTTCTTATGTATTTCTGACTCTGTCGTTACTTTCACAAGTCGTTCGGGTCAATATGACCCGAAGCGCATAATTACAATATACTGAGGAACTGAAATTTTTGAGAGACCAAATATATTCTTTGAAAATGTTAATCAAATTAACGAGAAAGAACTAAAATTGAAGTTTGAAATATCAATTCATTAAGAAATGAGATACAGCGATGCAAAGACAAAATTGGATGTCTTTGTTTTGAGTTAGATTTTTTTCTACCGGGAAATCCAGAATAGCGGTCAAAAAATTCATTGGACCCCCACATATTCATACATCATTAGATAGATGTATTCTTAACAATTCCAGAAATTAAAAACGCACCCAAATACTGCAAAGTTGTCAGAAATTATAAGAAATTTAAAAATAAAATTGTTTTTTGGAACTTTTTTCATTCGGAGCCAACTACAGACAACCTAGTAGAACATATTCACTTCTTTTCAAAATATTTAGAAACTAGAAAAAATAACCTACACAATGAATCCAATATCATAAAAATCGGTCAACATTTGCGGCTACGGGAATAACAATAAATTACAAGTCAAATTTCCCCGAAACGCAGATTTTGCGAACAGCTTTGGCATTAAATTTGAACGGATATTTCGAGAACAACTTTGGAACGCTAAGTTTCTTTTTTTACGTAAAAACATTAATTTTCAACTTTAAAATCTTCAAAGATGAAATTTAATTGAAGTTTCACAGTTACACAAGTATTGGGAATGTGAGCTATTAAAGATGTTGAAAGAAGAAAATGGTTCCGCTCAAGATCAGCGTGGTTCCGCTCAAGATCAGAATTCTTACTCCAGTAAAACAGCTGTAGAGTTATTAGGATTTACTCTAAAATATTCTAAAAATCATCATTAGAAAGCAGAAACCAAGATCTATCCGCTGAACTAAAATTTTTTTTGCTCGGTTATAACCCACAGCCATACCGCTTGATCAACTGTTTCGAGTTGCGTCGAATTGAGCCATTTAGTTCCGCTCAAGATCATTTACCCTACCAAAATTTAGGATATGTGATTTGATATGAAAAAGTTTAAATAATTGTCCAGAAAACTATACGTAGAATAAAGTGTTTACTGGAGGTTTAAAGCAGTATGCCCTTGGAGCCAGAAGGGCATAAATTAAGGTTGCCAGATTGCCCGGATATTTCACCCGGAAAGTCCAGTCCGGACCGGATTTCGTTAAGATTATTAGGATTAGATTAGATTCGTTAGGATTGATAAGATTTTTCATTTTTACGTCCAATAAGAAGTTATTTATGGCATTATCCAAATAATCATGACTTGTGTTTTGGAAGCATGAAATACGATTTAAAATTTTCCTATGTGATTTGATGAGTAAAAATATTTCAAGTGTATTGTTCTTGATTTTTACTAAATTATTCCGTGATTTTCACCAAATTTGCCCGAATATTAGCCAGATTTTGGGTTATACATTTTAAAATCAAATGCTTGGATTTGTCCGGTCCGATTACGTCCGAAAAAAAATTCTTCGCTTTTAAGTTGTTATAATTGGTCATTTTCCATTTCGAAAATTTGCATTTTTCTTCCGAACGAAATACAGTGAGCGAAATAAGAATAGCACCACCATGTTTTTTGCTTGTTAAAATATGAATGATTGAAAATTACGAAAAATTTCTTCCACAGTTTCTTCTGAATTGCTTAACGGATAAAACAAGCATAAGTTTACTTTTTTGGACGTATCAATTGGCGTTGAGGACCAAAAATGTGGAAAAAGGGTACGAAATAAGAATAGCACCACTTGAGTTTTTCAACAAAAACAAGAATATTTAAAAATTTACTGTGCAAAACTGAATAATAATGCTTCTATAAATTATTTGAATAGATAACTGCATTTTAAGGAGTTTTCCAGAATTCCAAAGGTTTTCAAAGGTATTAAAAGAGGGTTTTAAGAGATGCTCCTCTAGCGTTAAGGAATTTGATATTTGAGCTATAAAACTTTATCAAACTGCTTCATTTCTTCATTAACATTCATAAGTATGATGCAAAATGATGAACAATAGATTTGAGGCTGAATCCAAAAAGCAGGTTTGAATTCAAAAATACTAATGTTTTTTAATAGTCAAACACAATTTCTCTACTTTTAAGTCATAGATGGCAGCACTGTCTTGCCATTCAACCAAATTCATGCCCATTTTCGAATATTCGGAATTAATTGGGGAGTGCTGGATGATTTTGGTCAAGAAATAAATACATATACCGTGTGAAAGCTTTGGAAATTCTAAGATAACTAAGTTCAAAAAAAAATTAGAATTGCATCAAGGTCACTAAAAGTAGAAGAATTTTAAGTACTGATTATCAGAATAAAGTTATACTTTGCGATAGAGCTTAATGGACCAGACGGCTAGCAGTAGATATTGCTGATCCACTCTTTTTTTCTATTTCTGCGATAGCTGATTTGGGCTCCCGTAGGGTACCACTGTAAAAAAAATTACAGTATTCAAGAAAAAAATGAGCATTGTTCTACATAAGGATTATTTATCGACTGAAATTAAATCGGATGAACAAGCGGAAAACATTTAAAGATGATTTAATAAAAAGTTGTCAAACAAACATGTATACCAAATATTATTATCGGATTATCTATTGTTTATAAAACAAAAAATTGTGTTTGCCTTGAGCTTGGTCAATCAGCGGTCGAAATCACGTAAAAATGAATAATAAAAAAAAACTGTTTGCGATGGGGTCAATCAGCGGACAAATTCACGAAAAAAAAGAAAACGCTGTAGTTGTTTAAATAAGTTTAGAGTTCGACGACACGGTAGCGATCATTCATTGAATGTTGGATTTCGTGCTATGTTTTGCAGTCGGAGTTATCCGTATAAAGTTTAACTGAAAAGCGGTTAGCGTGTAGAAAACCGACAGATTTTATACTAATTTGACAGATCGCACAAGTTTCGCAATTATGAGTGCGCAGTCCAATTTTTTGCGATGCGAATGGTATTATTTCCTATAATAGATCATTATCCGTACACAACTCCTTTTTTTAACTTCTCATATACGATTTGTTACATTTTAACGACAACATAATTGAATTCGACCAGCATATAAAGTATCAAAGACGCATTTATCGCATCAAAAATCTTCGTCATGCCAAATTCGTTAATTCTCAGGCTATGGAAAAATGTGTTTTCAATAGTGTTCAATATTTTTTGTTTTGTCTGGGATTTTAACGCTCGTAATTAATTCAATCTCAATGAATACTAAGAATAATAATATTTCATTCCGATGACTTCATGTTTTGTCCTCTCTTGCAAAATAATGATTTGAAGATTGATTCAAGAATTTACTTCTTAACTTTTCAATGAAATTAGTGAGTAAGAGTGAATTTTTTAACTGTGTTTACTGCTCCGGCTAGCCTACCGCACGGAAGGCTACCGTCGCTCGATTAGAAATTTTCCCAGTAACCGCAATATTATTGGTATGATTTGCAATTGAATCGGAAGTTGGGATGAGCAGGAATTTTGCCGGTTGTACAGTTTTGTGATGGTGATTCTTTTGTAAATCCGGAAAAGCTTACTGCAGCGTGAACTTCCACAAAACTGTGATGGGAAAATACCTCAAAATGATGAATTTGGGCCTAAATAAACCTGGAAAATCAATATTGAGACTAAATTTGGTTTTAACTGCAAGATAGTGCTTCCATCTACGACTTGAAACTGAAAAAAGTTTGGTTTACTGAACAAAATCAAAGTTTTTGATTTACAACCTATTTTTTTCTGGTTCAAAATTAATCCCGTATATTTGTTTCATCATTTCACGTCATTTTAATTAAGAAAGAAAGTAGTTTGGTAAAGAGTTACAGCGCAAATATCAAATTTCTTAAAGCTAGATGATAATCTCTTAAAACCCGCTGAAAACTCCTTTAAATGCAGTTATCTATTCAAATAATTCGTAGAAGCATTATTATTCAGTTTTGCACAATAATTTTTTTTAAATATTCTTGTTTTTGTTGAAAAACTCAAGTGGTGCTATTCTTATTTTGCGCCCTTTTTTCACATTTTTGATCCTCAAAGCCAATTGCTATCTGCCAATTAAGCAATTCAGAAGAAACTGTGGAAGAAAATTTTCGTAATTTTCAATCATTCATTCTTTAACAAGCAAAACACATAGTGGTGCTATTCTCATTTCGCTCACTGTAATATGTATCTAGGATTAGTTGCCCTACTTTGAACCCTTTAAGCCGTAGATTTTAAATAACCATGTTTTTCTCATAAATGCACGAGAAATTGATATCCTTTAGGTGATTCATTTATAACGCATGATCTTATGATAAGATTCTTATCTGCAAGTTTCAATAAAAAAAATTCAACATAGGTTTTGCCGATATTGAGAGATTTGCAACGATATGGATGATCAAAATTTCCAACTTAGAACCTACTGTTCCTATTGTGGTACTGAACCGGTTCTTTTCATTGGACCTAGAACTCCTAGAATTCCTATAAAAAGCATGATTTTCGAAATGAAATAAAGAAATTCATTGAAAATGTAATCTTCAATCAATTATTATCATAAAAAAGTATTACAGCTTTTTAACGTTTAAAAAAAACAAAAATTTCTGTTAAGAATATTTCACTTTCATTCCCCGTCAGCTCTATCAGCATAAAAAAAGCTGAAACTTATTTGTTTTTACTTCCATGTTTATTGCGCAAAACTGGCAAAAAAAAGTTAAAAATATTCAATATTGATTGTGAGTTATGCTCCAATCAGATATTTCGTACCTTTGTTGAATTGTTGGTATTGATACAAAGTTTTGATGATGTCAGGTCTAAACATGAATCATCCAAGCCAAAAGTTTCGTATATTTGGACCCTCTGCAATTTTTTTCAGTTTTCCATTGATTCTCATGAATTTTAGGAAAAATTGGTACCTTGTTCATATTCTTCGCAGTGAAAGTAATTTTCTTTTAAACTTTGGCTTGGATAGTTGAAAATCATGACTTTTCCTTAAGCACTCTAATTTCTTAATACAAGCCCCACTAATTGAGCTGTCTGGTTAATCACTGATTAGGAAGTACATTTTTGAAATTGTTGAAAATTTTATAAGAAAGACTTTTGATGGCATAACCGGTTTGGTGGGATTCAGGAAGAATAACAGTTCATTGTGAGCATAGGAATATATCTATGCCAGCAAAATGAATTATTCACAATTTGAGGCATTTTAGGACTAAAGTAGGCTCTAGGTCCAAAGTAGGAGCACTCACCCTAAATAAAATTTAAAAAAAATCTGAAAATTCACGAAATATAGTTTGAAATATGAAAAAAAAAACAAACAAATTAAAGTAAACAATTTCTACACTTATGATACCCCCTACACCTTTGGCTCTGGGTGGCCTTATAAATTTGAATAAATTTGGAGTTAATTCTTACAACAACATTAAGCTAAAAGCTAATGGTTTTTTCGACGATCCAGATTATCTTTTTTTCAAGATTTTCTTAAAAATTTCCCAAGGGTCGTTGAGCTCTTAAATTTTGCAAAAGGGGACGGTGAGTGAAAAAAATTTGAAAACCAGTGATCTAAATGCTCAACTCCACATTCAAAAGGGGTTTAAAAATTACACAAGGCAACAAAATTCGCGTAAAGCGTTAATTTTGATTAATGATGATGTCCTGGAACTTTTGAAAATAAATAAAAAGAATTTAAGAAAATTCTGCGCTTTTCTGACAAAACTTTAAAAAAAAAGACAAAAAAAAAGGTTTCTATAGATCAACTTTCTTCAAGACACGATAAATACTTCTGCGAAAAAAAAACATGTGGGTAATTTTTTTTCAATTCTATAAAAAAAATAAAATCATGAAGAAATTTTCAGTAAGTATTCACTAGGTATATTTAATTAAAGATATTTTAATAATCAAAATCGATCATGATTTTTCAATTCGTGTATGAAAAGTTTGAAACTACGATTCTAAATAAAAATCAAATACTAGCAAAATAAACATTAATTAAATTAATATTAAAGGGTGATACGGTCAAAATATGGTCAAGGGAAAACGCGTGTAAATCGGTGAAATCGTTTATTTAAAAAACCAAATTAAATTTTGTTTTTCAAGTTTAATTAGTATAAAATTCAAGGAAAATATTCAGTTAGGCTTCCGCTTTTCCAAATCCGAATTGCCGAGCCTTACGCTTAACCCCTACCATCAGATTTTGTACAGCCACCTTGTCCACCTTCTTTGCCGCAGAAAGCCAGTTTGCCTTGAACTGCTGCTCGTCCTTAGCAGTTTTTTCGGTCTTCTTTAGGTTCCGCTTGACAATAGCCCAGTATTTCTCAATTGTGCGGAGATCTGGCATGTTGGGAGGGTTCTTGTCCTTGGGAACCTGCACGTTGTTGGCGGCGTACCACTCCATGGCCTTTTTACCGTAATGGCAAGATGCCGAATCCGGCCAAAACAGTACGGAACAATCGTGTTTCTTCAGGAAAGGCAGCAGACGTTTATTCAAACACTCTTTCACATAAATTTCTTGGTTGACAGTCCCGGAAGCTATGAAAATGCTGCTTTTCAAGCCACAGGTACAGATGGCTTGCCAAACCAGATATTTCTTCGCGAACTTTGACAGTTTCATTTGCTTGAAAATATCTGATACCTTTCCCCTTCCTTTTGCCGTATTAAACTCCTGTCCCGGAAGCTGCTTGTAGTCGGCTTTGAAGTAGGTTTCGTCGTCCATTACCACGCAGTCAAACTTCGTCAGCATCGTCGTGTACAGCCTCCGGGATCGCGCTTTGGCCGTCGTATTTTGTTTATCATCTTGATATGGAGTCACTACCTTCTTGTAAGTCGATAGTCCGGCTCATTTTTTGGCTCAATGCACGGTTGTAGACGATAAACCCAGCTTATTTGCGGCATCTCGGAGAGAGAGATTTGGGTTTCGCTTGAAACTACCGGCAACTCTCTTTGTCGTCTCAGCGGCTTTCGGCTTTCGATTTCCCCCCGATCTAGACTTCCTGGCTGTCGACAAACGTTCCCCAAACACTTTAATTACATTTGTAACGTTTGATTTGGCAACTTTTAGCGATTTTGCCAGCTTTGCGTGCGAGTAGCTCGAATTTTCGCGATGCGCGAACGAAATTTTGATATGTTGCTCCCCTTCCTTGGGCGCCATTTTGACAACTGAAGAGTGAATTCCTAAATCAAAATAGGAGCAACATTCTACACACCCACCTTCAAAATGAGGGGTGTTCAGGTTTTTTTAAATGCAAAATTGAAAGAAATACGTCAAGTTGATATTGACCAAATTTTGACCGTATCATCCTTTGAGTTTCAAATTTTAGATTTGTATGGGACAAATTAAATATTTTTTTTTTTAAATCATCATCATTTTTGTTTCTTATGTGGAACCGAGCCTGCCAATGGTTTTTATGCAAATTTAGAAATTACACACACAACTTTGTTGAAAATTTTAACTTTGTATCTTCTTAGGCAACAAAGTTATTATGATTAGGGGTTTGACTTTTTTATTAAAAAAAAAAAAAAAAACAATTCAACTGACATCACTGCTGGTGCCTAGAAAAGTTTTTCTTGAAAGGTTTTAATGAAATACTTCGCTAGGAACCAGGTCAGTTGATGTGATTGTTTTTCAATGCCAAAAGACATACCCTTATTGAACAGCTAATACATTTTTGCCATATAAAATACGAAGTTATGATCTTGGACAAAATTGTTCAGCGGAAAATTTCCTTCAGCATGCTGGGTTCAGTTGATTTTTCAGAACAAAACATTGAATTTTCCCACATGAACCTAAACTAAGGTTGCCAGAATGCCCGGTTTTATCCGGGTTTGCCCGGATATTTGATACAAAATTTTAGAACAGTCCGGCCCGGCCCGGTTTTCCGGATTTCATTGAAAAATGCCCGTTTTTGCCTGGATTTTTTCACTTTATTTGGCAAACAAAACAAAAAAAAATTGTGTTGTAATTTTTTTTATTTAGCCACCAAAACAATTCATTTTGAGCAGATTTTGCAAGAATAATCAGGAAAGGATTTTTCGAAGATTAAAGTACGATTTAAAATTTGTTTTTGAATTATGGTGACAAAAAATTTTTTTTTCAATTCCTTTATCTTGATTTTTGTTGAGTAATTTCTGGATTTTGATAAAATTTGCCCGGATATTGCCCGGATTTTTTATCTCGATTAAGAAATGAAATGCCCGGATTTTGCCATGTTTTTTATAGAAAATTGCCCGGATTGTCTGGCCCGGATACCTGCTGAAAAAATTCTGGCAACCTTAACCTAAACGTCAAAATTTACTTATGTAAACGTTACTCTGCAACACATAATGGATAAGTTTTTAAGAGGAGAAATCACTGTGAATTTGTTTTATGAAATGAATTTGCGGCTTTATCGGTGAGGGTTAAAGAGTTGAAATGAAAGACGGATAGAAGAACAGAAGAAAATTCTAAGGTGGTTCAAATGCTCTTCGCTCTTTTCACCACCTTAGAATTTTCTTCTGTTCTTCTATCCGTCTTTCATTTCAACTCTTTAACCCTCACCGATAAAGCCGCAAATTCATTTCATAAAATAATGGATAAGTTTTGAACAAAAACGAATTTTTCTTACCTCAGAGTTTGAGAAATTCAAAAATGCACAGACTAATACTTGAAGTTTTAAAATTTGAAGTTTAAAAATGAATATCGTAATAGAATAGGCATAAAATTAGAGTTGAACATTGTTTCTTTTGATTGCTAAAAATCTGAGGCAACCTCTTGCCAACTGCAGCTGCCAAAATATTCATCCAGTGGTTGACCGCAGTCTTAACTCAATAAAATACTTCCACACCATGCAAGTGATAGACTAGGAAAGTCCATATTAGTTAGTCTGGACGTCTGCTGGAAGTGTGAGAAAGAAACAGGAACATAAAGTTTGTCCATGTGCGGTTGTGATATGATGCTGTACGTAGATATGTACTTGCATTCTTGAAAAGTTCCGGTTTTCCGCAACCATGCGCTTCCGATCAGAGAACAGTCGCAATTGGACTGCATGGACTAGTTGACGAACCGTATTCAACCGAGCACAGGAAGCGACATATTAGCCGGAACCAAGATGACCGGTTTCGCCTCCCACTTGGCCATTCGGAAATCATGACCGATGTAAGTTTCCTGCTGGGACAGGGCCATTCCGAAAATGTTCTCCATATGACTCTGTCAGGGGGGTCCCGAAGAAAAACAGAGGAAGGGTTCATCACAATCCAATGGTCGTTGATGGAATTTATACCTCAATGAATACCTTTGGACTGCATTTTTGAATGGGGAAGGTCTTGTGAGAAGCTAACGTTCGGGATCAGAACGTAGTTTATTGCTGCCCCTGCCTAATCCTATTTAGCTGGGTGAATATAATGATGATGGTGGAATTTCAACACACACATTTGGCCTTCATCCATTTGTTTTCAGTCCGGAGCTGCTGCCCCAGGATATATGTACATATTGGTGCGGTTTGGTTTACCTCGGGATCCTGTAAACAAGGCTCGACACCATTCAGCCATCATCGCATCGGCTTGGAACAATTTGAGTAGACGTGTATTTTCACCACCACGCACCGGTTGATGAATGGATATAGAACCACAATTTGAACAAGCTGCATTTAAACGTTCGATTCTGTATTTCTTGCCATCTGTGCAAATTGGTCGGAAAACCAAAAAATGGGACTAAATCTGAGCAACAAAGTTTTAAATTAAATATCTGATTCTTGATTAAGGCTGAAAGCTGTGAAAATTTAAAAAAACTATAAGAAAAATAAACAGCTTAAAAAAAGTCCTTTACTACACAGGAATAAGTAACTGCTAACTCTAAAGTCCAGCCAACGTGCGTAAACCATTTCAAACTACACTCGTAATATTTAATGAACGCACCTAGAAGCTAACTCACATTTAATTACAGCACACCTGATTTCAATCATGGGCGAAGGACACATTTTAATTTGCTTTAACTGAAAATATAATCAACGGTACACCCGATACCGTTGATTAGTTTCAATCATCAATTAACTGTAGTATCTGGGTGTAGTAAATAAACGGTAAAAATACTACCCCCTACGATCAGTAGAATTTTTAACCAGCTGCGTTTAGAATGTGATGTAATTTTTCTGAAACCCACATCATCATTTGATGTAGATCAAGCATTCAGTCGAAACGAATGTAGGTGGAACATAAATTGAAAATGTAATTTGAATATGTTCGGATCAAGGCAGTAAATAAGCAACACTTATTTTGATAGCAAGTTGCTTCAAAGCTAAAACATAGATTTTTATTTAATTTTAGGAGATATTTTTTGCAAAATTCTTTTAAACTTACATTTAAGTGCCTTTCTAAACACGGGAAATTCCAGCGGTTATCGTTATTGGTTATGTTACTTATTTTCGAATAGGTTGATAAGTGTCAATCAGCGATTCCTAGGATTTTAATACGAACATTTAGCTATTTCAAACTAACTAAAGTATCTAAAGGATACATAGAGTCTGTGAAAATCTTACCAAAACCTTTTAATGACAATATTTCACTTCTTCGCGTGTTTCAGAAATCGTTCTGCCGAAATGACCAACTATAATGATAAGGCTAAGTTCAAAATCTGTTTTCGTTGCAATATTGTTGATTACTCACGCTTCTATTCAGAAAATGTATCCAAATATAACCAATTTAACTGAATTATTCTAACGTAATTATCAAATTTATCCGAAAATCTCACAAATATCCTTTCGAGAACACGTTTTCCCAAGTTGATAAGTTTTTCCGAATGACATTGCGCTTTTTTTCAATTTTCTTATTTCTATATTCTAAACAACTATTCACGAGCCTGGAACTCACATCTCATTTTCAACCAGCTTACGAGGGGCTTCGCCAACATTCCCCCCTTCGTGATGTTCCGGGATAGTCGATACCTTGTCTTCCCTGGAATCCTTGATATCCAAACGCGCCAACCTGACAGCTGAATATAAACCTACGCCATTAGGCGTCCTGACATACGCCCGACGAACTTCTCCGTCAGATGCTGGTATTACTTCCAGAACGCGCCCTCGAATCCACCCGTTCCGCTTTTTTTCGTCCACGATAATCACCACATCGCCTGGCTGCAAGGGCTCCGTTGCTTCGAACCATTTCGAACGTCTCGTTAGTGTAGGTAGATATTCTTTAATCCACCTTGTCCAAAAAATATCTACTAGTCGTCGAGTCAACTCCCAACTATCCCGTAGTACGCTACCGCTCAGTAAGGTTTCGCTCATTGGTTGTGTTACTGCCTGATCCCCAATCACCAAAAAATGATTTGGCGTTAGCGCTTCCGTTTCCACCGAGTCAAGTGGCACGTATGTAAGTGGGCGGGAATTCACGATCGCTTCAGCTTCCAACACTACCGTTTCGAGAACTTCGTCGCATGGATTTTGTGCATGATTTGCCACTGCTTCCATCGCAATTTTGATTGAGCGCACCATGCGCTCCCAAGCGCCTCCCATGTGGGGGGTTGCGGGTGGATTTAGGTACCACTGTGTAGATGCATTAGTAAAGGTAATGGCACACTTCTCGTGGATCGGTTGTAACTGCTCCAACAATATATTTCTCGCGCCTTTGAAATTTGTCCCTTGATCCGAGTAAATCGTAATTGGTGGCCCTCTTCGAGCGATAAACCTACGGATTGCTAGAATGCAGGAATTAGTAGTCAGAGAGTGGACTACCTCTACATGAACTGCCCTAATAGTCAGGCAGGTGAATAAGGCCACCCAGCGTTTCACCAAACTGCGCCTCTGCTTGACCTGCAACGGGCCGAAGTAGTCGATGCAAGTATGTGTAAATGGTTTGATATTCGGTGTTAGACGCACAACTGGCAGGACGGCCATTTTCGGGGGATGTGGAACTGCTTTCCGCAATTTACAAAGGGGACATTCTTTAGCAACTTTCTTAATCACAACTCTCAGATTTGGAATATGGAATTTCTGGCGCATTTCGTTGCAAACTGTTTCATTATTCGCATGGACAAAACGTTTGTGATACTTCTCAACAAGGAGATTTGTCAGCGGGTGATTTCTAGGCAAAATAATAGGGAACTTTGAATGGAAGGGTACACTTGGTGCCGATCTGATTCTACTGTCAATACGCATCACGTTCGCTTCATCAAGAAAAGGGGATAGTTGGTATAATGGACTGGACTTGCCTATTGTGGTTTTTGATTCCGACACGTTGTTTTTCTGTAGAATTCCCATCTCTTCAGGATAAACTTCTGTCTGTACTTGGTGGAAAATTAAACTCTCGGCAGCCTGAAATTCCTCAGCCGTGATTGGTCCGCAAACCTTCTGCTTCCGGAACGCCTTGGTAGCTCTTAATACACAGACCATAGACCGCAATAGCCGATCTAATGTCGAAAAACGAGAAATATCTATTGTTGTATCTACTACTTGCCCGTGATAACAGAATACTGCTCGGAGATCTGTGTCAGTTTGTTGTGCCTCCTTGGGATCAATCGGCCAATCAACCTCTGATTGACGTAGAAATTCCGGACCGGTGTACCATCTGGAATCTGGGGTGAAAATTGGACCATTTCCCCACTTTGTCGCTTCATCTGCCACATTCAATTTGGTTGGAATGTGCCGCCATTCATCAATAGAAGTAGTAGTCAGTATTTCGCCAACTCTATAGCCCACAAATTGATGATACCTCCTGCTGTCCGAACGCAGCCAAGCCAACACGGTCTGGGAATCTGTCCAAAGGTACCGTCTTTTTATTGGAAGATCGATTGCTGCAATAATACCACTGAGAAGCCTTGTTCCAATTAACGCCGCTTGTAGTTCGAGACGGGGGATTGAAAGTGGTCGCAAAGGAGCAACTTTGGTTTTAGCCGCGACAAATGCACTGAGGGGAACATCATTCACTACTGCTCTTAGATAGGCGACGCTAGCATACGCTGCCTCGCTTGCGTCCACGAAAATATGGATTTGTATGTTTTTCAATTCACTACTCAAAACGCCTTTAAAATAGCATCGAGGAACTTCGACCCGGTCTACTTGTTCCAGCATACTACTCCAACGAATCCAGTGATCAAACAACTCTTCGGGAATCAAATCGTCCCAGCCAGAACCGTACTTCCACACCTCCTGCATTAGTATCTTGCCATGTATTATAAAATGTGCCAATAGCCCCAAAGGATCAAAAAGACTCATTATGGTTTTGAGGACTTGTCGCTTTGTTGGCCTTTTTCGTTCCTTTAGTAACTCCGCAACATTTTGATGAAGGCTCGTATCGAAGGTAAAAACATCCTGACCAGGACGCCACGTCATGCCTAAAACTCTCTCAGGTTTCTCGGGTTCGGCCAGTCCTGGCTCTAAGCGCAGGGGTTTCAACTCCGGACAGCTTGTCACTCCTAACTCTCTCATCACTTCTGAGGAGTTGGATATGAAATTACGTAACTCGAATCCAGCCATTGCATGAACCGTTTTGACGTCGTTTGCTAATTTCACGGCCTCCGCCACCGAATCCACGCTTTTCATGTAATCGTCCATGTAGTGGTCATTAACGATTGCATGAGCAGCCTCGGGAAATTGTTTCGAGTGTTCCATTGCGTTATAATTCTTAATAAACTGTGCTATGCACGGTGAACACGAAGCACCAAAAACTGCCACGTCCATGACGTAAATTTGAATAGGATCCTCAATAGCTTTTCGGTAAATAAATCTCTGCGCCTGGCGATCTTCTGCCCTTATCCTTATCTGGTGGAACATCTCTTTGATGTCTCCACACACAGCGACATTCCTCTGCCGAAAACGAAGCAATATTGCCGGAAGAGAAACTAACAAGTCGGGTCCCGGAAGCAATAAATCATTGAGAGAAGTACCATCTACTCGAGCAGCCGCATCCCAAACTAATCTAGTTTTGCCCGGCTTTTTCGGGTTACACACAACTCCCAAAGGCAAATATCACACTCGATTATTGTCCGACGATGCTAGCTCCTTTTTTGTGATCAGGTGAGCGTACCCTTTTTCAAGGTAATTTTCGATTTGCTCCTCCACAGCTGCTTTCAAAGAATCATTCTTGCAAAGACGCTTTTCGAAAGATCGATTTCTTTGAATCGCCATTGGGTAGCTGTTGGGTAGATTTGGTTTTGAAAATCTCCACAGCAATCCTGTTTCGAAGTGCCCATCTACTCGTCGTGTGGTTCGGGCAAGGATGTCTAGTGCTTGCTTATTCTCTTTCGATTCTGGCTTGATGCTCACGAACGCCTCCTCTACTCCGAAGAACTTTCCCAAAAGAGTATGAAACTCTTTATTCTCATTCTCTATATCGCTGTGTACGTGAAGTTGTTGATAACGTTTTATTAGCGAACCTTGTTTACCAAATATGCACCACCCAAGCCGCGTCTTAGCGGCAACGAGATCATGCTGTCCGCCTTCTCTCACTTTTAGCTGGGTCAACAAGCTGACATGTTCGAGTCCCACTATGATACCTGGTGTTGCTGCAGCATAGCTCGTCACAGGTAATCCCTCCAAGTGCGGGTAACGTTTTTGCAAATCCTCGTAATCGATGGTTTGACTGGTTAGTTTCAGCTGACTCACTGTTCGGACGTTTCCAATTTCGTATCGTGTTTTACACCCTTTACCACGAATTGAAACCGAGACTCGCTGCGAACCCTTCTCTTCGCGTGACACATTACCTGTCCAGCTAAGCCATAGGGTCTCCTTGGTTCCCTCAATACCAAGTTCCTTCGCGATGTTGGCCTCCAAAAGCGTGGAGGACGAACCGTCGTCAAGGAAGGCAAAAGTTTCGATGGATTTGTTTCCGCCTTCAATGACAACCGGTAAGTATCGAAAAAGAGCAGATGATATAGAAGATGATGATGGTTTTGTTGAGCGAGAGCGCTATCACTAGTGGAGATGTTGCTATTGTTGGTACTGTTTCGATCGGCGTGCAGTAAAACATTATGTCGTAACCTACATCCTCCAATGCCACATTCCTTACCGGATCTACAAGGCCATCTTTTGTGTGGAACTAAACAGAGGTAACAAAGATGTTTCTGCTTAACGAAGAACCATTTCCTGTCCAGATCCAGAGATATAAATTCTTGACATTTTGCGATTTCGTGTGATGGATTCTGGCAATAGACGCATGTTTTCTCAATTTGAGCTTTAGGGTTGGTAGTTTTAACTGTGTGCATTCCTCTCAAGACCTGGCTGGAGCTTTGGTCACTGTTGATGGTACTATTCTCAGAGTGCACATACAATTTCGATTTCTCCGAAAAGCTCTTAGCATGTTTTTCTTTAGAGACTGAGATGGGAATACTAATATCGGAAGACACGGTTACCAGCTCAGACATGAACTTGTTGAAAACGGCCAGGTTAACGAAGTTATGCTGCCTTTTGAAACGACCTCACTCGATTGCTAAGGGAGTTGGTAATTTTACTACCAATTCATACAACAGCATCGGATCAAAAAGATGGTCAGTCAGATCTGCAGTTACCATATGATCCACAGCATTTTGAACTGCTAACCCGAACGTTATAATCGACTGGAGATTTTCGTATTTCGGCCCGGGGGTTTCTCTGAGCTTTTTCAGGACAGTAAAGAGAATAATCTCAGGCTGTCCGAACAACATCTTGAGGGTATTCATCACTTGAGGAACTGAGTCAGGGATTAATAGTTTACTTCGCACTGCCTCAAGAGCGCGACCTTTTAAACATTTTTGCAGTCGATCCAGATTTTCGGCATCTGAAAGTCCACATGCGGCTGTGCTGTTGCAGAACGACTTATAAAACAACGGCCAGTCATGTGGGTCACCGGAGAAGTGTGGTAAGTCTCTAGACATCACATGCCGCGCTGCTAGCTGAGTTTTCGTAGGTGCTGCGAAGTGGATGGAACTGTGCGTGTGTGTTCCCAATTCGGCCATACTCGGAGATGGCAATTGGGCATTTGGGCTGCTGAGATTGTTAGTAGTAATTTGCGGTGCTAGTGGAATCTGATTAGGGTTAGGTGAGAAATATCTACTAGCATGTTGTGTTGAATTGCCGGGTAGTCCCATATCAAATTTTCCTTGATGACTACTAGTCCACTGCTGATGGGAGCTCATCTCTTGGGAGGATCTGGGAGCAAACGCTGGTACTATATTTGCTCTATTCACTTCGGGAAAAACAGCATAGGCTTGAGGAGTGGCTAATCCAAAATTGGATTTTTGCGCAAGTGCGTTTGTGGTGCTTATCATCATATCAGCTGTGGAACGTACAGTCGTGTTTGGTGGTCCTATAGAAATATTTCTCAAACCAGACGATAAAATTGATTCCATACCTTCTAAACTGGAATGTGGTACTGCGTTATTACGTGTCACAGTGGGCTGACTTCGCGGAAATGTTAGAAGAGGGTTTGTTGTTGGTGTATTCCGGCCAAAAGTGTCGACTATGGATAGTTTCGGACGGTGTATTTTTCCGATGGCAGCTGTTGATGGTGTGTGGAATCTAGTGGTTTTCGGAATGGCCCCTGTGTACTTTGGTTTAGTGCCGACAGCTGTTCCAGAAATCAAGGTAGCCATAATCGGCTCGCGGTTAGTCTGGATAAGTCTCATCTCCTCAACTGCACCGGAGAATTGTGTTGTTGGCTGGTATTCAGTGAAGGGACAAAATTGCTGTCCAGCTTCAATGTTGGAATATGGGTTTAGTTCAATTTTGGGTGTTCTTATTGGAAGGGGAACTTGAATATCCGGAAACTTTCTTGCTTGTGGAGTAGATGCAGAAACGGGAGTTATACGGCTGTTAATAATATGGCTCTCCGACTGATGCTCAGCTGATACTACTTGGGCTTCATTGAAGGTAACTACTGGTGCTACATTTCGTTGTCCAATTTCATCTGCTGTCGAATATGATTTGGCTCGGCCAAGCTGAGGTTGACGTGGTAACTCCCATTCAGTTAGTCCTACTTTTGGATCTACCGTTGGTAACCAATCAACAACCTTTTTGCTGCTTGCTCGGGTACTCGTTCGACTCCTTCTGCTGTCGCCATCTTCCGCAAAGTCATTCAGACTGCCGTACTTCTTCCGAATGAATTCGTCCTCAATACGAACCCTCTTTTTCCTCAACTCTTCTTCCTTTTTCGAACTTTCCTTAATAGCTGCTTCTTCCTCAGCAAGGGCTTTAAGTTGAAGTTCTTTTTGCTCCTGGAGCATTTGCAGATTTAGCTCGGATCTCGTCGAACGTTTACTACTCCTGGAATGAATTGAAGAAGCTGCCTGACTTTGCTGAGACTTATTTTTTTTCCCGGCTGGCTCGACAAGATTCGTATTTCCACGAACGATTCGGATCTGCAATAGAATCCGTCACTCCTGCGCACTGGTAATGAGCCCATGCTTCACAAGTGTCACAACCGACGAGATTGCCTGCAGAGTCAGGAAGGCTACACATTTTGCAGTTGTACTGCTTTTCCGATACTTTCGGTTGACCGCTGGTTGCATCCATGTTGCTCATGATCATTAAATCTTTGAAGATTTGTTCGGATCAAGGCAGTAAATAAGCAACACTTATTTTGATAGCAAGTTGCTTCAAAGCTAAAACATAATTTTTATTTAATTTTAGGAGATATTTTTTGCAAAATTCTTTTAAACTTACATTTAAGTGCCTTTCTAAACACGGGAAATTCCAGCGGTTATCGTTATTGGTTATGTTACTTATTTTCGAATAGGTTGATAAGTGTCAATCAGCGATTCCTAGGATTTTAATACGAACATTTAGCTATTTCAAACTAACTAAAGTATCTAAAGGATACATAGAGTCTGTGAAAATCTTACCAAAACCTTTTAATGACAATATTTCACTTCTTCGCGTGTTTCAGAAATCGTTCTGCCGAAATGACCAACTATAATGATAAGGCTAAGTTCAAAATCTGTTTTCGTTGCAATATTGTTGATTACTCACGCTTCTATTCAGAAAATGTATCCAAATATAACCAATTTAACTGAATTATTCTAACGTAATTATCAAATTTATCCGAAAATCTCACAAATATCCTTTCGAGAACACGTTTTCCCAAGTTGATAAGTTTTTCCGAATGACATTGCGCTTTTTTTCAATTTTCTTATTTCTATATTCTAAACAACTATTCACGAGCCTGGAACTCACATCTCATTTTCAACCAGCTTACGAGGGGCTTCGCCAACAGAATATATGACCAATCCTGACAAGGATCATACGATGAAATTGATGGAATCTGACGAACAGTCAGATATTCAATTGTACGGTGATGGACATATGCGGGAGTCAGACGAAAAAGTCGTACAGTCGTAAATTATCCTAAGGATAAAATGTCCCTCCCACTTCTAAAGAAGCGTCTGGGGTGGAGGAAAGACCCAGATATCACCAAAGTAAGTACCTCTGCATTCGTTCTACTTATTAACAGTTCGGCCTACCTCTAATGCAGAATTTTCCATACCCGGCACCCTGGCTTCGTGTTATCCGTTGAGGATGGTTGTACTTCGTGTCCATATTGATGTTTATTTAAGATGATTTTTTCAATCACCTCCACAACTATTCCAAATCAAATATCAAATTCCTTAACGCTAGAGGAGCACCTCTTAAACCCCCCTTTTAAAACCTTTGGTAACCTTCGCAATTCTAGAAAACTCCTAAAAATACAGTTATCTAGTCAAATAAATCGTAAAAGCATTATTATTCACTTTTACACAGTAAATTTTTAAAAATAATCATGTTTTTGCTGAAAAACTCAAGTGGTACTTTTCTTATTTCGCACTCTTTTTTAACATTTTTGGTCCTCAACACCGATTGCTACGTCCAAAAAAGAAAACTTATGCTTGATTTATCCGTTAAACAAATCAGAACAAACTGTAGAAGAAAATTTTAACAAGCAAAACGCATAGTAGTACTATTCTTATTTCGCTCACTGTATGTTTAAGGTACACCGGGGCAAGTGCAAACGGATTTCACCATAGTTCAAATTTCACATGTCCTAGAAAAATAATGTTGGTAAAAAGCAACGGTACTTTTGTGAAAAAAATGTCTAAGTTTTTATATGTGTTCGTTTAAAACAAAGTTAACATTTGCCCCGTTTATGGATCGCGCACTGAAGTGCTGTTGAATCGCTCCGTTTCCACCCCATTTCGGAGTTGTATTTACAAATTCACTATTTTAACAATACCGATCTCGAACAGCATTTCGTCTCGGGGAAATTCGATTTTTAGTTTGTTTGGCCGTAAATTTTTGTTTCCAATTTCTCAAAGTTTTCATAATTAAGTCGATATATTTAACAAAATAACACTCGTTACACAAGGTTTACTCGTAACACTCCTTGTAGTGTCAAATTGACACTCATGGCTAGAATCAATGTATCCCCCCTGTTTCCCAACCGATTTTTATAAAACTTATAGTTTTTGAAACCTCGTAGTGTAACTCAAATATGTTTCTCATAC
The DNA here is from genome assembly GCF_029784155.1 of Uranotaenia lowii. Classification (NCBI taxonomy): domain Eukaryota; kingdom Metazoa; phylum Arthropoda; class Insecta; order Diptera; family Culicidae; genus Uranotaenia; species Uranotaenia lowii. The sequence goes on from NC_073693.1 coordinate 242,549,475, forward strand.
AGTATTCAGCTACAATCCTTCAATTTTCCGTTATTCAAAGTCTAATAGCAAAAATCCAAAAAAGACATGCTTCGGAAGAAAAGCTATAAAATGCTCAAAGTGTCCGAAAAATATGAAGTTAGAATGTAAAATGTAAAAAAATTGGTGTAAGACCGTACTGTTCGTAAAAATTAAGTAATTACATAAGCTTTCGCCTCGGAAGTGAATCAATTCGTTCACGAGTTGATTCGGCGTGAAACAAATCAACCTTACTGAGAATGATCCAGAATTAATGCCCAGACTCAGACCCACAGCTATTAGGAAGAACTTCCCGGGGTAGAAACAAAGACTAAGACCCATATTTTCATTTAACTCCTAATTTTGGCATAGATTTGGCATTTGGGCGCCTCTAACGTGTCAAATATTAAACCGTTTTGCTTCATGAAGCATTCGTGGCGAAGCATGATCGTTAGCCAATCGAGAAAACGTCGAACGATTCGACGCCGTCTACACGCAGAGTCTTCATTGAGAGCGAATGATGATTGTTTAATGGTTACCGATGGAAAATAACTGATAACTAAAGCATGGATCACGCAAAATCTGGACGCATTAAAAAGGGTCTATCTCGGAGCTATGTAAACGAAATAAAAATGTTTTGTGCTCAAATTGTAGGGTTTTTACTGCACTTTTAAGGAAAAATAATAAAAAAATTATTCCGATGTTGTTTTGATGAAATTTCGTACTTTTCGTCGAGAACCACTCATCTAAGTTTGAACACATTATTCAATGACCTCAGCGGCCATTTTGTTCCACAATCTCTTCATCTCTGTTGCATCCCGAGTCGTCCTACCATTCTTCTTCATCTTCTGATTAACAATTGTCCAAAATTTTTCGATAGGGCGGAATCGAGGGCTGTTGGGTGTGTTGATGTCCTTTTCGACAAAATCCACCCGTTGGCCCAATACCACTGTAGTACCTCCTAGCTGTAGTGGCAGCATGCCAAATCTGGCGGAAACTTTACTGGTCTTTTGTGAGATCTATTGTACGAAAAAAAAAACGTTTTTTAAGGCACTCCTCCTTGAACATTTCGGAGTCCATGGTCTTGTTTTTCACAAAAACCGGGGTTTTTCGTTTTTGGTTTCTCCCTCTTCGGCTAGAGAGTTTGTCCAGGCTCTCTTGTCTCGTCTACAAGCTCGTTTAACTGCCTTTTCCAGCTCCGCATATCGTAAGCGGGCGGCTGCTTTGGCTGACCCGGTACATGTCTGCTCAATTCCGACTTTCGCCTTTCTCCGATCATCGACCATCCTCCAAGTTTCATCCGACATCCATTCACTCCTTCTTCCACAAACTTTACCGAGAGTACCATGGCTCGTCGTGATAAAGGCATTCTTGATTCCACACCACTGTTCTTCGACTGTTCCGTCTGTCGGCAGCTCCGAGGCTCGGGATTCTAGCTGTTAAACGTAAGCCCTTTTCACCTCTGGATTCTCCAACCGGCGGACGTCGTATCGACACCCGACTTTCTCCTCGCGCCGTTGGACACGCGCAACTCTCAGTCGTATCTCGCCAAGGACGAGGTGATGGTCAGATGCAATGTCTGCGCTTCGTTTGTTGCGGACATCAAGAAGGCTCCTTCTCCATTTTCGGCTGATGCAGATGTGGTCAATTTGATTTTCTGTTCGGCCATCTCGGGATACCCAAGTGACCTTATGTGCTGGTCGATGGGGGAAGAGCGATCCACCGATCACCATGTTGTTGTTGCCACAAAATTCTACAAACAGCTCTCCGTTTTCGCTCATCTGTCCTAGGCCATGGCGCCCCATGATGCGTTCAAGGTCCTGATTGTCGGAGCCAATCTTTGCGTTGAAGTCGCCCAAATGGATTTGAATGTCACCCTTCGGAATTCTCTCAACCACGCTGTTCAGTTGACTGTAAAACTGCTCTTTCTCCTGCAAGTCGGCAACGTCAGTTGGCGCATAACACTGGATCATTGTAAGGTTTCTAACCCGTGTTCTAAATCTGGCTACGATTATTCTTTCGTTTATAGGTTCCCATCTAATGAGGGCCGCGTAGGCCTGCGGGCTTAACAGGAAACCAACTCCTCGTTCCCGAGTAGCATGTTCTCCTCGTATGCCAGAGTAAAGCAAGACTTGCCCGGATTGTGTCTTGTGTTCTCCAGTATTAGGCCAACGGACTTCGCTCAGTCCCAGAATTTCAAGCTTGAGGCGGCTAGCCTCTCTAGCAAGTTGTTCCAGTTTGCCTTGTTGGGCAAGGGTTAAAGTTCCAATTCGTGTCCGTGTTTTCATGCTAAAAGTCGTCGCCAAAGTTCCAGGTCGGTCATTTCTTTCGGATTCCGTAACAATTTCAAATCGGGAGCAGTAGGTTGTTAGCCTAAAGTCCCTATCCCGCGATGGGGCTGCCATCTTGGACTTAGCTGGCGGGAGCCGCATTTCAAAAATTCAGCCGCTCGCTGCCGCCCCTGACCTGGAGAACAGACGCTCGGTTGTTGTTGCACGCCGCCCCTGACCTGGGGAACAGACGCGTGCGGCCACCTTCTCAGTCTGCATGCGACCAAAGCATCCACCGGGGTTGGGTACCCGATCTCCGCTTAGGTTACTCGCACCCCAGCCGGCACCGCGGGGAGGTAGAGATAGGAGTTGTGAATAAGAGGTGATATGACCACTATGGGGTCTCGTGTTGCACATTATCCACCGTTTACCAGCCAAAAACGCAGCTGCAATTACCTTGCCAGATCAAACACTTTCTTGCCAACTTATCGGCAAAAACGAATTTGAACTTGGCGGGGACATAACCTCGACCAGTGGCTTTGTAAAATTTTTGACCAGGAAGCCGCCCAAAATCAGATTTCACGATTTTTGAACCAGACCACGTGGGTCCAAAATTAATTTTCGCCTCGTGGCTTCTATTACGTTATTGGAACAAAACGAATCGTTATGAAATTTTCAGCACTGATAGAGGAAACATTTCCGAACAAAGTACTGTCAAAAAATTCCAGATCCGACCACTAGGAGCGCTATAGTATAATAAACAGTGCGTCCAGATTTTGGATGATCCATGCTTCAAAGAGGGGAAGAAAAACAAACTAGGTATGCGCTGTTCGACGCTGAAAAGCGGCGTTTGTAACAAAATCGATGGTGATTAGGATCGGGAATGAAAACCCATTCTGAACGAAGATCAGCTACCTTGGGTCCTTGGGATTCATGTAGTAGTTTAGTTGTTGTATCGTTACATTTCCACTTTTAAATAATTTTTTAGGTTCTCAGCATGATTAAATCTTGATCGCGATTTGTTATATTTCCCCTTTTGCTGCCAGACGTGCTGGAAACAGTTAGCGTCCATTACCAGGAAGCTCTAATGAGCTTCTTGGTGTGGGGGAGTGTGGTGGGCCGCTAAGAAATCAAAAAAAAGAGGCGCCATCCGATCCCTTTAAGAATAATGAGCTTGCAACCCTGCTGTAGGGCTGCCTGCAAGACTGCTTGGTTTTGCTCGTTTGGAATGACACTGACAGTAAATCGAAAATTCCAACCGTGACATTTCGTTTCTTTGTTTATTTATTTGATTTACATAGTATTCCGTCTCACGACATAAATAACTTGACGAACATAATTCCTAAAATTCACTCGGTCCATGGCAACCGTTCTCCAATTCCTGGGGCACCCCACGTTCGCCAGATCACGCTCCACTTGGTCTAACCACCTCGCTCGTTGCGCCCCCGCTCATCTTGTTCCTACCGGATTCGTAGCGAACACCTGTTTTGCAGGACAGTCGTCCGGCGTTCTCGCAACATGTCCCGCCCAACGTATCCGGCCAGCCTTCACCACCTTCTGGATACTGGGTTCGCCGTAGAGTCGCGCGAGCTCGTGGTTCATCCTTCGCCTCCACACTCCGTTCTCCTGTACGCCGCCAAAGATGGTTCTTAACACTCGTCGCTCGAATATTCCGAGTGTACGCAGGTCCTCCTAGAGCAATATCCATGTCTCGTGCCCGTAGAGAACAATCGGTCTAATGAGCGTCATATACAGGTTACACTTCGTGCGAGGGCTAAGTCTTCTCGACTGCAGTTGCTTGTGGAGTTCATAGTAGGCACGACTTCCGCTGATAATTCGCCTCCGGATCTCATGGCTGGTGTCATTGTCTGCGGTCACCAGTGAGCCGCGATAGACAAAGTCTTCGACTATCTCCAGCTCGTAGCCGTCGATCGTGAGCCTTGTTATTACTGGACAAGCGGGTTCGGTCGGCCTCGGATCCGCACGCCAGCATGTACTTCGTCTTGGACGTATTAATCATCAACCCAATCCTTCCTGCTTCGCGTTTCAGTTTGCGGTAGATCTCCTTCACCGCCGCAGATGATCTGCCGACTATATCAATGTCATCGGCAAAGCAGATAAGTTTATTGGATCTGTTGAAAATCGGGCCCCGCATTTCGCCCACCGCTCGTCGAATAACACCTTCTAGCGCCACGTTGAACATCATGCAGGATAGACTATCACCATCATCATTTCTTTGTTTACTATTACTAATTACTATTTACGTTAACCACGCGGATCATGTTACTATTCGTTCGCACGCTTAACAAGGTTCATCAACTGGTTCATCAAATACATCCCCAGCTGTTATCAATATTGCCAAAATTTTAACAGAATGCGAAGCACAATTCTTAAAATTTTAGAAGTAAGTAATTATAAACAAGCTGGGATGATAGTATAAAAAGCGGAACAATTTTTGGATCGTGTTATGATGTCTACAGAGATGACCGAAATTTCAATTTGTCTGGCAAGAAATCAGGCGGAGGCGTTGTAATAGCAATAAGCTCTGCTTTTGATTCTGAGCTTATTGGAATAACTAAGCACAAAGAATTTGAGCAGGTGTGGGCAAAAGCTCAAATCTTCAAGGAAATACAAATTTTTCGATCGATCTACTTTTCTAATTTCTCCATTGCTTTTAAAAAATCTTGTAAATCAACTTAGTATGCCATTGTTTCTTCTGTTTAACTCATCATTGAAATCCGGTGTTTTGCCTCAAGTATGGAAAGAATTTTATCATGTAGATACCCATTTTCAAGTCGGGGAAAAAGACTGACAGTAAAAACTACCGGGGTATAGCAATCTTATCGTGCATACCGAAACTATTTGAAGCAATAGTGAATGAAAAAAATATATAATCAATTAAAAACATTCATTAATGAAAAGCAACATGGATTGTTAAAGGACGATCTACAACGACTAATCTACCTAAAAACAATTTGTTCCATTTGCTTTACGAAGTCTAGGATGGTCTCAGAGTCAATTACCAAGCTACGAATCACGCTGTTTTCTAATAAATATAGAACCATTAAATGTAAGAAGAGAATTGGCTGCAATCTTTTTTGTAAACGACATAATTAATCAACGTGTAATCAGTTAGACTTTTATTGTCAGTGTCGCCAGTTGAGATATCTAGAGCAGCAGCAACAGCAGCTAAAAAGTGCTTTTTACGGCAACAGGCAATGAAGAACCTAACATTGTAGTATGTAAGTTAATATTAAGATAGTAATTCCTAGGTTTAAGACCAAATATGTAGCCTAACGATGTTGGGCGAAATAAATAAATGAACAAATATTAGGATATACTGACAGTTCTTTACGAATACTACCTTACCGAAAGGCCTCAAGCATGAAAAAATTATTTTTTTTTTTTCAAAAGGACGTACCCAAACGCCGTTTTCGCCCCTTCGACAAACCGGTTTAGTTTTCAATGTTTTGATTTTGAATGCAACCTAGTAGAGCCAGATCAAATAATTTTATTCGCACTGATTTTTACTTAAATCTTATCTGCAAATCATAAGTTGAAGCAAGCTTATAAATGTTTTGATTTGTCTGATTCTTTTTCTTAATGGGGACCACAGATAGGGTCCTGAGCTAGTTTGTCCGAGGCTTGAATGTTTTGCATTAATAGATGTGTAGGGAAACATGATCGCACCATTTACCGAAATGAATCCTGACGCCAGCGATCGTGGGGTTCGAAATGCATGATCTGAGATGCAAGTTATAAAAATCTATTAGGCCGGAACAAATTTTAAATCCTTCTTTTGTCACTCGGAGTTGAAACATTGCGAGGGGGGACAGTAAAAAAATTATGCAAAAACTGATAAAATGGGATAAATTGCACGAAATCTCGTATACAACAAAATCGCATACAATATCCTTGCACAAATCCTATGAATCAAGTAATTTTTTATCAAAAAATTCAATAAAATCACGAATACAAGTGGTGATTGAACTCCCATCTTCCACAATTTTTTTTTTGCTCTTGTAATCTTTCGGATATTTGACATTTTTTTTCGAAATTTCTATAAAATACTTAAAAATTTAATTTATTTCCCCCTTCGAAATTTTTAGAAATTTTGAAGGGAAGGGGGGGGGGGGGGAGGCTGGTGACAAAAGAAGAAATTGATATTTGTTCCGGCCTTATTATCGAAATAAAAAAAGTTTTATAGCCCTTCGGGCTTATCGGTTGAACACCGAGGAAGAATGACCTTCATGGGTTAAGTTCCTATAAAAAAGGAAAAAAAATCGGTTTAACACGTTCGTCGCCACGCTCATTTTGATAGTTTTACTAGCAAGGCCCAAAGAAATTCTCGGAGCGAGAAAGTAAACTAGGAGAGCTCCCGGCTTTGCAACGTGTAGCTAAACTGAGCGACTAACATGAGTAAGAGTAAATAAAATGATTAAAGACTCACAATATCTCAATATTTCCTTAAAAACTGCTAATATCCAGAAAAAATCTGAAATTGAACATCGCTGTGTTTTTAAAACGACAATAAACTGTTCTCTTTTCGTGTATCGTTTTAAAATTATACGAATGTTTCTTGCTGTGTAGTTATCATCAATTTACATTTAAAAAGAATTTATACGAATCAATGAGTTCATAAGACTATTTCTCTATATAGTTTTATTTCAAACCTCAGATTATCGCTTTAAGTCGGACAACATCGAATGTCCTTGAAAAACTTCTTCTGCTCCAATCCGTTTTCTTCATCCCGCTATTTTTTGTAGGTACATGTCCTGGCAATAGATCACGACAAATCGCTTCCAACGCCCTAACTAAATCACTTTAGCATTCCGATCCGTTGCACAATTTCTGCAACCGGATCCATTTGGAATTTACCCCACAACATAAATGCGGCAGAAAATGGCAACCGGCATCTCGGAACAATTACTCGGTTCATCATTTTTCCGATCAGCTGGAAAAAGTTGAAATTGATCCAAACGGCTTTCTTTTTCTGTGCATTGTTCATTTTCCCGGAGGCTTCCTCTCATTCCATTTGGACAGCAATCCTCGAACCCTGACCACAACAACCGGCAAATCGGAAAACCTAGACCTTGAGCGCTGGCCAAAGTGTTGAACTTGAAATACATATTTCAAATCACGGCACAAACAATTTGCTTCGATATCTATGAAATTCAATAATGGTAAGCGCTTCGTGGGTGAGAGAATCTTGGCCTGGGATGCCTCGTGGCTGCATTGTGGCCGCTGTTGTTCTGTTTTATTTTTGCCGGAAGCATGCTCACGGTGAAGGACGACGTGATTCTGCCATTTCCGGATGCCATAAATAAACCACCGCTCACGGTTCAGTTCTGAAAATTAGGATGAGGATATCGCGAATCAGACTGGCTAAGAAGATTTATTTATGGTTTGATGTTTGGAACCATTTGCTTTTTCCAAGATATCACTAAAATTTGTACAAAAATTTCTCCAATTATTCTTCCTAACATTAATTTTTAAACTTAGTTTTGGATGGCTAAAAAATGTGAATGAAAAAAAATGCATCCAGAAGTTTCAAAGAATTTTACAGGAACTTATGTGGAACATTGTAACACAACCACCACATTTCTTTATGTTTGACATCTAATATATTTTTCATCACAAGCTTAGCCGGAGTGATAGGATTCCGATAAAGACCGACAAGTACCTGGAGGTTGTTTTTCAGGCAACAGCAAAGTGTAAACATCTTTCACCGAACTTGAAAGCGGAAGAAAGTACACAGAGCAAAGCAAAAAATCGCTTCCCCTGGGCACTAATTTAGTTTTATACGTTACCATTTTGTCGTTCCGGCGCTGCTGTGACATGAAACTTCAAAAAGATTCTCCACTTTTTTTCTACCTCTTCTTCTACTTTCTTGGTACTCGCTGCCGGTAGTGAGCAAAAGTGTAATTGCGGAAAATGAGAACATCCTTTGGAAAGCAATGAACTGATTGAGTGGTCCGGGAAAAAAGTTGCTCGGAAAACGGGAAAAATCTGTAGCAACTTGGAACTACAGAACCTGGTGGGCATGACTTTGCTGTTGCTGATGCTGCTTGCAGTAGTGGTTTGAAAGTTTCAATTTTGTTTTTACAAAGTTCACCTGCTGTTGCGATACCTATTGGATGGGGGGGAATTTATTATGTTGAGTCAAACCACGTTCTTACAAAACAACATGGTCGATTCGGTTTTTAGCTTATTTTATCAAATCATTCAATATTATGTTTAACTTTTTTCCAATTTATGTTTTCAATTTGAAATGAGACATCAGAAAAAATATTTAAAAAAAAACATCTTTAGACAAAAAAAATCGGTAGAAAAAGTTCAAACAGGACTTGGCAAGTCCATGGGTTTCTTATACGTCTCTTCTACCCAACTGATTCATTTTTTACTTTTTATTTTTATTTTTTATCAGATTGATTACAGTTGTCTAACTTTGTTGTTGAACAGCATTTTCCAAATTTGGAAGAACAACACGATTTAAGTTAACAGCCTTATAGAAACCTAAATAAAATACATCAGAAACATCGAACATTCCGTTACCGAGTAGATTAGATCTTTTTTTCATAAGACAAGGGCATTCACATAGCAGGTGCTCCGATGATTCCTTCTCAGCCTGACAAAAACGACAAATGTCAGATTGACTTCTTCCCATTAGTTTTAGATCATATCGACCTTCGCAGTGTCCTGAAACCAATCCTGTAAAAGTTTTTAATTCTATTTTGCTATAGTTTGAATTTTTTTTTATCTGTAAATATTTGGAACAATCATTCGCTTCGAGTGTCTTGCTCCTTCAATGTTTTTCCATTTTCTTTCAATCATACTTTTTTCTAAATGTCTTATTTCCATTTTTAAAAAGTAACGGGACATGCTGCAAAAAGGTTCAGGACCTAAGAACGGAATTGAAGAGCCTTGTCTAGCTAGCATGTCAGCTTTTTCGTTGCCTTCAATGCCGCAGTGCCAATCCAATATAGAGTAACTGAATTGTACTGTAATTCGTGTGTTGTCGATTACCTGCTTGCTACATCGTGCTCCAGCTATGACATCATCGCCTTCACTGAAACATGGCTGAACGACCGCAAGCTTTCCAGTCAGATTATCAGTCAGGACTATGCATTCTTCCGATGCGACCGTAGTTCATTAAACAGCAGAAAGTCAACCGGAGGTGGAGTGTTACTTGCTGTGTAAACTGAACTTCCATCTATGATAATCGAAGACAATTCCTGGGAAGATTTGGAACTTTTATGGGACCGCATCGATCTCGGTGACCGAAAACTTTACTTGTGCGTAGTGTCCTTGCCTCTCGATCCTTCCGGAGACCAGGTGTTAGCTGAATTTTTCTCACGCTGCCTCACCAAAGTTAGCTCCATGTGCTCTGCTAAAGATGACATACTCGTTATTGGTGATTTAATCTTGCCCGGTCTGAAACGGTGTTTTTCGCGAAGTGGCTTTCTGTTTCCGTACCCCGTACGTTCTTCGTTTTCGGCATCCTCCAACATCTTCTTAGATAGCTTAAGTACAGCGACTTTGCGTCAAATCAACAATATCGAAAATGAAAACGGTCGCTTGCTGGACCTCTGCTTTGTCAACGAAGGGTTTAGAAATCTAACAATCGATTTAGCTCCTGCTCCCCTTGTTAAGCCTGTCCCACATCACCCCGCCTTAGTGATCTCACTCGATGTTGCCATGATATTTGCTCCCGCAGAGAAAACAAGATCCTTCTATCATGATTTCAAGAATGCCGACTATGTAGCTATCTTCCTTGTTCTGGATTATATTAATTGGGCAGATGAACTAGATTTCTCTGATCCTAACGCAGCTGCCGAAAAATTTTCAAATATCCTTAGCTACACTATCGATCGCCATGTGCCTAAACGCAGCGTCGATGGTGATCTACGAACTCCCTGGGTTACTAAAGAACTGCGGCGACAGAAAACTGCTAAAAAGTGCGCTCTCCGAAACTACCATAAGCACAAGTGCCTCATCACGAAAAGGGAAGTTACCGCAAACTGAACTCTGCTTATAAGAAAGCCAGCAAACGTTGCTACCTAACTTATCTGAACCGGTTACAGCGAAATTTCAAAAGCAGACCGAAGTCGTTCTGGAAGTATGTCAAAAACCAGCGAAAAGAATCCGGACTCCCGTCCCACATGTACCTGGACGGCAATATTGCTAGCAATGACCCTGGAATCTGTTCGCTGAGAAATTTTCGAGCATTTTCACAAGCGGGTCCATCTCTGCAGAACAACTGACCAGGGCTGTGAGTAATGTCTCACCTCTAGGCTCTTCTCTAAATGGTATTCTCGTCGACAATGCAGCTATTTAAAAAGCAACCGCCAAACTCAAAAACTCTACTTCTAAGGACCCGGATGGACCCGGATACCAGCTACTTTTTTGAAACGGTTTATGCCGCTTCTGCTAACACCTATCAGGCATATATTTCAAGCATCGCTGGACTGCGCAATCTTCCCCGCTTTGTGGAAAGAAGCATATATGTTTCCTGTTTACAAAATGGGAGATAAGCTGGATATTTACAATTACCGTGGTATCTCAGCTCTGTGTGATATTGCAAAACCGTTTGAGCTGCACGGTTTCATGCCTAAACGATCAACTACCACAAATTTACTGACGTTCACATCTTTTGTACAAGAAAGCTATGCCAGGAAGACCCAAACCGATGCTATTTATACAGATCTGTCTGCTGCATTTGATAAAGTAAACCACGAGATTGCTCTCGCAAAGCTAGGTCGCTTGGGCTTCTGTGAACCATTACTGGAGTGGTTTCGGAGTTACTTAACGGGACGAAAGTTGTCCGTTCATACTGGAGAATCCTTCTCGAATATCATGATTTTGTAAAGGTTTTGCTTCTGTGGTAGAAAAAATAAATCAATACATGACTGAAAAAACTGTGCAAAGATAAAAAAGAGATTATATGAAAAAGTTAGAGTATTTCTTGAAATCATTGATAAATAATTTTTTATATTTTTACATTAAATGTCATATTAACGTCTTCATTTCCTCCATAGAAAGTTTTTCAATCAAATAAATAGTTTTTAAAATACACACGTTTGTAACTGCCTGGATTCTAAATGAACATAGCCTTATATTCGACTTGCTTCGTACATAAAATCGCATTAAAAATGATAAATCAAGTCATTAAAAACGTGACTGCGAATCGTAATTCCAACTAACGCAAGTAAGAGGACCTAAAAATCGTTATTCGAAGTCAGATTCAATGGCTTAAATCGGATATGATAAGAAGTCAATGGCTATGTTTGCAGATTATGAAAACGATTTCGTTCCTTTTTTTCTCCCGCGTGGATCAAGTGAGAGCTTTGTTGTTCCTCTGCGACCAGCACTGCAACCAGATTGCAAAAAATCAGATGATGTATTTGCAAGAATTGCCCAATGACAGGAGAAAGCCAGTTTGCCTTGAACTGCTGCTCGTCCTTCGCAGTTTTTTTTGGTCTTCTTTCGGTTCCGCTTGACAATAGCCCAGTATTTCTCAATTGGGCGGAGCTCTGGCGTGTTGGGAGGGTTCTTGTCCTTGGGAACCACCTGCACGTTGTTGGCAGCGTACCACTCCATGGCAATTTTAACGTAATGGGAAGATGCCAAATGCGGCCAAAACAGTACGGAACAACCGTGTTTCTTCAGGAAAGGCAGCAGACGTTTATTCAAACATTTTTTTACGTATATTTCTTGGTTAACAGTCCCGGAAGCTATGAAAATGCTGCTTTTCAAGCCACATGTACAGATGGCTTGCCAAACCAGATATTTCTTCGCGAACTTTGACAGTTTCATGTGCTTGAAAATATCTGCTACTTTTCCCCTTCCTTTTGCCGTATAAAACTCCTGTCCCGAAAGCTGCTTGTAGTCGGCTTTGAAGTAGGTTTCGTCCTCCATTACCACGCAGTCAAATTTCGTCAGCATCGTCGTGTACAGCCTCCGGGATCGCGCTTTGGCCGTCGTATTTTGTTTAGCATCGCGATTTGGAGTCACTACCTTCTTGTAAGTCGATAGTCCGGCTCGTTTTTTGGCTCGATGCACGGTTGTAGACGATACACCTAGCTTATTTGCGGCATCTCGGAGAGAGAGAGGTTAGGGTTTCGCTTGAAACTACCGGCAACTCTCTTTGTCGTCTCAGCGGCTTCCGGTTTTCGATTTCCCCCCGATCCAGACTTCCTGGTTGTCGACAAACGTTCCTTAAATAATTTAATTACATTTGTAACGGTTGATTTGGCAACTTTTAGCGATTTTGCCAGCTTTGCGTGCGAGTAGCTCGGATTTTTGCGATGCGCGAGCAAAATTTTGATACGCTGCTCTTCTTCCTTGGACGGCATTTTGACAACTAAAGAATGAATTCCAAAATCAAAATAGGAGCAACATTCTACACACATACACACCTTTAAAATGAGGGGTGTTAAGGTTTTTTAAATGCACAATTGAAAGAAATACGTCAAGTTGGTATTGACCAAATTTTGACCGTATTTTACGGGATCACTTTATCACTTGCACACTTTATCGCTTGCCTGCGATGCACGCGTCGCTCCGTGCGCTGCTCAAGAAGGGCGGATTTGTTACTGGCTGTCCAATGTGTGTGACGGCTGGATGCCAACGAGGGATAAACCGTTGGTCAATCGGCTATCTGATGGCAACCTTGTAATAATGGGCAATAATTCAATAATAACGATAATCCAAAGCTATGAAATATCACCGCTCCACAACCTTATTTTTCGTTAGTATTTAAACCCTCATAACTATCTAAGAACTACGAAATCAGTGAAAACAGTGATAAAAGAAGCTTCCCTGCACTGCAACAGTGATCTTCACCGAAGAAAAAGAAAGCTTACGAGTAAGGAAGCCGGGTTTATTATCTTACAATTATCTGTCATCGGAACAAATTCGCACTTGAAAGTCGCCCCAGGGAGCTTCCATCGTCGTCGTCGAAAGGGACATGGTTATAATCCGGCGTGGAAAACAATTTTCCACAATCCACAACTGATAGTTTTCTCCATCCTGGAGAACAGGAACCGGAAACCGCCATACCGATGCTGAGCTTTTGTCGTAGGTACGATTGTACGTATGTCACCACAGGATTTCGCTTCTCAATAAGAGTGGTGAAAAAAAAACAGCGGGTAGAGTAAGGAAAAAGAAAATCCACGACAAACGCTCGCTATATGTTCCGACATTTTTCACGCCCATCACGTGCGCTCTAATCTTTTGTTACAATTGAAAACACTTGAGCTTATCTGTCGCCCGCAGCGCTCCCTGCCAGTTGCAACAAACGGAACCAACTGCCATGGTGGTGCATCCCGTTCTCTCCTTGTTGCAATCAGCAGCATCCATTGCACAGTGGTCCAGAACAAACATTTATCGTGACAAAATTAATTACGCAAAATGTATACGTTTTAGACACATCATGTCTTCTGCAAAGTTGTTCATAATTATAAGGGCCGTATTTTGAAAGAATATTTTATTAGGGCGTGTCATCCTCCTGGGAATTCGTGATGTTAACTTCTTTCAAAAGATAGATAGAGCAAAAATATGTTCTACAATGTTGTAGATTTTAACTTTTCAACGAACTTTGCTGAATACATGAAAGTTGTACGATGAAACGTTTTCGTTTTATAATTTTTTTAAGATTTACATATTAGAGCGTGTCGAAAAAAACTGTTTTTTGACCATAACTTTTTCTAGTGAAGTTGTACAGTGTTGATATATTCTAAATAATTGTTCAGCATAATAATGCGCACGTTTTCTTTAAGATTATAGTAAGCTATTGTTTCATCTGCAAAAGTTAGGAGCACAAATGTGTTCAAATTTGACCATTTTTGAGCTGCAATATCTCTGATTTGTGCAATCCAAAAAATCTGAAATCTATTGCAAAATGTAGCTTGAAATATGAATATTATATGCTGAAAAAATTGGAGATAGGTTTTCCTTTTAATTTGAGATTTTAAATTTTGAAATCGTAATTTTTCATGATTTTTTTATAGAATTTTATTTTATTTTTATCCTTTTTTTTCAGAAACACAACCAATACCAATACACAAGCCACCCATTACTCGTGATATTATTTTGAATTCATCAGCTTTTTAATTAACAATGATCTGAAATATTTTATGGTTTCAATAAATATTTTTTTTAAAATTAACAAAGTTTAATTGTTCTAAGAAAATTTAACTTTCTTCAACAAAATATCCGCAGTTTCGGGCATTGGCGGAATTTCTTTGACTCTCGGGATGCGATTGGTCAATGAAATGAGCGGATCAGAAGTAATCTTGAATATCCTAAAGATTAGGATTGGATAATCCTTCTTGGCGTGTTGGTAAGATAAAAGTAACAAAAATTTATGACTGTTATAATAATGATCTTTTTTGCAGTAAGGCATGACCGAGATTTAAAGGAAAGAGAATCTATTATCAAAACAAATCTTCGGAATGAATTGGGCCTAAGAATTAGTGAGCCGCGTCCGGAAGGAGGAAATAGTAACGATGGGAACACGGCTCGTAAATTTTTTGAGAATTTCGAAATAGTTTCCCGGATAACTGGAATCAACCAAAATCTGTTACAAAGAATTCGCACTCTTTTATTAGTTTTGAACAGTAAGCCTGAAATCGATTTTGAAGCGTATCAAGCATACGCCGAAGAAACGCGGAAGCAATACGTTGAGCTGTATGGTTGGTATCCTATATCGCCTACAGTTCACAAGCTTTTGACTCATGGAGCAGCAATGATAAAATATGCTATACTGCCCATAGGAATGTGTAGTGAGCGAGGAAGCTCAGGAAACAAGGAACAAATCGATAAGACGTTTCAGAGAACATCATACACGCAAAATCAGTAGGGTTGCAAGCACCGAAGATGTATTCAAAAGGCTGCTGATTATTTCTGATCCGCTCATTTCATTGACCAATCGCATCCCGAGAGTCAAAGAAATTCCGCCAATGCCCGAAACTGCGGATAATTTGTTGAAGAAAGTTAAATTTTCTTAGAACAATTAAACTTTGTTAATTTTAAAAAAAATATTTATTGAAACCATAAAATGTTTCAGATCATTGTTAAATAAGAAAGAAATTGAATTCAAAATAATATCACGAGTAATGGGTGGCTTGTGTATTGGTATTGGTTGTGTTTCTGAAAAAAAAAAAAGGATTAAAATAAAATAAAATTCAATAAAAAAAATCATGAAAAATTACGATTTCAAAATTTAAAATCTCAAATTAAAAGGAAAACCTATCTCCAATTTTTTCAGCATATAATATTCATATTTCAAGCTGTATTTTGCAATAGATTTCAGATTTTTTGGATTGCACAAATCAGAGATATTGCAGCTCAAAAATGGTCAAATTTGAACACATTTGTGCTCCTAACTTTTGCAGATGAAACAATAGCTTACTATAATCTTAAAGAAAAACGTGCGCATTATTATGCTGAACAATTGTTTAGAATATATCAACACTGTACAACTTCACTAGAAAAAGTTATGGTCAAAAAACAGTTTTTTTTCGACACGCTCTAATATGTAAATCTTAAAAAAATTATAAAATGAAAACGTTTCATCGTACAACTTTCATGTATTCAGCAAAGTTCGTTGAAAAGTTAAAATCTACAACATTGTAGAACATATTTTTGCTCTATCTAGCTTTTGAAAGAAGTTAGCATCACGAATTCTCAGGAGGATGACACGCCCTAATAAAATATTCTTTCAAAATACGGCCCTTATAATTATGAACAACTTTGCAGAAGACATGATATGTCTAAAACGTATACATTTTGCATAATTAATTTTGTCACGATAAATGTTTGTTCTGGACCACTGTGCATTGGCTGGTCCTGGGAAAGAGTTATCCAGGGAAGCTTTTTAAAGTTGTTTCGTTATTGTATTTTTTTAAATCAACGGTTTGATTTGTTTTATTTAGTACCTACATTTTTTTCAAAACTCGTATGTTCTTTCTTGAGATGTTTTCTACTGATCATTTGAAGATTCTTTTGCTTGAATAAAAACATCCCTAAAGAGGTAAATTGTAAATCCAGATTGTGGCTAAAAAAATAAGATGCACCTGCTGATTACCGCAAAAGAATTTCAAAAAATGAGAAATGGTGTACATCTTTTGCAAATGCCCCAGGAAATCTGTTTGTTAACAACTCCAAAGAATTCTAAGTAACTTAAATATAACACCACGAACACGTTTAGAAAATGTACTTTCAGTGAAATAAAACAATACCTATTTATATTGGTGATGTAACAAAGCGCCCGTGGTAACGAACGAACTCTATCTCTTATATAGGTAGGGGAGAACTGTACAAGACGCACCAGCGAGGTAAAATGGCCCATGCCATTCTTTCTCAAAAATACACTAACCTCTGGCTCCGAATAGTGTTTTTCTACATTTTTATTGTAACGAACGAGCTTTTTCATCATTTTTTAGATGAAGACTTCTCACAAACGACTTTAATTCTTAGAAACAGAAGGATTAATGGATTTTGCCTAAAACTTGTTATTTTCTCGGTTAACATTTAAGGTTTTATGGTAAACCAGTCAGCACTAACTAATCAAACTGCAGCTTTTCGTTATGGCACTCGTATGCACTTTCGAATGACTTTTATTATTTAATTATATTTCACTAACTTCCCGCAAATTTTAACTAAAATTAATCATTTTAAAATTGGGGCAGAATGCCCGCAAAACCACGTGTTTTGAGCTCAAATTTGGAATGCTGTTAACTTTTGAGAAAAACAAAATGTCAAAACAAAATGTCTTTCTTTTTATTTGCTGACTCCCAAATTACGATAAGAATGCATAATTATAACAAATTTCGTCCTTGTTTGAGTTAAAAAGGTGCACCAATATTTGACTCGAAAAAATTATCCGCCGCCATGTTTGCCGCGATATCAGTCAAGAAATTGAAGTTCGTTGCCTACCTGAAGGCGTTTTACCTATAAGGATATAAAAAAGTGAATTTTAAAAAGCAAAATTTCCGTTAAATTAAGCAATAGTAAATGATTTTTTGCAAAGTATGGTTAGTTTGCAAAAATACGATGAACATGTAATCAAAAATTTGATGTTTCAATTACTATATTCCGTATAATCATTGTTCCATTTCTCACCACCCATTCAGAATGGTGCGTTCTGTCCACTAGTTTTGGCGTTCTACCCCGCGGCTTGTTTTTTGGCTGTTTAAGATTTTCACAAAAATATAACCAAAATCGTGTTTTTAACATATTATTTCTTTTTGTTAAGATGTAAATGTGATCCCTGAATCGTCGTGAACTTTCAATTTGGTTCATAGATGATGGGTATCGCTGTAAATAGCGATTATGCTTAAGTGGTGCGTCTTGTACAGTTTTCCCCTACATGAGAAAGTTTGCGAAGGGAACATATTTTTCATCCAACCGTTATGAGCTGCATATGGAAGTCAGCCCCCACACCGGTTGTTGAGGGAAAACAACGTTTATTACTACAGATTTCCTGCAAACTTTAGCTGCGGTTAGTAGGCATGCACTTGATGTACTGAACATATCAGTTTTTATGGATACATCGGTAGGATTTAGCTTAGCTTAGCTTGATCGACTACTCACATCCACCTTAAGTCATTGAACCCGAAATGCCACTTCAAACTATTACTAAAACTGATTTGATACTTTTGTGTTCGACTTTATTCCGTCATCATTAATTCTTAAACATTTCGGATTCCATAACCGCAGGCGTGGCTAAGTAGAACGAGTTCTACCTCGCCAATGGTTGCTACTCCGTGATTGACCGAGGCCATCAATTTTGTCCAGAGGTCAAAAGAATCGTGTCTGGGATTGACAGCATATTCTCAATGAACAAAACTGATGCTCTCTCTTTATACATCAAATTATGGATACATCGGTAGGATTTGTTGGAAAAGTGTTTTCTTCGCAAGTGTGTATACTGAAATTGTCGTTAGCTCTAAGGAGTTTAAAAATGTTTGTAGCTTCCACTTCCTTAAACACCCTATTATCCATTTATTAAAATAAAAAAATGTACAACATTTCACTCAAATTTAGCAAATCTCTGTGCTGAAAAGTACACTATGCCAAAGATGATATGTTTGAAAAAGCACTACTGGCATGAAGCCTTGGAAGCATGTTGGGCATGTTTTCTTCGGAACTGCCGAAAGACGGAACAGTCGAAGAATGGTGATATGGAATCAAGTAAGAATGCTTTTATCACGACGAGCCATGGTACTCTCGGTAAAGTCTATCGGTGGAGAATGGTCGATGATCGGAAAAAGGCCAAAGTCGGTCAGCCAAAGCGTCGATATGCAGAGCTGGAAAAGGCAGCTAAACGAGCTTGTAGACGAGACAAGAGAGCCTGGACAAACTCGCTTAGCCGAAGAGGGAGAAAGAGTCGCCGCCAATGGAGAAATCCGATTACTCTATGACATTTCCCGCCATCTTAGTGGTGCAAGGACTAATGTTAAAATGCCACTAAAAGATCGAGCAGGCCAGTTATTGATCGATCGAACAGTTCAGCTCGAACGATGGACAGAGCACTTCGAACAACTCTCTCGAGTCACGAATAGCGATGGAAAAGAGAACCAGCAGCTCGAAGCATCAACAGTAAGTCGCATTAACGGCGTCAACTCGGAAGCGCCCTCGCTGGCTGAAATAGAAGCGGCAATCAAAGCCATGAAATCCAACAAAGCACCTGCCCAGTCAATTATTATTCTACCTGACTTTTTTTAAACGTGTATTTATGGCAGTTAACAGACAGTTCAACCGTCGAAATTCTTAGTAATTGTGAATTCCATTGAATTCTGTCACACATACATCAACACTGAATGTTGTTCATGCGTATGCTATACAAACAAGATGAACCATCCTTCTGATTGTTCATCTTGTTCATGTTTTTTCCTGCTTGTATGAGTGCAGCATGGCTGTCGGCCATACTGCAAAGCTCAAGATCAAGCATGGCTGCGGCAGTGATTCCAGTATCATATTTTTGACGAATTTAAGTAACTTTCATTTCGGTTAAACCATGTCGCAGTAAAATGGATGACTTCAATCTATTGCTATAATCGTGAATTTTAGCCAAAAAAATGTCGCCTTAATTTTTTGAAAGGCAGTCTAAATAACTAATAGCTGTGTTATAACTTTTCGCTCTATTTGCTCGGTCATTACAGTCAGAGGATCCAAATGCTTAATTCAGTCGAAAAGAAACATTCTTGACTATCAGTCTCACTCAGCAGTAACAATTCTAGGGGACTTTCACGAATCACTTTGCCTTCATATTGAAAACAAATTCAGTACTTCGAGCAAGTTCGAAGGATATAATTTACTTATAATTTACTTGAGTTAAGATATATTATTTTCATTATGCAACATGACAAATGTGTTACGAAAGTTAAACTCTTGAAGCATGCCCCGTATCTTGGCATTTGATCAAAAATGACTAAACTTTGTTGTGTTTTGTTGTTCTTGTTGTTTCAACTGCAATTGACATTTCTCATTGTTGTTCTTAGAGATACCTGGAGCCTCAGCCATTGTGTAGTTATAAAAGTCAAAATCAATATTTAATCTGATATATCATCAACAAAAAAAGATTAGAAAAAAGTTTTAAAAAACAAACTGAGAGATCTATAAAATTTTTCGAAAACTGCATACCTGGCAACACTAGTATAAAACGAAAAAGACCGCTATTTTCGCGTCACTTGAATTCAGTCATTCTTTTGTTTGGACAGCCATCATGTACGTTCACCGGACCCGGGCGGAAAGTGAAAATAATAGGCGGAAATTTTTAGAGAGCTTTTTCACTCTTGGTAAGAAGTTTTCATCATTCAAATTCCGGAAAAAAAAAACTAATAAACATTTCCCTTTCAGATTTCTCAAAGGGATCGGAAAACGTCTCTTTTCGGACAAACAAGATGGGCAAAAATAACTGGAGATGCAGCAGAGAAAAAGGAAAATTACGGCGAAAAAACATCAAGAAGATATACGACGATAATTTCTTCAAAACATGCATTATCGAGTACCGGAACGGTGTGGGTTGATAGGTGCTAAATACAGCGTGCATAAATAAAAAAAAGCCCCATAAAGGGTTTTTACCAGCAACAAGCAGGTAAGCCAGACAATCAAAATTTTGTTCTTTTAATTATCCTAAAATGTATTTTTGTATTCCAGTACTCGTCGGACAGATAATTGAAGCGCTCCAACAATTGTTTTATGCCGCAGGTCATTCAGAGGGCCGTCTAGTTCCGGTCGGTTTAAGTGATGAAAGCAGATTTTCGTCGAATATTTTTTTAAAGTGTGCTAGCATAACTTAGGGAACGCAAAGTACCAGTCTTGTACGGTTGAATTTGTAAGAAAAATAAACTAAAAAATTTTATATATTTTTTTATTTCCATGAAATTTTCCGAAAATTCCAAAAACAATTTTCAATTGACACGGCACGCACACATGTGCATTACTTTTTCTTAGCACACACACATGTGCATGTTCCAATCCTCTCACTAATACAATTAAACCATGACAGATGAGGTCGAAAACTGTCATTATTGACCGGGAAATTCATTCCAAGTAGAAACGGTTGGGCCATTTTCTACTTGGCTGCCTGTAGAAATTCTACTAGAATTCTACTAGAACGTCTACTAGAATTCTAGTAGCCCTAGTAGAATTTTTATTAAGCGGGAGCACAAACGTTTAACCGTCTTTTGAAAGCATTTGAAAGAACTTTGATGAGTTAATGCTGCGAGGCGTGATGGTGACTTTTGTCTACGCAGATAAAATATATACCACCTATAAATATTTGAGAGTTCCCAGCTTGTCGAGATGCTTCAGATGCTTGAGTTCTTCGTGGAACAAAAATCTGAATAAATTTCATGAGTGTTTCGCGTGATGCAGACTTCCGCCTAAAATGAGAGAATCATTGTTTAACGTGTTTAATCTGACGCGATGGTCTGGTCATTAAACTAATATTCAGGCATATTTCCAGTCAGGCGCGATGCATACTTCCACCTATATTAATTGAATTAATTTTCTTTAAAAAAAAAACTGACGCGATGCAGACTTCCGTCAGAAAAGAAAGATTCAAGAATGTTCTCAGTTTTGGCGCAATGCAGACTCCCGCCAAGTTTGATTTAAAATGTTTAAATCTGTATGTATCTGATGTAGACTTCCGTCAGGCAAATAAGTTCCAAGAGTGTTTCCAGTTTGGCGCGATGAAGACTTCCGCCTGGTGCGATTCAAAATTTGTCTAGCTTAATCTGGTGCGATGCTGACTTCCGCCAGTATAATGATTTCCAAGTGTGTTGTTTTGGCGCGATCAAGATTTCCGCCTGGTTTGATTCGATTTGTTCAATTTAGCGCAATACTGCCGCCTAACTTGATTGAATTAGCAAAAATCTGGCGCGATGCGGATTCGTCAGTAAGAGTTTTAAATGTGTTCTCAGTTTCGACGCGATGCAGACTCCCACCAAGAATGGATTTGAAAATTTAACTCGTTAAAATCTGACGCGATGTAGACTTCCATCAGATATAAGTTCTAAGGGTGTTTTCAATTTTGGCGCGATGAAGACTTCCACCTGGTGCGATTCCAAATTTGTCTAGCTTAAATCTGGCGCAATGCAGACTTCCGTCAGTAAAATGATTTTCAAGAGTGTTTCTAGTGTGGCGATGAAGACTTCCGCCTGGTTTTATTAGAAATTGGTCTTCCTTGAATCTGACGCGATGAAGACTTTCGTCAGCAAAATGATTTTCATAAATGTTTCCAGTTTTGCGCGATAAAGACTTCCGCCTGATTTGATTCAAGATTTTCTAGGTGTTAAAGAGTTACATTCTCTGGCCATCAACATAAAACAAAGAAGAAGAAGATTTTTCTAATTTGGTGCGATGCAGACTTCCGCCTAGGTTAATTGAATTATTGTCTAACAAAAATCTGGCGCGATGCAGACTTCCGTCAGTAAAAGATTTTAATGAGTGTTTTCACCTTTGGCGCGATGCAGAATTCTTCCTAGTGTGGTTCAAAATTTGACTTGTTAAAATCTGACGCGATGCAGTCTTCTATCAGCAAATGTGGTTTCTAATTTGACATGATGAAGATTTTCGCCTGGTTTGATTAAAGGTTATTCTAGTTTCGCGCGATAAAGACTCCGCCTATTTTAATTCAATTAATGTTTAATAAAAATCTGGCACGAGGCAGACTTCGATCAATAAAAACAAGTGCTTAAACTTGATTAACTGGTTAATCGCCGCGATGAATTGTTTGATGTTATCATCGACATTTTTCGCCGAAAATAAAAACGAAATTACTTGCCAGTTGGTCCAAACGTTTCGAGCTACTTTTGGCGTTTCGCTCCTCCTCAGTGGAGGAGGACCAACTGGCAAGTAATTTCGTTTTTATTTTCGCCGAAAAAAGTCGATGATAACATCAAACAACGTGCTTAAACTTGGCGCGATGAAGACTTTCACCTGGATCGGTTGTATGCAATTGTAGGTAAGTTATTTGACGATGCAGATTTACGTCAGTAAAGTTAAATGAGTAAATAACCTTAGTATAGCACGATGTAGACTAACGCCCACCTCCTCTTTTAGGTTAATTATAACTTTGATATGTCATTCGTAATGACATGGCGACGTCGAGTTCCCGACTTTCGCCACATCCCGAACAGAAGCCGATGGTTTCTGTTTGTAGTCATCCCTGACCTTTTTGTCGTTAGCAGGACCTACAGGACCAGATTTTCGACCACTCCTCGGTTCATCTTCAAATTTACAATGTTCACCATATTTTTTAATAACTGTCCGTACCGCTTCGACGCTCACATTCTCTTCTTTGGCCAATTTTCTCAATGGCATTCCACTCACAATACACCACTTGTGTACGATACTTTTTCTCCTCTCCGGAGTAAGACCACGCATTTTGAAATGTAATCACAAACTAAATGTTTCTTTTCTCTATTATCATGTACAGAAATATGTAAACAAAAGGACGCAGCGAGTAGAATTCTGTGGCTTGTGATATGGGCGATGGGCGCACTCGCAAGCCCGGTATACGATTCCTCGTGTGTAAAACAGAGAAAGCGATAACCTTCACTCCAATTTCACTCCGATTAGCTGTCATTCTTATGGAAATCAGTGTAAGAGTAAAGAGCAAGCTTTATTCTTTTTAGCAGGCCCAATCCCAATAGCTCAGTTGGCAAGCCTGTTGTCTCCTGAGCAGATGTCCGCGAGTTCGAGCCCAAGAGTAAACATCGAACACAGTTGTACCGGATAAGTTTTTCAATAATAGTTTTTCAATTTTCGATTCAAAATGACCGTTAAAATTAGGTGTGCTTATAATTGCTGGAACAGTCTATATGGACAGACATTGAACACTTATTAGTTTCAACTTTCTAAACATCGCGAAAAGTTCCTCTCATTTCTTCGATATTGCAAACTGCTTTTTTTAATTATCCTCGTCAAAGCTGCTGCAATTGAGCTCCAAAATTTCAACTCCGTGCTTCAACAATCGGTCAACCGGAGGACAACAAAACCGCTTGCAAACATAAATCAACCAACGAAAGTTACACAATGTCATTGCCGGAAAAACCATCCAGCCGTGCAGCAGTTCCAAGCAAGTTCCGGTGAATGGATTCGCCCTCCTACCCAGCAGTTTTCCAATAAACGGAGATTTAAAGTTTTCCAATATTTTTCAATCACCGACGACAATGAAGAGAAATTGCTTTGCCCGATTCGATTACAAAGCGCATCTTCCTGGGATGGTTTATTTTTTCATTTTCGATGCTCTGCTAAATTTTTTGCTTATTTGTAGCACTGCAAATTTCGCTTTCCCCGGTTTCCATCAGTCACAGCACAGACCCAAGATCGATGGATGACATGAGGAAAGTAGCAAATAGCACCTCAATTCAGCTTGAGAGGACTACATCGCCAACCTCACTCTATACAACAGTAGCATCCCAACCAATGTTTGCATTACATATTTGCTTCCGGTTGCTATCTTATCACATTGTGCTTCAGGACCACATTGCATTGGTTCCCTCCGCTGGGGTCGGAAGAAATGTCGACGGATTTGGTGGGTTCTATTTTTGGAATTATCGTTCTCAACGACGACGAACGACGGATATTCCCAAAGAAACATAAAAAGTCCGGTAAATGTTGGTTAAATGTTGTTGTGTTGTGTCAAAATTGCCGAATGCCCATGGCAAAACCTGTCATCCGAAGCTCTATGATTTCCGCTCGATTGCTCCCGGGAAAAGTATTTTTAAAGTCATTGTAACGGGAACGAACTCAGAAACTTAGAACAAACAACTGACACATTCCAAAATATAACTTTGAACATATGAAGGACATTATATCAAAATGGTTGGATATTCTTTCGAATACATACATTCATGTATGTGTGTATGTATTTAAAGGATCCACCATGGGTGCACGGATTCACCGCAGTGTTGCCAACGTATGCCCTGAATTGCATAATTTAGATTACTAGTTCGGCAAATATTCAATCCACATCACCACAAAGCCAACCCCATGGCTTCGTGTGAACTGTTATGAAATGAATGTGATAAGCGTTCATGAATGTATGATATGACTGAACGAACCAATCAATAACGTTACTGTTTCAAAATTAATATAATTTTCTATGATAAAGGGTGATACGGTCAAAATTTGGTCAATATCAACTTGACGTATTTCTTTTAATTTTGCATTTAAAAAACCTGAACACCCCTCATTTTGAAGGTGTGTGTGTGTGTGTGTGTAGAATGTTGTTCCTATTTTGATTTAGGAATTCACTCTTCAGTTGTCAAAATGCCGTCCAAGGAAGAAGAGCAGCGTATCAAAATTTTGCTCGCGCATCACGAAAATGCGAGCTACTCGCACGCAAAGCTGGCAAAATTGCTAGAAGTTGTAATTAAAGTGTTTGGGGAACGTTTGTCGACAGCCAAGAAGTCTGGATTGGGGGGAAATCGAAAACCGGAAGCCCCTGAGACGACAAAGAGAGTTGCCGGTAGTTTCAAGCGAAACCCTAACCTCTCTCTCCGAGATGCCGCAAATAAGCTGGGTGTATTGTCTACAATCGTGCATCGAGCCAAAAAACGAGCCGGACTATCGACTTACAAGAAGGTAGTGACTCCAAATCGCGATGATAAACAAAATACGACGGCCGAAGCGCGATCCCGGAGGCTGTAGGGGAAAAGTTCATATAACGCCCCATATGGCTAATACGCGCCACTCTTGTTTTAAAGAATCTGAACCATTTTAAGCCTGCAAAATATTACCAATTCGTTTTAAATGCTGTGATTGGTTATGGCAAGTATGAATTTTTCCTTAAAATGCCCCTATGTCGTGATAATTTCACAACTTAGGTTTTTCTTCATTTCGATCTAAATTTTAAAACACTTAATAAGGTGTCACCAAGCAGAGAAAAACGAATAAGACAATATTTTCTGACACATCGATAGAGGAGAATCTAAATTATGATTTTATGCTAAAAAATCATACTGAACTCGCTATGGTATGCTTTTCATGGGTGTGTTTTATCACGGCCCATGCGCTCGTTATAACGCGCCAATCGTAGTAGGCTGAAAATAGCATTAATTTTTCAAAAAGGCCAATTTTCATTGAAAATGAGCAAAAAGTCTAAAACCATATTTTGAGCGTTAATTCAACCCAAAAAAATCTATTTTTCATTTTTTGTTAAATTTCTATTAGTCCATTTTGATTTTCTTTTCAGTCAAAGTGTTTGTAAGTATTGGTGTGTTTTCGCTCTTCGGCTGCTCCCGGGTGTGTTCGGCTGCTTGGCGCGTATTGAATACACAGCGGCGCGTATTTGCAACACAGTTTTGTTTTGTGGCTTTGAATATGGTTTTTAAAAATCAAGTTTTTGAAGAAACAATAGCAATTTGAGTAATGAAAAATCATAGGCATTTGTAGAAAACACTTTTCTTCAACGATTACACCCATTTTTAACTCAATTTGTTTGTGGAATAAATAGAAAATCAGCGGTTCGCTTAGGTGGCGCATAAGAGGACATGTTCCCCTACACGACGATGCTGACGAAGTTTGACTGCGTGGTAATGGACGACGAAACCTACACTGCCGGCCAAAAGTTTGGGATCACCCTCTAAAAAACATGCAAATTTTGATCGTTCATATTTCAGCCGTGTTAGGACATATTGCAAATCTTCTGATCTCATTTGAAAGATAATGAGCAATAGCTATTTTGGAGGTATTTTGCTCATAAATAATGTTTTAGTTTTGCACCTAAAACTTAACTTAAAGTTAGAACATTTTCAAAAAATCGCACTCAATATTCAAAGCCAATCATCTTGGGATAGGGTGGACCAAATTTCAAAATTTGAGTTGCATTAGAATCCTTATTGTATACTTCTCTAAACACAATCAAAAAATTGTGTGCAAAAATTGAAGAATGTACTATTAATTAATAAAATAGACACTTAAGTTATCGTCCAAAAGTTTGGGATCACCCCTAGTATGGTGTATCGGCCAAAAGTTTGGGATCATTCTTTTAAAAATTCTTTTTGCATGTTTTTGGCCGATACACCATACTGAGGGGTGATCCCAAACTTTTGGACGATAACTTAAGTGTCTTTTTCATCAATTAAAAGTACATTCTTCAATTAATGCACAAAATTTTTATTGTGTTTTGTGAAGTAAAGAATAAGGATTCTAATGCAACTCAAATTTTGAAATTTGGTTCACCCTATCGCGAGATGGTTGGCTTTGAATATTGAATGCGATTTTTTGAAAATGTTCTAACTTTAGGTTAAGTTTTAGGTGCAAAACTAAAACATTATTTATGAGAAAAAAACCTCCGAAATAGCTATTGCTCATCATCTTTCAAATGAGATCAGAAGATTTGCAATATGTCCTAAGACGGCTGAGATATGAACGATCAAAATTTGCATGTTTTTTAGCGGGTGATCCCAAACTTTTGGCCGGCAGTGTACATCAAAGCCGACTACAAGCAGCTTCCGGGATAGGAGTTTTATACGGCAAAAGGAAGAGGAAAGGTAGCAGATATTTTCAAGCACATGAAACTGTCAAAGTCCGCGAAGGAATATCTGGTTTGGCAAGCCATCTGTACCTGTGGCTTGAAAAGCAGCATTTTCATAGCTTCCGGGACTGTCAACCATGAAATTTACGTGAAAGAGTGTTTGAATAAACGTCTGCTGCCTTTCCTGAAGAAACACGGTTGTTCCGTACTGTTTTGGCCGGATTTGGAATCTTGCCATTACGGTAAAAAGGCCATGGAGTGGTACGCCGCCAACAACGTGCAGGTGGTTCCCAAGGACAAGAACCCTCCCAACACGCCAGAGCTCCGCCGAATCGAGAAGTACTGGGCTATTGTCAAGCGGAACCTAAAGAAGACCAAAAAAACTGCTAAGGACGAGCAGCAGTTCAAGGCAAACTGGCTTTCTGCGGCGAAGAAGGTGGACAAGGAGGCTGTACAAAATCTGATGGCAGGGGTTAAGCGTAAGGCCCGGCAATTCGGATTTGGAAAAGCGGAAGCCTAACTGAATATTTTTCCTAAATTTTATACTAATTAAACTTGAAAAAGAAATTAAATTTGATTTTTGAAATAAACGATTTCACCGATTTACACACGTTTTCCCTTGACCAAATTTTGACCGTATCACCCTTTACAAACATGATTCTTACTATCATCACGCCATTCTAAAAAATCTGAAGCATATGAAATGAATTACTTCCGAAAGATAGTATAAATTCCACCCTGACCGTGAAAACCTTTGAACTTTCACATTTTCCGCATTTTTTTTTTTTCTCATTCACTGGGTTGATAATGAAAATGTTCCTGGTCCATCTGTGGACACCTCCGTCTTCATGAATGGGAAGCGAAAAAATGCAATCTCTTTCTAGCCGGCAGCTGCTGGCCTAGACACTTGAATAGGGAAACTCTTCAAAGTTGAAGAGGAATTGCTTGTTGGCTCGAGGCGTCAGAAGTGTAATAGTGCCGGCAAAAAAAAAACTATCTCCAAGAAGCGTGCGATTCCGGGGGAAGGGTAAAAAACACTTCCTTAACCTTCTGTTGGTCAAATTTAAGTTTTGAGCGAAAGAATATGAAAATGCAAATTGCATTCAAATAGCGAGTGGCTTGTTTGGCGAAACAATGCAAAAATTGAAAAATAAAACTTGTTGATCAGCGTAGATTTCAAAAGTTCACAGTTTGCAACTGAATTCGCTCTCTGTTTCAAGCTCAAGGGTTTCGATGAAACCTGATTGGTAGAATAAACATAAAATCTATTCAGTGTCTAATTACCGTTTGCTAATTATACAGTGCGTGAAAAACTTGAATTAAATTAAACCGGTATGATCCACACTTCCTTGTGTTGGTTGTCTGAGACAACTTGTCTCACTTTATGTCACGTCTAGTTTGATCCTAATGAATTGGAATGTTTATACCATCTATCGCTGATGTTAACTAAATAACATTTGGATGTGTCATCGATTGATAATTGTAAATAACGCGAATGTCAAGAATTACATTCCTACGACAACTGAATAAACTTTCCCAACAACACTGTAGAGTTATTAGGTTTGTTCAATTGATAGGTATAATGTTTGAGGTGTGGGCGTGCAATTTATGTAAAAAGAGATTTTTGAAAATCAAAAGAATCGAAATAATAAAGCATGTGTTTTAATTATTATTTTTTATATTTTTTATTTGAAACGGCTTAAACCTTGAGGCTTTAAAGATCCAAACTTGTTTTGTATGATTAC
Organism: Uranotaenia lowii; assembly: GCF_029784155.1. Classification (NCBI taxonomy): domain Eukaryota; kingdom Metazoa; phylum Arthropoda; class Insecta; order Diptera; family Culicidae; genus Uranotaenia; species Uranotaenia lowii. Next base: position 242,578,484 of record NC_073693.1, read on the forward strand.
AATTGTTTGCTTGAATCTAGAGCTTCACTTTTTGAAGAGAACTAGAAATAGATATAGAGAAATATGAAAATAATAAAAATTAGAGACGGCGATTAAAAGCTTTAAGGTAATATATATTTCGAATATGTCGTCCGAGTCCATCACAGCTAACGCATCCCTCACTGGATCGTTGGGGTTCTTTCTCCGGGCCCGAAGGGAATTTATGAAGCTCTGGTGACAATGTTATCTGCACACGACCAAACAATATGCTCGATGTCATGGTTACCTAGGCCGAAATCGCATAAATTGCTGTCAGCAATGTTCCCGCCACATGTTTCAGTTTATTATAACAATTCATTTCTCGTTTGAGACATCTCGATTTGGAATAATCTTCCTACCCAAATAAAGTCCGTAAAAACGAAATCAGAATTCACGAAAGCTTCACTGATAAGATTTGCATAAATAATGCAACAAAACAACCGGATATCTGTACCATGGCCAATGCTAAGGTTTCTGTTATTTATTGTTATCTTTGTATTATTTATTGTTATCTTTGTAAAATAACTTTCGCCTTTTCAAAGAAGGCAAAGCTAAAAAATGGAAACATTTGTTTTTATCAAATGATGCATCAACTCTTTTCAAAACAGACCCAGAGAAATCTAAATTAAAGGTGAGTGAAATTAGTTAGGTATTGATTTTTAAACCTTACCTTTTTTCAAATTTTAGGTTGGGAAAAAAGAGCGCTTATCAGGATTTAATATTCTAAACATTCCGACAGTGAAAATTTGGTGAGCTGTTTTTCTATTACAAAGGGAATGATAAATTCTAGATTTGGTAGGCTGTGGCCGTCGATGACGGTTGTGTTTTCTCGCAAAGTAAAAAGACGTCCGTTAATATTGAACGTTAACAGTGGAATGAAAATTTTATTCGTAACTATGTACTAAAGTAACTATGACTCAACATCAGACTGCTGTGATCGCGGATTATTTCGCCAACACTCCTCCCTAATCCTCGATCCCTAGCATCTGCTTCATCTTGTCGATTCCAGCTTTAACCAAGGGCTTGGTGAATCCGTCTGCGACTTGCTCCTTCGTGTTGACGTAGTCCACCGCTACCTTACCGTCATCGATCGTTTCGTGGACAAAATGATAGCGAATGTCCACATGCTTCGTCCTCGGGTTGTAGCATCCGTTCTTGGCTATGCAGATGGCAGATTGATTGTCGCACAGGATTGGTACAACAATTTCTCCGGAAATTTGCTTCAATAAATTCCGCCACCACAACGCCTCCTGGATCGTCCTCGACATCGCCATGTATTCAGCCTCGCAACTTGATAAAGCTACCATTGACTGGCGTTTCACGTTCCAAGAGATAGCACCACCTTGAAACATGAACACGTATCCCGTCGTCGATCTCGCTATGTCCTTGTCTCCTCCCCAATCTGCATCGGTGTAGCCAACAAGCTCTTCGTCGCCTTGTTTGCTGTACCGCAGCCGATTGCTCGCCGTTCCCTTCAGGTATCGTAGAATTCTTTTCACTGCGTCCCAGTGCTTTGGTCCCGGATTGCTGTTGAACTCGCTGACTGCATTCACCGCGTAGCTGATATCCGGACGTGTTGCTTGCGCAATATACTGGAGACATCCTACAGCTTCCTTGTAGGGAACCTTCTTCATTCGTTCGTTCTCTTCTGGTTTCTGTGGTGACATCGATTTGTCCAATCGCTCGCTGACCTCAAACGGTGTACTCACAGGATGACAACTTCCCATGTGAAATCTGTCCAAAACTTCGTCGATGTAGTTCTGTTGGTCAAGAGTCAATTCACCACGTTCTCGATTCCTGCTGATCCTCAGTCCCAGGCACAACTTCGCTTCGCCCAGATCTTTCATCTGGAACCGTGTGCTCAAAAATTTCTTCAGCCGCATCTTCAGTTCTGCGTTGTTGGTGAAAATCAGAAAGTCGTCCACATAAATAGTGACGAACAACATTCTGTTCTCATCGATGGAGAAGTACAGACATGGATCAACTTTCGATTTCTCCAGTCCGAACTCCCGTAACGCCTCGTCTAGCTGCTGATTCCAGACACGACTGGATTGCTTTAATCCGTAAAGCGCTTTTCTAAGCCGACACACCTTCGTCCTGTCTTGCTGAAAACCTTCGGGCTGCTCCATATGGATTACCTGGTCGTTGAGTCTGCCTTGCAGAAAAGCTGTGACCGCATCCATTTGGTCCACGTCGAGATCAAACTTTGTCGCCAACGCCATCAGGTACCTTATGGTTGAGTACCGGACCACCGGTGAATAAACTTCGTCGTAGTCTATGCCCGGTCGCTGTGCGCACCCTTTCACGACCAAGCGCGCCTTGTACCGCTCGATCTGGCCATCGGGTCCACGCTTCGTTTTGAAGACCCACTTATTTTTGATCGCTTTTCCGCCCTTCGGTAATTCTTCCAACGTCCACGTTTGGTTGGCCTCCAACGCGCTGATTTCCTCTCGCATTGCCGCTATCCACAGCTCTCGGTCTGGTCTACGCAACGCCTCTTTGAACGTAGTCGGATCTTCCATCGTCTTGACATCCGGAACTGCGGCACCTCGTGCACCGCCCCGAGCAATTGTCGACTGTTGGGAAAGGTTTTGGCCAATGAACGTGCTATAAGTGACAAAATCATTGTACTTGCCTGCCGACACATGCTCTATTTCAGCTGGTCTTTTTGATTGCGGCGGGAGCGCGATGTCGCCATCTGCATCCTCGAATTCACTTTCGGAACTGCTGCTGTTGTTCGCCATTCGTTCGACAGTTGAATGCTCAGCAGCCTCATCCTGCTCCGGCTCGGGTTGTACCGGAATGGACGAACTCGCCCCTTCCACGGATGAATTAATTCTCGCTGGCAAATCACCTCTCGCTTCGGTGACCTCTCGTCCGAAAATTCAATTTCCAAAAACTCAATTTTGCTTCTTTCAGATGCTGACGCCTCGTTTCGGCCCTCGTTCAGAATCTTCACATCACGGCTGATAATGATGTCGTTGCTCTCCGGATCGTAAAGTCGATACCCTTTTATGTCCTCGGCATAACCGACAAACACACACTTCGTCTAGCTTCTTCCGCTTCTGCTTCGGCACATGCATCATCGCTGCTGATCCAAAAATTTTCAAGTGGCCAACAAAAGGTTTCCGTCCGGTCCACGCCTCTTCTGGCGTCTTCCCGTCCAAGGTACGAGTTGGGCTCCTGTTGATCATATAGACCGCTGTGTTCACCGCTTCGGCCCAGAACTTTTTCGGCATTTTTTTTTTTTTTTTAGTTGGTAACCACAGGTGGTAAATCCCGGTTTACGGATTGTATTCCAAGGCACGGCGAGCCACCGCGTCCCCCCAGTTTGCTACTCTGGGTCCATGGGTACAATGGGCAGACTCATGATATACTCCGTGTATACCCCCTACTCCCTAAACTCCACCTGGGGCCGCAGACCTGGTTCCCACCTCGAACTGTTTAGTACACTATGCTTCAATAGTGGGAGGTCTATTCGCGCTAATGCGCTCAAAGGCAATACTCATTAACGAGACCACTTTCAGCAAAACCTCTCATCCTTACGACTCGACGCCTGAACTCTCCTCTGACGACTTGAGAACCGACATCTCCTCGCAATGACTCGAGATTCCCACACAAACCTCTCCTCTTCGCGACTTGAGGCCTGATCTCTCCTCTGACGACTTGAGATCCGACCCCTCCTCGCATCGACTCGAGGTTTACCTCTCCTCTGCACGATTCAAGGCCCGATCTCTCCTCTAACGACTTGAAATCTGACCTCTCCTCGTAATGACTCGAGGTGACCACTTGTACCCCTCCTCTTGTTGGTAAGGGGCCTGATCCCTCCTCTTACGACTCGGGACCCGACCTCCTATCATAAAGACTCGGGGTTGACCACACAAACCTCTCCGCCTGAAGGTTTGAGGCCTGACCTCTCCTCTAACGACTCGAAGCCCGACCTCTTATCTTCAGGGTTCGAAGTTTGCCACCTTGCCCGTCGTGTGCCAGATCGAGAGCAGCTTATCCTGGACTCGCGCCTGTCACGGCACACGCGCGGGACTTAACGCAACTACTCGGATGATTCCCGACGAAGACGTCATCCTACACCGACTCGAATGGCTCGCCCGGCGTCGAGAGCCACTCTACCCGTGGGTATTCCCCGAACGTGGAATAACCCTTTCCCAACGATTTCCACTGCGAAGAAGGTCAAGTCTTATCCCCGCAGCTTCTGTCGTTGAGAACCGCTCTACTCGGATACTCCCCGAAGGTGGAGCATCCTACACACGAACGCGGCGCACCCACGGCATCCGCTACGCAGAAGGTATTGTCTTATCTTTGTAACTTCAAACCGTGGGGTCGGACGCACTCTACTCGACAGCCCCCCGTCGATGGGGTCAGTCTACTCCGACCGTTGTCCGGTCTTCTTTATCCCCCTTGGTTGGCAACCCTAGGATTTTTGGCCCGCGGATTTTCCTGCCCGTTGTGTGCCAAATCGAGAGCAGCTTATCCTAGACTCGCGCCTGTCACGGCACACATTCGGGACTTGGAACGCTACGACTCGGATGTTTCCCGACGGTGACGACATCCTACACCGACTCGAGAGGCTCGCCCGGCGTCGAGAGCCTCTCTACCCGTGGGTATCCCCCGACAGTGGTTAACCCTCTTCCCTCGAGATCCGCTACGAGGAAGGTAAAGTCTTATCCCCGCAGTTTCCCTCTTAGGAAGCGGAACTACTCGGATACCCCCCGACATTGGGGTATCCTACACACGTTCGCGGCGCACCCCTGACCTCCGCTACGCAGAAGATGTTGCCTTATCTTTGTAGCTTCGATCAAAGGATCGGACGCACACTACTCAGATGCTCCCCGCCGATGGAGTCATCCTACACCGTTCGCGGACTGCCGTTGGTTCCAGCTCCTCTGCAGGGCAGTCATGATCCGGGTGAACCCATCGCTGACCGCGTGCCAAGTGTTGGAATCCGCACACATCCTCTGTACAACGTTATCTGCTGTCGTGTCAGGCCCACAGGCGGCAAATATGGAAGTACGTACCGCCGCAAACCTCGGACAGACAAACACCACATGTTCGGGTGTTTCCTCTACGTCACCACAATCTGGGCAGTATGGCGAAGCCACATGTCCAAACCGGTAGTGGTACTTCATGAAGCATCCATGACCAGTCAGGAATTGCGTCATATAGAAGTCCACTTCACCGTGCCTTCTTCCGATCCAGCTCCCGATGTGCGGGATCAGACGATGGGTCCACCTTCCTCTCGTTGAGCTGTCCCACAGCTGCTGCCAGTTGGACATCGAGTCCTCATTGGCGAGATCTCGAACGTTGGGCGTGTCTCTGTTGTCGTAGCAACTTTTTCGGCATGTTAGCGTCGTTCAGCATACATCTCACCTTCTCCAGAATCGTCCGGTTCATTCGTTCCGCAACGCCATTTCGCTCCGGCGTATACGGACACGACTTCTGATTCCGAACACCATCCTTCTTCATGCTCGTCTTGAACCGATCGTTGATATACTCTCGGCCGTTGTCGCTGCGCAAAACTTTTAATTTGCAGCCAGTCTGCCGCTCCGCCATCGCCTTGAAGTTTTCATACGCCTCGTACGCCTGGTCCTTCGTCACCAACGTGTAAATAAACACCTTTCGTGTAGCATCGTCGATAAAGCTCACGAAATATCGACTTCCTGCTAGTGACGTCACTTCAAATGGTCCGCATAAATCGGTATGAACCAACTCCAAACGCTGCTTGGCTCTCGAGTCGCTGTTCGGGAATACATCACGAGCATGCTTACCCTGCAGGCAAGCCACACAATCCAACGTATCAGCCTTTTTCATCGAAAATCCGTTTGCCATCCGCTCCAACTGCTTCAAACTTTGCAGGTTCAAGTGGCCTAGTCGCCTGTGCCACACTTCGAGCTCCCCGCACACGTATGCCTTCTGCACCTGTCGGTTGAGTCGATACAATCCTCGTTCCGCAGTACCAGACGCAAAAACTTCTCCAGTTTCGGTAAGCACCTTGCAATCATCCGCCGTGAACGCCATCGTAAAGCCTTTTCTGCAGATTTTGTTAACCGACAACAAGTTCGCTGCTAGCTCTGGTACTTCCAACACGTCCTGTACGTCCACCGGCCCTTCGATGCAATCCAAATTGACCACGCCTCTTGCTTTGGCTGTCATGCTGGTTTTATTCGCTGTGTCGATCTGAAACGACACCTCCTGCTGCGCTTGAAAATTCGGTCCAGCTCTAGCCATGTGGGTTGTGGCTCCAGAGTCAAAATACCACTCATCTTGATTCACGTCGCTCACCGCCAAAACTGCACACATCGCTCGACCTTTTCGTCCTTTCGTCATCGTTGCTCCGGTCTTCTCCGGACAACATGCTGCGTAATGCCCCGGTTTGTGGCAATTGAAACAAGTTACATCTCGCCTGCTCGAACCGCCGCCACCGCGACGTCGCTGCTGCTGCTGCTGTTGGTGGTGCCCACCTCCGCTGTAGAAAGCCGTCACTGCTGCTTCGTGGTCCATTTTTGACTCTAACATCTAGCAGGATTTTGGATTTCACTGCATCCGCATTTAACGCCTGTCCCGACGCCTCCAAGCCCATCACCATCGGCGCATAGTACTTCGGCAATCCCATCAAAAGTAGCGAAGCGAGCCACTCATCAGCAACAGGGAAATTTATTTCAGCCAGCTTGTGGCTCGTTGAAACCATGGCATCCACGTACGCTTCTGTGCTCGAAAAATTTTCCAGTCTGATCGAAGTAAGCTGCTGCAACAAAACAATGCGACGATAAATTCCGTCATCTTGAAACGCATTTTTCAGCTTTCCCCAGGCCTCTCTCGCGTTCTTCGCGTCCATAACCAGGCTGTAATTCGTCTTCTCCAGGGATAGGCAGATTGTGGACAGCGCCTTCATGTCAATCTCCTCCTCGACGACTTCGCCTTCCTTCGGTTCGACCGCGCACCAGGAACCCTCCCGGATGAGCGTCATTTTCATTGCGAACGCCCACGAAACGAAATTTTCTCGGCCCTTCAGCTTCTCGATCGTCAGAGCCACACTGCTTCCGCCGGTCGCACGAACCGCTCTCGCCGCAACGCTTCCAGTGTCTCCCGACAAGCTGCTTCCGCTGAAAGAATACATTTTCGTTTCTTGAAGAACTTCTTGATGTTACTGCTTGAGGAATTTCTATCTCGAGAAATTTCTAATTTTCGACTATTCCACTACTTCCGGTTATGTCCATTTGCCTGGGCCCATAACCTCTCGCAAAGTAAAAAGACGTCCGTTAATATTGAACGTTAACAGTGGAATGAAAATTTTATTCGTAACTATGTACTAAGGTAACTATGACTAAACATCAGACTGCTGTGATCGCGGATTATTTCGCCAACATGTTTTTAGCTGGAAAATTTTATAAATAAAAAAATTTAATTTGTGCTTAACAGTTTTGAAATATGAAGATGAAGAGGATTTGAAAACCCGATGAGCCCATCACAAACAACACGCTGCTGGGGATAATAAGTGTGTGAAGTCACTGCCGGCTGACTTGTTGCGGTGTGCAATATGGTAGGGTAAATGCGCCTAATTTCGCTATATTATGTCAGAGGTTTTTAGCTTTGATATTAGTAGGCCGAATCTTTAATTATTATATTTGAAATTTTTTGGTAACTAAGTTCCAAATTTTTTTCTGAGCTCTGTTATGGTTTGAAATAATCATTTAAAGCTTTAATTCACGAGAAATATCATGTTTTATAAAGTGTGTCGATGTTCCTAATTTGGCAATAATTGTTCCTAATGTTAATATATGGGTGTTCCTAATGTTAACATATGAGGAAAAATGTATCCGCGTACCCAATATTACACTATTTGTTTCTGATTTTGCATAGGGGTTTGTTTTTTTAATACTTTAATGATAAAAATCTCAAAACTCACCTTTTTTATAAATTTTACAACGTTTTTGGAATTTGATTAGATAAATAAGGACTATTTAAATCCTACACAATATTCCTTCACGCTAGTTTTGTAGAAAGTAGTAGATGTTTAGTTTATTAAAATTCAAACTTTATCTTTTCCAATGGATACATTTATTATATTTCAAAAAGTAGAAAATTCATTGTATTGGATACAAATAAGATACAGTCAAACAGAGCATCATGCAATAGCATGGTTAGATGCAACATTTTTATACCACAACACTTATTTAACTTTTGTTTTAGTATAATAAAATTAACATTTTATGATAACAAAACGATGATGTCATAGTTTCTCACATCGTGAGAAAGATTTTTGAAGTTTTTCATTCTCATACAGAATTTGAAAAATCGAATTTTTTACATTTTTTGATGCCGTACAATACTTTACACAGTATGACGGATTGGCTTAATGATATCACCTACAAACTTTATATTGATTTTATTACCCTATATCAACACTGTTGATGTATAAATATTTCTCGGACAATCATTTAATTTTTTTTAAATAAATATTTTCAAAATTCGGTTACCAGTCTGCGCTAAAATGCATCGACATGCAAATCAATGATTCAAAGTTAAAATCTTGTTTCCATATGCTGGAATATGGTTTTAATTTTTTTTGTAGTAGTTTTTATCCCTTACTGTATACAGCACCTTTATGCTTTCTGTTTTTTAATCTTTGACCGAAAAAATAAGTATCAAATTTAATTCGAACAAAATCAAAAATAACTGCAGATCGTGCTTTATGCGTAAAGAAATTACAAATAAATCAAAACTATAACTTTTCACACTTTTTCATTTGATTTTTCATTAAAAACAAAGGTTTTTGCAACTTACCCCTTTTTCTTAGTAGGGTGAAAATCGTTTGTTTTGCACATTGAAAATAATTGGGGAAAACAATTATTTTTCTGACTACGTTAATAAAATGTCCCTTTAACCTTAAAACTTTTGATGTACAAACGGTTTGATTATCTGTGGACATTAGGTTTAAATAAGTCATTGAAGTTGAAAAGTGTTGCATAAAATATATATATATGTATATATTTTTTTTAATTTTTCTTTCCGATTCTGTGCTTGTTGAGAAACTCTCTGTAACTTGATGATTGCGTTTTTTACAACCTGGCGAAAATATTTTTTCAACATTTTTAGCTTTGAGATACACTGAAGTAAAAAAATATCATGTTTTACTAACTCAAAACAGTTTATTTTATCAGATCGTTGAAAATTAAGTTGAAATACAATTCAATCAATCAAATTTATTTCAAATACATTCTATGACTTTGATATAGTTTGTAAAACTTTGAGTATGTCCATAATTAGGAACACATTGAAAATAGTGTTCCTAATTGTGGACATAAGCTTTTTTTAGTTTTTACAAGAAAAAATCATAGTTCCAACACACTAATTACTAAAATCATGATAAAAAACAATCCGACAAAAAATTTCAAAAAATTCGGTTGACAAATTCAGCTTTTATCTTCCATTTCTGAATAGCTGTTTTTTAAGAAATTTGCTAACAACTCCATTCAATTTGGACACACTTTGAAACAATCCGAATTTTACTATAAATCCCGTGAGTTAGAAAACTATTTTTCCTGTAAAATGAAAGTTCAAATGATCCGTTACATTATCATATTTTTTATAATTTTGATAAGTGGAAAATAACGCCACAAACAGTCAAAATCAAACGGTATGTTAACATTAGGTACACATGCCATATTAGAAACACTTACCCTACCACACAGATTTTCAAAAGTAACACTGGAAATAAGATCTAAATCCAGGTACTTCTTTTGCCATTTTATGTTGGTTATGATTATCAGTTGTACCTCTTGACTGAGCCAATGCAAGATGTGTGTAGTCACCCCATGCTATGCTATGCAAAGGAAATGATAAATTCTTGGGCGAGCTGGAAAAGGAGCAAAATTAAGGTTTTTTTTTAAATTATTTTCATTTGTATCACTTAATATAAATTTTGAAATTTTTAGATTCTTGTAAACCATAAATCGCAGTACCTCAATATGAGTCTGGGAATCATTAGAAATGCTGCCTTATTTTTTGAAAAATCTCACATATAATTTTTAGCTGAGTCGATATTGAAGAATTAATTGTTTCTGGTTGCGGAAGCTTCCCGGATTTCATTGAAAAATGCACGGATTTATTCACTTTATTTGCCAATTCAAAATAAGAATACAAATTGTGTTGTTAATTTTTTTTTTATTTATGCGCTCGAAACGAAATTTTTTGAGCAAGTTTTATAAGAATAATCATGCAAGGTTTTTAAAGCCTAACATACGATTTAAAAACTACTGAAGAAAAAAAATCGAGTTTTTTCTTGATTTGTGTTGTGTTCCTGGGTTTTGACCAAATTTGCCCGGATATTCCAGGATTTTTGGTCGACGCTTTGGAATCAAATACCCGGATTTTGTCAGTTTTTTAGATAAAATAGCCCGGATTTGTCCGGGTACGTGCTGAATAAAATCTGGCCTCCTTAGTCTAGATCAGGGATGAGCAAGCCACGTCCCGCGGGCCGCATTTGGACCTCGAGACCTTCCTGTGCAGCCCACGAATCTTTCGAGATATTCGCTGCCATAGCCAGCATCTGGATTAATCTTACTGGATTCCGCATCACCAAATCTTGAAATAATTAGTTTTGAGACTCGAAGTCTTCACACACTTTCCATTGATATATAAATTTAACATTAGTTTAGGATAGATTTTCTACAAACCAGCAATCAAAAATGAGCTTTGTCCTATAAAAACAGGAAAACTTGAGGGTTTTTTTCTTTGAATTTTAAGTGTTTCTAGAGGAAAAAGCGCTTTATTGATTGATAAGGCTATGATCATTTAGTATCCGGGCACTTTATTTCGGTGACAGCTACGTTAATAGAGCTTGGATATGCAAAACTTTAGTAGCGTTGTGTTGGTTATGAAAAGGACTATCTTGCCTATTTTTGATAGAATTTTTAGTTAACGTGTGTTTGAGATATTTACGATGCAAAAAGACATGGTAAAAATAATTTTGCACAAATTTGCTCCTTTTACGCATTTTGCGCCTCGAAAATTCTTCATTGTTGACTTGAAAGCTCATGAACTGTTGAATTTTTCTGATTTTTTTTTTCGGACCAAATGGTTAAGAAGTATAAGGAGCCACTCTTGGATCCACACGAAGTTCAAACCAACCCTCGGAGTACAACCCTTGATCTTCAATATGGTAAGAAGTTTATGGTTATTGGGGATAACTGAATGCAGACACTTTAAATAATGCAAAAAATCCATTTCCAGCAGGCTAAAAAGTGTTGCCTGACTAATGAACACCAAGTAAATAACTACCACCAAGTAAATAATAATAATGATCAGTTCCAAAGATCGCAATCTGTGCATCCGGTTTTTACGCAATATGACGCAATGTGTTCTGATGGATAAAAAAATAATGTTAAAACAGGATTTAAGAGATCAAATTCTTTGAGATGCCTACACATGAAAAGGCTCAAACCAGATTCCAATTGCTTTTTCCAGGTGAGTTTGTGTAAAATATCATGATTTTGCAAAGGTATTACTTCTGTGGTAAAAATTAAAGATCAATACATGACTCACATAAGTGTGCAAAGATAAAAAAGAGATTTTATGAAAAAGTAAGATTATTTCTTGAAATTATTGATAAATAATTTTCTCTATATTTTTACATTAAATGTCATATTAACACCTTCATTTCCTCCATAGAAAATTTTTCGATCAAACGAATATTTTTTGAAATACACACGTTTGTAACTGCCCGGATACTAAAGCCTTAGTTTGCAGAAAATCTATCCAAAACTAATGTTAAATTTATATATCAATGGAAAGCCAATAATTTGACCAACAAAACCCACTCAAAAAATTATACGAACTCGCCCGAACTCTTAAGGTTATAATTTACTGAAAAAAGACATTATTTAGGATATTTTGTAGTATATCTTCTATCTTAGTTGAAATGTGTATTTGAAATGTTGCACAAAATTGTATGTTTGAACAATTTGAATAACTTTTTCAAATATACCAAGTTTGTAAATCGTGTACTTAAAAAGATATTAAATAAAAACTCCCAATCACTTGTTAAAATGCTCGTTATTTTTAAAATGCTCGTAACTTTTATGATTTTCATGCAATCTTAATGGTGTCTTCAACAAAGTTGCTTTAAATTATAAGATCTACAACTTTTGTGAAAACATCAAGTCTCTAAACTAATTATTTCAAGAAATAATTTTTTATCTCTCTTCCACTTTTTTCTTTCAAGAATCTGATAGATCATCAAAAAATATAAAAATGTTGCGCAGACTTCAAATGTCTACCGTTTACCGTTTGTCCGCAAATAATTTTAATCGCTTATTAGGTGCATTTACCCGTGTGTGCGCCGTTAGCCTTCAGAGAGAGAACTTTCGATATCACTTACCTACGTAAAAGTTGTAAAAATGTGGACTCAAACATGAACCCTGCTGGAGGCCCTTGTTCTCTTAATTTAAATATCTCCGTGAGCAATATTCAACTGTTTCTTACAAAGCAAGCTGTATAAGATGTCGTTCAATAGAGGTGTCAGGCTCAGGGAGTGCAACTTGTCAGACAAAACCTCTATTGAGACAGCATCAAAAGCTCCCTTTATATCCAGAAACACTTAAACCAGTGGCTCACGTTTTGCGTACGCCATTTGTATCTCTGAAGACAACAAAGCAAGACAATCGTTTGTCCCTTTGCCTCTTCTAAACCCAAATTGAGTATCTGAAAGGAGAGTATTTGTTTCAACCCATTTGTCAAAACGAAACATCAGTCTTTCCTAAAATACTACCTTTTCGAGGTGAAACTCACCTCGTTGCGAGGTAAAGTTTACCTGAATTGAGCTGGTAAAAAGATACAATTCACCTAGAAAAAATGTACCTTCTACCTCTTCGAGGTAAAGCTTACCTCGCAGCGAGGTAAAGTGTACCTGGATTAAGCCATAGTGATGCGGAAAGACACGAAGAAGGCCGCTTTGGAGAAACACTCAAGGAAAGGAAAGTGAAGTTAACCGAGCCAGATTGTCGATAATAGGAACATTATTTCCAAAAAAGAGTCCAAAGGGAAAAAAATGCATCAGTTACTAACTCTACCTTTTTTTATATTCCGTGTCTATTTCTGTGAACTGTCACCAAAAACAGGAATTACGTCACATGAATCAACATATTTTGTAAGGATTGCACATTGAAATTGAATGTGCCTGAAAAAAAAATTTACGTCGTTTTCAATTCACTTCTTAAAGGGTCATTAATAAATATTATTATTGTTATTATTATTTTAATTCACTGATTGTAAACCTCCAAATTCAATATTGAAAGATATTTTGATTCACGATAAGTAACCGAGGAAACTCATCTGAATAATCCTCAACGTAAAGAAAATTCGATTTTGTTATTCTTCAGATGAAAAGTGATGCTGTTTTCCCATCAGACAGAGTCCAGGTTGTGCGTTTAATGAGAAAAAGCAGAAACCAGCAATTAATCATTCGTGATTAATCTCGATTGACCTCAGACCGAACTGAAATATTGTTCCGATCTGCGCGAGATGAACGCAACTCACCTTTTACCTTTTTATTGATAAGCATCGATTATAAATTAAGACAGGTGAAGCGGAAGGTGAAGGAGCGAGCAAGCGACAGAGAAAAAAACCATAAAAGCTGCAATCAACTTCTCCCGCGTGACTGATTTATAATTCGCGCCCGGAGAACATCGATCGTCCCGCCGATTATACGCACCGCACCACCATTCGGTCTAGCTCGCCGAAACATTGCAGCAGAAGCCAAGCCACGGCCACTGCCAACTGCCAGAAGCCATATTTTGCGTATCCAAATAGGATTGCAGCCTCCTCTTGCCTCAATGTCCCTGTCAATGAATCTCAGTCAATGATACCGGGACCAGCTAAAGTGGCACTTGATTAATTTCCGCAGCTAGCGCCACCGCACATCTCGATGACCACAACACAACACAACACAGACAGCGATGCCCTCGGGCCAGTCCGGAGGCAACAATGACGATGGTTCATCCGTTCGGGTCAAGATTTTTTTTGCTGGATTTTGTTTTTTTTTTTCCCCAGCCAAGATATTCTTCCCTTGGCACACCTCTCCCCTTCACTTCGTCATAATTTTGTCCAGCTACCTGTTTTCAAGTTTATGGTGCAATGACAAGAGCATCGACGACGGAACGATGTCAACAATAATAATAACAATAACACAGCAACAGAAACAACAACAATGGTACCTATACTAAGCTTGTCTCATAAACATTGATTGGCCATTTCTGGAATGTTTTTTGCTCCACTTAGGCACTTGTGCGCTCTGTCGAGAGGCGTACCTATATATTTGGTTAGCTTCCGAAGCTGCTGTTGCTGAAGTGGACCACTTCTCGGTTTATGACAGTTTTGAGTTGTTGTGGATTGGAAGTGGCCTGTTGGGTTTGTTTTGTTCATTGAAGTTCAATCGAATTTTTAAGGTCTTAGTTTTATTCATTCAATGTTTAAAGCGAACAAATTAAAATTACCAACACAACTTCCCCATGATGGGTACCCAAGTAACAAGTTTAGCTTTATTATGGTCAGCAAAATTTCGTTAGGACTATAGCATTAATATTCATAAAAAAGCTAAAGCGCATTCTATAACATCATCAGAACTCTGAAAACGCTAAAATCTAGCTATTTGGCCCTATCCTAGACTAGAAACGTCATCATGACCAATTTTTTAAACCTCTCTAAATTCATTATGTTTTTGGAGTGTTGGTCACCAAAGCTTTTAAAAAATCTATTATTAATCATGTTAGAAATTTTTGTTGTTTTTATTCTGTGAGTTCTCGTTATTATTTTTTCTTTTTTCCAGCAACCATGATAGTTGATAAATGATAATTGCATTATTGAGAAATGATCTGGTAAAATTAATAGCCAAAACACCAATGTTTTAACCATATTAGGCATCTTTTCTACTGCCCGTCAAGATTTTATGTAAAATGTGTATGAAATAGATGATGGTCAATCATGATGGAATTGATGGAAAGTAGGCCAGAGAAAATATTTTCAAATACTTGCATTGTGAATCCATCGACATGGCGTCATTTTGTGCCCTTCGATTTTGCAACCAAAAGCCTAAATAGCCTTTTTTTGGTCAGGTAAATGACTTTATTTTTATAATGGTTTTTTTATATGAGCTATATGAAAATCTAAAATTTGACGTTTCTCTCTCAAGTCAACAAATTACACGCTTAGGATGGGTTCCTCACTTCTGAGTTGTTAATCATTAGTACAGTAAATGTGGACAGACTTTTTAAAAGGAAAGGGATTGGTTGTGAATGACCCGTGGAATAAACCATGAGTTTTCGTTGTCTGACGCCATCTTAAAATCCAAGTGTAATTCTGCATTCGATTTGGAAGCTGAAACGGTCTCAAACTGCTACGTCGTTCATTTGGAGAAATTTGTGATACTAAATATGGCGAAAAGTACTTTCCACTGGTCAAGTCCTTTAAAAACAGCGCATCTGTTAATTTCCTCCCCAGACAACCATTTGGTAGGTATTTCGAATTTGCAACGCAAATATACGTGCAAATATACGTGTAAACATATCGTATATAATGTAGCAAAACCAGTATATACGTATCATTTTGGAGGCCATATAGGTACATTAGCAAACATGTTCTTGATTTGGATTGTATTAAATTACGATTTGCACGACTTGTCATGCGCATTATTTACGACTACCCTGATTCTTTTTGGAATATACTATGACAATTGACATCATCATATAGATGATTGAGGTTGTAATATACGACATTTTTCGTAACAATATGGAAAGTTTGACGACTTATTTGGTCGTCTTTTGCGACTTGAGTACAGGGCTCTCATTTTCCGTCAGTTGAAAATTTTTTTTTTTAATTTTAAACCAATTGGTTTATTCATCCCCAAAAAATAAGAAAAATAAGATTGTTTCAAAGAAATGTGTTTTTTTTTGCTGTCAAATTCAAGTTTATATCGTACACATTTATTATTTGCCTTATTGCTGATTTTTTTTCCACGTTCATGAATTTATTGATAGCGCCTGGACTTGATCCCCTGACGATTCGATCAGCAGCTCATGATGGTTCCTCGACGCTATCTGGAATATATAAATTCAAGGGAATTTGCTTCAAAGGCATTAAACCAAAAGCAAATCGTATATTTCTATAATTTAAATCTTTTAAATCTAGAACACGTCATCGATGATCTAAAAATAGACCAACATTTTGAAGCCTCCTTTAATACGATTCCAATCATCGATGTCCCATTATCATAAACGATTTTATTGAACTTTTTTGTATTCCTTTACGATTGCCAGCAAATACGTTTTACGAAAATCAGACATGCGAATTAATTTGCAAAGGTATACGATTGCATGCACATTATTACGAATCAATGCAGTTATATACGTTTTTTAATTCGAATTATTTTATGCATAGCACGACAATATCTCTCAATCACGGCTGATCACCGTATATCGGTCGTTTCACGGATTTTTTGCGAATTTTCGTACACAAAGGTCGAGTTCATATGTACATAAATACTTCTTGTCGTAATAAAATCATGCAATGCTTTTAAATACGATAAGGAATATGCATGGACCGCACATTGTAGGTGCAGATATACGAAAATGAGTATAAATAACATTCTATACGATGTAATTTGTAAAAGAAAATACGACTTCTGGTTGTCTGGGTCCGAGTTTCGAGTGACTCCAGTCCTACTAACATACACAAGGATCTGTATTCCGGCATTTTTTCTTGCCACCCAAGATTCCTTAAGGCGTATTTCAGAAATCTTTTTTGAACCAATCCTGTTTTTATGAACGTTATAATACGGCTGCCACACTATACTGGCGTATTCAATAGTGTTTCGGATAAGCCCAACATAAATAGAGACAATAATGTAAGGATTGTCTAGCTCGTTACAAATCCTGCTTACCATTCCGTACATAGAGTTTTTTTTTATACCTTTAAGTTGCCCGCCACACTCCCCCACACCAAAAAAACTCATTTGAGTTCCCTGGAAATGGACGCTTCTGTTCCCAGCATGTCGACAGCACAAAAACAATAACAAAGGCGAACAAAACTCTACTCACGCTGGGAACCAATGATTTTTTTTAAACTAGTTGCGAGAGAATGGACGAGAATAAATACTATAATAACGTTACATGTGAATCTCAGTGGATAAAATATCCTTTTAAGAGATCCACAACAAAAAAAATATTAACTACATTAAAAAAGTTAAAAAAGGTTATACTAAATTAAACTAAGGCTGTCTTAAAAATAGATAAAGGTAAAAACAAAAAAAAATTAAAAATAACAAAAACTAATGTGATGGTTGATGGTTATCAAACTTGAGTTTCTTTGAGCTAGAGTATTAATTTGGATTTGAAGGCAAATCGATTGTTTATAATTTTTATATGGTTTGGCAATGTATTGTATTTAGTAGGTCCAATAAACGATATTCTACATTGACCTAGAGCTGTTGTTGAAATACTGCGTTGAAGGTGACGTGATTGACGAGTGTTATGTAATCGTTCTCCGATGGTAAAGCTAATATTTCTATTCGTTTCTGAATTAAAACTATCAAAAACAAATAATAGGGTTTGCAGATCACACATTTTATTTAGTGGTAGAATATTATGAGATAAACTAGAATAAAGCTGGTTTGTTGAAAATAGTAAAGGAAGACCAAAAATGATTTTCAAGCAACGATTTTGCAATGTTTGAAGGCGTGCAAGTAGAGGAATCGATGCTCGTCCCCATAAAGAAATAAGATAATTAAATATAGAATATGACTCGGTACAAATTGTTTGATTCTCCAGAGGATTCCGCAAAGTGATGAGACCTTACTTTCTAAATACGTAATATGGTTTTTCCAAGATATGGTTTCATCTATCAAAAGTCCAAGGTATTTGAAATTTGAGACTTTTTCGATTACATATCTATCGACTACTGGATCATCGTGAAAAGGTACGATTTTACGAGAGGAATGTAAAATCATATAGGTATTTAGTCTTTGAAAAGTTTAAGGTGAGGAGATTCGCATTGAAATACTTCAAAAGGACCCTAAGATCGTCTTCGAATTGTTTGACAATGTTTCTGGGACATTTTCCTGGATAAAAAAGTGCTGTATCATCAGCAAAAAGCCTCGGAACGCCATGTAGAGGAAGTTTTTGGATGTCGTTTACATAAAGTAGAAACAGCAATGGTCCAATATTACTCCCTTGGGGAACTCCCGTATCTATGTTTTGTAACGAACTATATGTTTTATCAATGGAAACATATTGTTTCCTACCTGTTAGGTAGCTGCGAATTACATCATTCGCGATTCCGCGTACCCCATAGGAGTCTAGTTTGCGGATGTCGTGATTTAGTGTATCAAACGCTTTCTTTAGATCTAAAAACAAAGCTCCTACCAAAATTTTAGAGTCGATGTTCCCAATAATTGTATCCACTAGTTCACACGTAGCTATTGATGTGCTGGAGCCTTCTCTGAATCCATATTGTAGATTGCATATAATGTCATTTTCGTTTAAAAATTTGTTTATTCCGTTGATCAGCATTTTCTCGAAAACCTTATTAAACACACTTAATGTGGAAATTGGGCGATAGTTATTAACATCGAAGCTGTCTCCTGATTTGAAAATAGGTACTACTCTGGCTACTTTTAAGGTATCAGGATACCGTCCTGTATCTATTATTTTGTTAAAACATTGGCAAAGGATCCTAGCAAAATCATCACAATTATCTTTAAGAAGAGAAGCTGAAATATTATCATGACCACTGCATTTTTTGTTTTTGAGTGAGTTAATTATTTACTTGTTACTTGTTTACTTTGGCTACGACTTGTTCAACATGTTTTGAGAAACTGAGTTCTTCATCCAACTCGACTCCCAGATCTTTCACGGAGAATTTTCTAGCCATGGCACAGATGTTCTCGAAACAATATTCGTGCACAATGGCTGATATGAATAAAGCTCTAATAATTGCTTTTGCTATTTTCGAGCAGTTTTGTGAGTCAAATACTTATAATGGCATGCTTATTTTTAATCCGGAGCTAGTTGAAAGTAAATGTTCTACTCTGCTTTTTCATAACTAGTTGAGCAAATGCTTTCAAATTTTGCCATTCTTAAGTTCGAGCTAACTAAAAGCTATCGAAGCAATTGCTATTTTCTTATTCATACCACCTTATATTACTCACTTTCCGGGAAAAGGTTATCACATTACACTTTGAGGCATTGATTTTTAATCCGAAACTACTGCAACACTCTGAAAATATATGAAGCGCATTTTGTAGGGTCAAACAATCCTTTGGGTGTCGCACAGGGAGGAACAGTTTTAGATCATCTGCGTATATCAACACAAACACGTCATGTAGCACTCCGGAAAACTCGTTTATAACAGTGACGAAAAGAAGGGGTCCCAAGTGACTCCCTTGTGGTACGCCGCTGTTGACCGAAAATACCCTGGATCTCGCATTCCCTATCTTCACAAATTGGACTTTTTCTTTTAATATGTGAATTTGTATTGAAAATTAACCAACTTTATTAAATCATTTGGCAAGGAACCCACGAGAATCCACCGACATTTTTTACATGCAGTTAGATCATAATCACAACAGTCATTTCTCAAAAAAATTGAGGTGCGCCAAACTGCTCACAACCAAGTTATTGCAATTTGAAAAAATTGTAATTTTAACATATTTTTGCGATTTTGACAGAAAAAAAATCTGCGAAACGAAAAAGTTTTCCACTAGAATATCTCATTTGAGTCTATTCCAATCGAATACTGTGGAAATTTGAGGTATTGTACAGCTAAAAACAAAAATAGGTGAATAAAACCATTTTTGCAAGGTTTTCTTAAATTATCATTTTTGTAAGGTAAGTTCGCAACATAGAGCTTAACAATGTTCTACAAAGTTTATGTTAAAGGTATAATAAACAACTTTGTAGATGAAACCATGCATGTATCTTGCTTCTGTAAAAAGTTAGATTGTGGCACCACCTTGAGGAAAAAAAAAGAACTAATTCAAATCCATCAATAGATAGCGCAAATATAGTCGAGTAACTTTGTCGAAAACACCGATGAGCTATAACGAAGCCTCTGTCCTGCAGTCAATTTTGACCGCAAAAGTGTGATTCCTGGCCCACTGTGCGTCCTTGGTCCTTGACATCCCTCCTCTTTTCCAAACTACTCATTGGGGGTGCAGTTTTCTGCAGAATTTTTTACAGGAATAGTCACTTACACACTTAATATTTTCTCCTGTAGTCGGGACGAATTCGACCTGTATTTTCAACAGCTGAAATTACAGGACGATCTCGGGACAGAAAAACAGCTCAGGAAAACCATCTGTCAAATTGTCCTGTAAGCTCGAAACGGTTTCCTCGCGAGATTTGCAGGGAGCTGTGTTTTTTTCTGTAGCTACGGAACGCTATATTTTTGTTTTTTTTTATTTGTTTTTGCTCCCATTGAAATGTTTGATTAGATTGAATAAAAATAAAATGCGAGACACAGAGATATAATCGAATAATTTTATTTTTCCTAAACATAATAAATATATTTACAAAAAAATACTTACAAACTCACCTCACTATCACAACCGAATAAGTATGAAATTTTAAAATTCCGCACACGTCTTTACCATAAGCCGCAGAGGCATTTTCCCCGGGTGATGATGTCCTGCGAGGGGAAGACCGGCTGTTCCCATCTAATGATGTTTGGTGGTTTCCCGGGTGACAACATTGACCAGTCGACGTCGCGCGCAGGATGATCCACTTTAAGACAGCTCCTTTTTTATAAAAAGTAAAAGACGACGACAATCGGCGCATCTAATGATTCAATTAGAAAGGGGTCCAGCACTACACTTCCGCAAGCTTAATTTCCATGGAGAACTTGTTCATCACTACTCAAGTCCAGTTTCTGCTTCCAGAAATGCCAGAACATTCAAAGTAAACGTGACAGTTATCACACGATAGAAAAGGATAGAAACAAAGGACATGACAATAAAAGCGCGATAGCTGATGAGCTCCACGTAATACAGGTCATAACTGTTTCGAATTCAGGACGGTTGTTCGAGTAACTGTGAACTTGTAGTAATTTCATCCTGAATTACAGGAGTAATGAAGTGACGCGATTTTCGGGGAAGTTTCCATTCGAATTTCGTTAAAATTAAGCTATTCCCCTGTGACTCAGAGAGCCAGTATCCCGAGAGGGAAAATTGCAATCTTAGTGTGTACACACTTAATCTTTTCTCCTGTGGTCGGATCGATTTCGTCCTGTATTTTCAACAGCTGAAATTACAGGACGATTTCAGGACAGCAAAACAGCTCAGGAAAAGAACTGTCAAATTGTCCTGTAGGTTCGAAACGATTATCTCCTGTGAGCTCAAAACGGTTTTCACCCGTTTGTCGTGAATTCTGCTACCCTCTCCCTTAGTTCTAAATTGTTTTATTTTTTTAATTGCTTTCAATGCACTGTTTAGGAAAAAAATACAACAAGAAGAATATATTTCAAGCATTTTATTATATTTCACCTTATTTCACTAGTTTTGCACATCTCAACGCTTTTCACTTTCAGAACACCACAGACGAGACAGTCCTCTGTAAAAAAAAAACAAAAAAAGATTTTCATTACTTTCGTAACCAAAACGCTGGATGGCAATCAAACTTACCTACGCGCCGGGTGAACTATGGAATTTAAAGCCTTGCGCTCCGGGTCCATGTCAGCTAGCTGAGTTAATTGGCCAACCGAAGCTTCCAAAACGGGGGAAAGAATCCTGACCAATGGTAGAGTTTGTCCACACAGCCGTGCTGTTCTCTAATGCAATGCGTTCTTCGCAGCCTCAACTTAAATTTCAATTAACACTATTCTATAATCATCAATCAATTAAAATCTGCGCGAGTACCGGCCACCAAAAAATTAACAATTAAAACGACAGTAGGTAACCGCATAAAACGACAAGCAGAAATAATTAGCGGTTATAATTTTTTTTTGCACTGGTGAAAAAGAGAGAAAAAACCCTTTTTTAAACAAGGGAGCAAGAGAAAAAAATTACAAGAAATGTGTCTCCCGTGATTCTGGAGGACACTGTCCTGAACTTACGGGAATAGTTCAAGTTTCTGTGCACTCGTAGAAGTATCATCCTAAATTTCAGGAGAAATGAAATATCACGAGATACGGATGAGTATTGGTTTGAATTTCGTGATAATTGAGCTATTCCCTGTGATTCGAAAAATCGTTATCCCGAGCGGAATAAATGCAATCTAAGTGTGTAGAGACTGTGGAAGACCCCGAACAACCGTAGAGAAAGCCAATTTTCGAAACAAATCTTAACATTCCCGCTTTCACAAAGACCTCTTCAAAATACTCTACTAGGCTGTAAATGATCTGAACTAAAAAGTCTGAACTAACCTTTTTACTGAAATTGAACAATATTTTTTCGCATGGGTTTCACAAATTTTTTGAAAGGGCATATTTAAACGTACACAAAAATCGTCAAAATAAATCCAGTCCACAATAGTTAAAATTATTAAAGAACAATTCATTTATGATGCATGTGTCTAAAAAGCTCATAAGATCATTATCAAGAAATGAGTAGTAAGCAGCTTAACAAAAGAAGCGATTTTGCAGTTACTCCGAATTATTAAACAGTTACTCCGGTATTAAAAATAATACTTGATGTATCTTGATATTCTGTCATATTCTTTTTTCTATTTGGAATTCTATAATTCTACTAGAAGCGCTCTTAATAGAATAAGTAAATTTATCGGACATAAGCTGGAATGAATCATATCCTACTTTTTAGTGCAACGATCCTGTTTTCTACCTAAGAAATTTCCTACTGGGAATTTCAAACACCACCCCGGATCGAAAAATCGGCCCAAAATCGGTAGGATTTCGGACCGTTCAACCCGTGAATCGGTTAGAATTCTGACGAGAAATCCAACCGATTTCCGACGAATTCAGTGCCCTGGTGAAACAACTTTCCTGACGACGATAAATTTTTGCGAGTGAGCTGTCAAAACAACCGGGTCGTTTCAAGACGGAAATCGGTTAGATTTCCTACCAAAATCAGATGGTTTTCCCATCAAAATTTGACGGTTTTCCGATCGAAATCGGACAAAAAATCCGAACGCTTTACCCTGTTGTTTTTGTTGTTTTTCTGCCCTGATGTTTATTTTTATTCGGATTCCAAATTTTTGGAAATAAAACAAAAAAAATATTCTATGGATATTTTTAATAAATTTTGGATGGCAATAAATAATTATATAATTTAAAAAAAATCACTTTTTTTGTTGGAAATTTTGATTTGGATTTGCCCAATGGGGCAGATGATCGGCTGCTTCGAACACCAAAAATTCCCTATCCTGTGTTTTGAGAGCCGGTGCACCAACTGACTCCGGTTCGTGCCTGGAAAAGCTCTTTCTAGCGTGGCAATCCCGGGTGGTTTGGCATCTGCTGCTGGGCCTTGGGCTGGGGAGTTGAGTAGGCCTACAAAAAAAAATTGCTAAAAACAACGAAACACAAAAATAAATCATAAACCTACCTCCAAGGGTCGATCCAGCAGAATCCCCCGGTTGCTGGAAATTGATGAGCCGCAGTTCTTTGCTCAGGTCAAACCCAAGCAGATAGTGTGCCAGATTGGGGGTGCTTCGCTGCGGCATACACTCCTGCAGCAGCTCGATGATGGCTTGCTTGCACTGCAGCCACTCTGCAGCTCCAAACAATTGGAGCCTGTTTCATGCCTGAGCCTGTAGTGCCTTTCGAGGTTAGTAGCGGATCGTTCTTCAGTGCTGTCGACAATTTCCTCCGGTTCCAGAGAGGATTTCAGTTAAGGATTTCCGGGCTTTGTTGACATCGACGTCCTGGTGCTGTTGCCGCCGGAACTCGGTCAGACGGCTCCTTAGCACCTGGATTTCATTCGCCGCGCACGCACGCACCTGCCAGAGGTGCCAGGTGTCCTGATTTATCAGGATTTGTCCTGATTTTCGAGAGACCGTCCTGATTTTTCAAAAACTGTCCTGATTTTTGAAAATTTGTCCCTAAAATGTCCTGATTTGTCCTGATTTTCATAAAACCTCCTTAAATATGGTCGAACTTGTAGTTATACTATGAGAAAATTGAATAAATAGATTATAAAATAGCTAAACCCATTTAACAGATCTTCGGTTAAGATGATATTTAAATAATGTTTTTTGATATGGACTACATGCCAGCAAACAAGCTGCGTACTGTTGTTGCATAAATCAAGGCGTTTACAGCACCTGTATTGCGCCTTTATTTATGCAATCTAAGCAGAAATTTTTATTATTTTCATGAATCAAGCGGTGTCCTGAAAAATCCTGATTTTTAACTTCGCGTTGTCCTGATTTTTGACGAAACCACCTGGCACCCCTGGCACCTGCCGACCGAACCGATGAGAAAAAAAACATAAACGTTTCGAATCGTTTTCGATTGACAGTCCCGCCAGTGATGTCAACCTTTCAGATTTTGTCTGGATCTTTCAGACTTTTTGAACTTTCATCAGTTGGCAGTTGGCATCTCTGGTCCCGCCAAGTAAAACTGACAGAATTCGAATCGAAACCGAACCGATTCGAACTGATCGATTTTAATTTCTGTCATTGTATGGCAGCGGAGAAATGGTCGGAAAATCCAATAGAATTCCGAGAAAAATCGAACGGATTTGAACTGACAACTAAAATTTTGACAGTTATTGGTCCGGCTGCGAATTCGTTCCGATCCGGGACGCTAGTCGAGATAATATTTGAAAAATATTTGTGAGCCAGCGCAAACAAAAACGACTTTCATTCTCTTGAAAAAAAATTCTTTAAAATGCATAAAAAATCATTAAAATTTCTTTTTCAAAATGAAATAAAAAAGTTGATCCGTTAGGATAGAAGCTACAAACCGCCGCTTTCATTTGAAAGGGAAAATTTTGATATTTCTTTATAACATTTTATTTGGTTGATAACTGCTTTTCACAAGTGGTCGATTCCAGCCGGTTCAAGGCGTGTAAAGCTTCAGGTATGTTCTTATACCAATGCACGGAATCGTCCATCTTGTGACAGGCAATCGTAATCGTAGGCATGGTAGGCGAACAATTCGCTGTCAAAAAGCGCTCCGTCTCCACCCCCCACCAATGAAAAACTTTTGGTACCCCTTGCCTACTTTTCCTCAATATGCATCCACCCGTAGCTGGAGGCACTCTGAGCCGGTTGCATAAGCTGGGATGCCATACGTTTTAAATGGAATGGTTTTTTTCGTTGGATTCAAACTTTTTTTTATTTTCAAATGCAATAAATCTGTTTCCTAACTTAACAATTTGTTTGGAAGATTAAGAAACTATTTTCTTCATTTATATGAAAATTCTACACAGCTACCTAAGAATTTCAACTTCGTTATTTAGGTTGCCGCTGCAAGTGGAAGCATGGCTTGAATGCTATAAATAAAATCATGAAACTTTTTCTTACAAAATGGACAAAACAATTTCGGTAATCCAAAGATACTTAATTTGTAGAATTAGGCCCAGTGGATCCCGAAAATTTTCATGCTGTATTTTCGGTGTTCCCCAGCTTAATTGTCTTTGCGGTGCTAAATGTGTTAATGTTTATAATAATCAAATATGTAGCTATTCAGATTTTGATAGTTTTATCACTGATAAGGTTTTATTTCTAGTTTCTTGTAATGTCCAGGAGATTTCAGATGTTTTTTTCTGACAAGAACATTAAGTCATTGGTGTTTTTTTTGAAGAATTTTGAGCTTGGGCATTTCAATGTTTGCGTTTTTTGTCCATGATGAAATTGCAAAAACTTTGCATCAACGTTTTTAACAGATTTAAAAGTACATTTCTGTGGGAAATATAATTTCAATACTTGCATCTCTTTAATTGTCCGAATACGAGCGAGACTTATCACATCAGAATAACATATTTCAGTGCTAAGTGTGGTCATAAAAACCTTTTGCTCATCCTGTAAAACTTTCATATTATATTCACAGAAATATGATAATCAAATTATTTCAAGTCATGATGATACATTCTTTATAAAGATATTTTAAAATTTTTGTTCACAATCAACCTTTAAATTGTTTAACTGGTATTATTGAAAAGGTTGTGGTAGGTTTAGCTTCTTTTGAACTGAAAAACTTGTTTTAGCTTTGACTATTATTTTCAGGAAATTGCGAATGTTATCTCTTAGTCGTCCATCAGAAACATACGTCCTTTATCGGAAATATCTGGCATCTCTGCCTTCAAAAAAGTTGTTTTTCTGCTTGTGACTCTCAGGCTGAGAAAACGTCAACATTCAAGGCAGTTATTTTTGTTATGTTTACCATGAGATTAATGAACATCACACTGAGATTCAGAAAGGAAAAATCTCACTCGATAAAATCTCAATCTCATGAGATTTCGTAACCTTGGTGATGACACTCACGAAATACGCCGGAATACACGTTGAACGTACAATAATTCAAATGAATACTGGATTCACCTGTTATATTATGTTATGTTATGTTATGTTATGTTATGTTATGTTATGTTATGTTATGTTTTGTTATGTTATGTTATGTTATGTTATGTTATGTTATGTTATGTTATGTTATGTTATGTTATGTTATGTTATGTTATGTTATGTTATGTTATGTTATGTTATGTTATGTTATGTTATGTTATGTTATGTTATGTTATGTTATGTTATGTTATGTTATGTTATGTTATGTTATGTTATGTTATGTTATGTTATGTTATGTTATGTTTTGTTAGCTTACTCACTAATTACAATAAGATTAAAACAACAATTCAAACACACTATGACCCTACTATCGACTCTGTCCGTGGCAAGGATCGTCATGCAATCTTCCTTGATGCGAGAGAGCAACATGTTGGTCGTCGTGGGTCGTTCCGATGCTATCATTATATTTCGCGCACTCTTCATCTCGGTTAGAATAAACAACGCGGTTTGACTGCAAACAGGTCACTGGACAACCCTGTACCTATAGACGTAGAAACCATGAACTGGTCCGGTCCAGATTGGGTAGGTCAATTGGCTATTTTCTGGTTCGTACAAGTTCACCTGTGATGCACATAAATATACAGAATACAATATTCCTCACATCGTATATGCCGGAGGAGGCGACCAGCTCGCGTTTCCAGTATGTGCAGGTATAATCCATTAGTTATGATCCCATTAATTGAACGTGTCACTCAAAAAAGGCAATCCTCAAAATTGCGCTCGTGAAGTTTCGAGAAAATAAAATCAATGCATGAGCAAGGAAAAGAGCTTTTGATTGAAATTTATGATGTTCAGACAACGTATTCTAAGTAAAATTTATGTCGAGAGCGAGCTATACATTTACTGATCAGTAAGCTATTTGTATAAGATTTCAAGGATTGAAGACGAAACAATTCTTTCGTGTTGAGGACTAAAATGACTTATAATTTGTCAGAATGATATTGTACCTTGAGAAATATTTATTTCAAAGAATCGCAAAAAAAATGTTCAAAAATGTTGAAAAAGTTGTTTGAATTTTTTATGATACCTGAATTATTAACTTCTGAATAGAATATCCAACTAATTTTAACTTTCATTCTCTTTTCCAGGTATGTACTTCAATTAAATCGTAAGTAATCCATTGAATGTTGAACAAAACATTCAATTATTCCAACAAATACCAATAATCCATAAATAAAATAAGCATTATTCCGAGAAAGTCTTTGCATGAAAACCTGATTTTGAATTCTAAAAATATTCAAAACAGAATTTTGCAGTGCTAGAATCAGTCAAAAACTTTGAAACTGGGTAAATGATGATGGTCAAAATTATAGAAAACTTTGAAAACTGCAAATAATGTCCAAAATTTTAAAACAGCAAAACCAGTAAAAACTGTTTTCATATTTTTAACAGTTTTTACAGTTTATACAGTTTTTACAGTTTTCACAGTTTTCACATTTTAACAATTTTAACAGTTTTTACAGTTCTTACAGTTTTCACAGTTTTTACAGTTTTGACAGTTCTGACAGTTTTTACAGTTTTTACAGCTTTTACAGTTTTTACAGTTTTTACAGTTTTTACAGTTTTTACAGTTTTTACAGTTTTTACTGTTTTTGCAGATTTCACAGTTTTACATTTTTTAAAGTTTTTACAGTTTTTACAGTTTTTACAGTTTGTGCAGTTTTTACAGTTTTTACAGATTTTACAGATTTTACAGTTTTTACAGTTTTTTTTTAGTTTTTACAGTTTTTACAGATTTTACAGTTTTTACTGTTTTTGCAGATTTTACAGTTTTGAAAGTTTTTACAGTTTAACACTATTTTACAGTTTTAAAGCTTTTTACTGTAAAACAGAAAATACTGTAAAAACTGTGAAAACTGTAAAAACTGTAAAAAACGTAAAAACTGTAAAAACTGTAAAAACTGTAAAAACTGTAAAAACTGTAAAAACTGTGAAAACTGTAAAATATGTAAAAACTGTAAAAATTGTAAAAACTATTAAAACTGTAAACACTGTAAAAACTATAAAAACTATAAATCTGTAAAAATTATAAAAACTGTAAAAACTATAAAAACTTTAAAAACTGTGAAAACTGTAAAAACTGTAAAACTGTAAGAACTGTAAAAACTGTAAAAACTGTAAAAACTGTTGAAACTGTAAAAACTGTAAAAACTGTTAAAACAGAAAAAACTGAAAACTGTTAAAGCTGTAAAAACTGTGAAACCAAAACAACTGTAATAACTGTAAAAACTGTAAAAACTGTAAAAACTGTAAAAACCGTTAAAACTGTAAAAACTGTAAAAACTGTAAAAACTGTAAAAACTGTAAAAACTGTAAAAACTGTAAAAACTGTAAAAACTGTAAAACTTTCAAAACTGTAAAAACTGTCAAAACTGTCAAAACTGTAAAAACTGTAAAAACTGTAAAAACTGTAAAAACTGTAAAAACTGTAAAAACTGTAAAAACTGTAAAAACTGTAAAAACTGTAAAAACTGTAAAAACTGTAAAAACTGTAAAAACTGTAAAAACTGTAAAAACTGTAAAAACTGTTAAAACTGTAAAA
The DNA here is from genome assembly GCF_029784155.1 of Uranotaenia lowii. Taxonomy (NCBI): domain Eukaryota; kingdom Metazoa; phylum Arthropoda; class Insecta; order Diptera; family Culicidae; genus Uranotaenia; species Uranotaenia lowii. Next base: position 242,607,563 of record NC_073693.1, read on the forward strand.
ACTGTAGAAACTGTAGAAACTGTAAAAACTGTTAAAACTGTAAAAACTGTAAAAACTGTAGAAACTGTAGAAACTGTAAAAACTGTTAAAACTGTAAAAACTGTAAAAACTGTAAAAGCTGTAAAAACTGTAAAAACTGTTAAAACTGTAAAAACTGATAAAAACTGATAAAAACTGCAAAAACTGTTAAAACTGTAAAAACTTTAAAAACTGTAAAAACTGTAAAAACTGTAAAAACTGTAAAATCTGCCTAGACAAATTTGACAATTTTGACAATTTTGACAATTTTGACAATTTTGACAATTTTGACAATTTTGACAATTTGACAATTTTGACAATTTTGACAATTTTGACAATTTTGACAATTTTGACAATTTTGACAATTTTGAAAATTTTGAATATTTTTGGAGAGTTCGTTCTCCTCTATGAGTTTAACAAAGAAACTCAAACTGTCATATCAATGTGAGTATATCGAAATATGTACTCCAATTGATACACGTCAAAATGTAGATCACAATATTGCAATCGCAAATGGAAGCATCAGGAAAAAGAAAACGATTATCTTGTTATACAATCCTCGGCATTGGGGGACTCGGAATTCCTTCGAGAGGGAGCATCGTCTGGTCCGAACTGGTCGTTCCCTTTTAGGACCAAGAGACGTCGATAAAACAAGCTTTCCGATTTCTAGAAGGAGATTCATCCTACAACGACGACGATCGGCAACATACCGGTTTTTTGAGTCACGAGAGTAATCTCCATAGATAGCCGGCTAATGGGTAAGTAAGGCGGAATGACCGGATGCCTTCGGAATGGAGGAAGGAAAACGGCAAGGTGGCCACTTGGGGTTACGTATGGTCCACTCAAGGTCCTGTTAGTCTTCGATTTCAAGTTCACTTTTGTTCGTGCAATGTTGTGCACTTGCAGTTCTGTTTTGATGTAGTCCTCGTTCCTTTTTTTTTTTGCTTGCTCTCTGTCTCATTAACGGATTTAACTAGTTTCAACTAACCGAACCTGATTGTAATAAAGTAATTCTCCTGAGCTTCTTGTCCGGATGCAGCCAGACTCGGACTCGGATCGTTGTCGTTCGATATCGTCGTTGGAACTGAATGGGCCAGAGGGACATGTCGATGCTGATTGATGATGTCATTATAATAATGAGGAATCATTTGTGGATGGGTTTCATGTTTTAAAACTGCTGCTTGCTGCTGCACTCTGTTTGAGGATTATGTCAATGCCGGTCGTATCGTGTCAGGTGAATGGATGGCCGCTGGAAGGGTTGGAAAAGCTGGGATGATACATGGCAATAGTTTGCAGCATTGTTTTAAACTTATCTTGATAAACATCAACTTATTTGAATTAAATTCATCTAATTAATTATTCCTTTTACTAGTTGAAATGTTCATGCCCGGTAGAACTCTTAAATTTTCAACAAAGGACTAGACAAAAATCATATTTAAATTTGACTTTCGATATAACTTCAAATCCATAGTGCCAATCTTATATATAAAAATGGAGGCGTTTTCTTTGTGATAACATCACGTATGAATGGTCGGTCGGAATGAAGTGAAATTTGGTATCCGAGAGTTTTTCGGGTCAGAGATGGGTTGTATAATAGTTTCAAGAATCTCACTTTTTATGAAAGGGGGGTCCCCATACAAAGTTATCTCTTCACATCTTATATATAAAAATGGAGGCATTTTCTTTGTAACAACATCACGTATGAATGGTCGGTCGGAATGAAGTGAAATTTGGTATCCGAGGGTTTTTCGGGTCAGAGATGGTTTGAATAATAGTTTCAAGGATCTCACTTTTTATGGAAGGTGGTCCCAATACAAATTTAACTTTATTTGCTACAAATTCCATAAGAATCTATTCGCGAGCACGATGCAGTTAAGGACGTGTAGATGAAATTAAACATTTATTACGATTTATACTTTAGAAGGTAAAACGAAGTTTACCGGGTCAGCTAGTATGTGTATTAAAAATGATCATTAGTACACTAGGTAATACTATACTAATTTCTTTTTACAAACATCAGCACCGTCTCCTGACGGAAAAGGTCAAAATTTCTCACAAATTGTGTTTAATGATCGTAGCGTGTATGAAAAATGACGTTTAACTCAGGATTCACTCGGATGTTTATTGTTTTATAAATCAATTTAAATATAAAACTATGCAAAATGCCCTACCTACCTACCTACCTACCTAAGGGTCCAGCGCCGATTGACCGGCGCATAGGGCTGAGATAAAAGATCTCCACTGCTGGCGATCCGGAGCCAGCGTCTTCACTTGCTGCCAGCCAAGGTTCTCGTCAACTGTGCGGATTTCAGCGGCTAGACTTCGCCGCCACGAGCTTTTGGGCCTGCCTCTTCTTCGATGCCCATCTGGATTCCAGTCAAGCGCCTCTCTGCAAATCTCGTTTTCATCTCTTCGCAGCGTGTGCCCAATCCATCTCCACTTACGTTCCCGAATCTCGATTTCTAGCGCCTTTTGATGACACCGGCGATGAAGTTCAACGTTTGAGATCCAGTTGCCAGGCCACCAAGCGCGGATGATGTTCCGCAGGCAGCGATTCACAAAAACTTGCAGTTGTCGCGTCGTCACCGCATATGTGCACCAAGTTTCACACCCGTACAGCAATACGGATTTGACGTTTGAGTTGAAGATTCGGATCTTAGTTCGTAGAGAGATCTGGCGTGACCGCCAGATGTTTCGGAGACTCGCAAACGCAAATCGGACTTTTCTGATCCGGGTTTCGATGTCTTTCCTGGTACCACCATCAGGCGTTATCTGGCTACCAAGATACTGGAAGCACTCCACTTGCTCAACTTGTTGCCCAGCTACCATGAAACTGGAGGGATTTCCTGTGTTGATCTCCATCGACTTGGTCTTTCCGACATTGACTTTGAGACCTGCTGCCTTGGAGCTTTCGGTGAGGTCGTCGAGTTTGCTCTGCATGTCTTGTTGTGTTTGGGCGAGCAAAACAATATCGTCTGCCAGGTCAAGGTCGTTCAGTTGCTCCATGGTTGAAGGATTCCACGGCAATCCTCGCTTTGGTCTACAGTCAATCGATCCAGTCAAGATCTCATCCATTACGATGAGAAAAAGCAGCGGTGACAAAATACATCCTTGTCTCACTCCAGCAGTTACCGGGATTGGTTCGGACAAGACACCGTCGTGCAAGACCTTGCACGAAAATGCCTCGTACTGTGCTTCGATGAGATGGACTAGTTTCTCTGGGACCCCTCGTCGTCTAAGAGCAGCCCAGATGTTTTCGTGGTTCAGTCGGTCAAATGCTTTTTCGAAATCAACGAACACCAGCAGAAGAGAGTCCTGGAATTCGTTGATTTGTTCCAGTATTATTCGTAGCGTTGTAATGTGGTCCACACATGATCGTCCGGATCGGAATCCAGCTTGTTGCCGTCGGAGTGTAGCGTCGATTTTCTCCTGGATCCTGTTCAGGATCACTTTGCAGAGTACTTTAAGGGTTGTACAGATCAAAGTTATGCCACGCCAGTTACCGCACTCTGTTAGGTCTCCTTTCTTTGGGACCTTTACGAGGATACCCTGCATCCAGTCGGCCGGGAATGTTGCAGTATCCCAAATGTCAGCGAAAAGACTGTGCAACATTTGTGCTGACAAGGCAGGGTCGGCTTTGAGCATTTCAGCAGGAATGCAATCGATTCCAGGCGCTTTGTTGGATTTCATGTCCTTGATTGCCGCTTCTATTTCAGCCAGCGTGGGCGCTTCCGAGTTGACGCCATTAATGCGACTTACTGTGGGCGCCTCGAGCTGCGGGTTCTGTTGGCCATTGCTATTTGTAACTCGGAAAAGTTGATCAAAATGCTCAGTCCAACGCTTGAGCTGATCTGTTCGATCTGTCAGCAGCTGACCTGCTCGGTTTTTCAGCGGCATTCTTGCATTAGTCCTTGCACCACTAAGGCGGCGAGAAATATCATATAATAATCGGATATCTCCAATGGCGGCGGCTCTTTCTCCCTCTTCGGCTAGGGAGTTTGTCCTCTTGTCTCGTCTACAAGCTCGTTTAACTGCCTTTTCCAGCTCCGCATATCGTAAGCGGGCGGCTGCTTTGGCTGACCCGGTACATGCCTGCTCAATTCCGACTTTCGCCTTTCTCCGATCATCGATCATCCTCCAGGTTCCATCCGACATCCATTCACTTCGTCTTCCACAAACTTTACCGAGAGTACCATGGCTCGTCGTGATAAAGGCATTCTTGATTCCACACCACTGTTCTTCGACTGTTCCGTCTGTCGGCAGTTCCGAGGCTCGGGATTCTAGCTGTTCAACGTATGCCCTTTTCACCTCTGGATTCTCCAACCGGCGGACGTCGTATCGACACCCGACTTTCTCCTCGCGCCGTTGGACACGCGCAACCCTCAGTCGTATCTCGCCAAGGACGAGGTGATGGTCGGATGCAATGTCTGCGCTTCGTTTGTTGCGGACATCAAGAAGGCTCCTTCTCCATTTTCGACTGATGCAGATGTGGTCAATTTGATTTTCTGTTCGGCCATCTCGGGATACCCAAGTGACCTTATGTGCTGGTCGATGGGGGAAGAGCGATCCACCGATCATCATGTTGTTGTTGCCACAAAATTCTACAAACAGCTCTCCGTTTTCGCTCATCTGTCCTAGACCATGGCGCCCCATGATGCGCTCAAGGTCCTGATTGTCGGAGCCAATCTTTGCGTTGAAGTCGTCTAAGTGGATTTGAATGTCACCCTTCGGAATTTTCTCTACCACGCTGTTCAATTGACTGTAAAACTGCTCTTTCTCCTGCAAGTCGGCAACGTCAGTTGGCGCATAACACTGGACCATTGTAAGGTTTCTAACCCGTGTTCTGAATCTGGCTACGATTATTCTTTCGTTTATCGGTTCCCATCTTATGAGAGCCGCATGGGCCTGCGGGCTTAACAGGAAACCAACTTCTCGTTCCCGAGTAGCATGTTCTCCTCGTACGCCAGAGAAAAGCAGTACTTGCCCGGACTGTGTCTTGTGTTCTCCAGTGTTAGGCCAACGGACTTCGCTCAGTCCCAATATCTCTAGCTTGAGGCGGCTAGCTTCTCTAGCAAGTTGAGCCAGCTTTCCTGGCTGGGCAAGGGTCAAAACATTCCAAGTTCCAATTCTAGTCCGTGTTTTCATGCTAAAAGTCGTTGCCAAAGTTCCAATTCGGTTATTTCTTCTCTCAGTTTCTGTAACAATACAAGGTATCAGGAGCAGTAGGTTGTTAGCCTAAAGTCCCTATCCCGCGATGGGGCTGCCATCTTGGACTTAGCTGGCGGGAGCCGCATTTCATAAATTCAGCCGCTTGCTGCAAGACAGACGCTGTTTGAGCCGCCCCTGACCTGGAGAACAGACGCTCGGTTGTTGTTGCACGCCGCCCCTGACCTGGGGAACAGACGCGTGCGGCCACCTTCTCAGTCTGCATGCGACCAAAGCATCCACCGGGGTTGGGTACCCGATCTCCGCTTAGGTTACTCGCACCCCAGCCGGCACCGCGGGAAGGTAGAGATAGGAGTTGTGAATAAGAGGTTATATGACCACTATGGGGTCTCCACTATGCAAAATGCACTTTGAAATAATTTGATTCAATTTTGAAGAAAAATCTGCAACTGTCTCATAAAGTTAAGTAACTAACAATAAATCAATAAGAGAAAATCTGAAACTCAAAGCGCGATATGATAGAAACTAATGGACAAAAACTACAAATTTGGTATTCTAGGTTACTTTAAGTGCCGTTTTAATTATGAAGAAGATTATTTCATTGTTTATTTGATAAATTGTTGCATTTAAATTTATTATTATTTCATTAGTCTCGAAATTGATACGATTAAAGCGATTGGCAACATAACTCATCCAAAAACGCAACCCCAAGTTGAGCAGCGTTAGCGTGTATAAAGAATAAACGCAAAAATAAAGGAAGAATACTGAGCGTGCAGAAAATGAGTAAACGATACTGAGCGTGCAGGAAAAAATGAGTTAACCATACTGAGCGTGAAAACCCGCCAAAACGTAGCTCTCGGTTCCGGCGTGGAAAATTTCGCTCGTTAAGTGGTGACAGTAGTGCGTGCCCCGAAGAAAATCCGGTTCTACCAGCCGAAGAAGCCGGAGGATCCTGAGTCCAGCACCAGCACCAGCAGGAGGTATATAGCCCCGGAATTAGTTGGCGCAAAGGCATTGCAACAATGCAATTTCATTCACAGCTGCTACGCGGCAAAATCTCGGCCACGCCACATGCATTCTTGGCAAGGAATATAGCCAGTCGAATCAAATGTAAAAACCCCTGCCACAAAGCCTCTAAGGTAGCCCTTTTTGGGGAAAAATCGATTCCCGGGTCAGTATCTCCAGAAGGAGAAAACAAACTCCAGTAAAGGGTCGCGAAGGTAATTTGCCGATTAATCTGAAAAAATGGTCTGGCGACTAATACGGGCTCTCATAAAGGCGGCCCTTTTCCCCTTATTTCTTTTCTTAGCGAGTTCCTCGCTGGATTCCATGGCTGTTTTAGAGCACTGCTCAAAGGTGGTCCGTGCCCGAAGGCAGCGGAACTGATCAGAATCAGGCGCCAATCCCAATGGACGGTGGTTCAAGTGGCGTCGGGAAATTCTATTCCGACTGCGGCTGCAATTCCAGTGTGGTTTGCGCACGAGAAGCAGCAAAACCCTTCAACATCTGCGTAAGTGCGGCGCATCGGTAACCAGTTCCTCTATTTCTTCGGCAGCTCCTGCCGCGTCGGGTTTCCTGCTCCGACGGTGGCGTTAACATCTGCCGTTGAATTGACATCGGCATCATCAGGGGCAAAAGCGGCCGCTTGGAGGCAGGCATTCACGGTCGGCTTTTTCAGGCCGCGCCGTTAAGTAACCGTGCAAACTCCAGGGAGAAAGAGGTCTTCGTTCGACGTAGGCATACTGCGGATTGTGAAAGGCGAGTCGTAAGTACACGACAATGAAAGGGGAATATGGGTGTTGCCACTTAAAAATGTGTTTTTCGTAAGTCTAAGAATTTTAATTAACGTCTGAAAGGAGATCAAAGCAAGCCTTTGTGGAGTGCGGTCGTGTTTTTTTCGTTCGTTTCAATTTTCTTTGCTTTAAAGTAAAATTAATCCGAAAAATAAATTTTAAATTGTGAATTTATGATTACGGTGAATTAAAGTTGCGGAAGAGCTAATAGTGGTCTGTCTACGCCTTCCGGATCAACCCGGGACAAAGTTCGTCATGAAGGGAGAACACCAGATGAAATTAAGAAATTGCTTCAAAGCCGGACCCCGAATAACACAAGGATTGACATAGAGAAAAACCCCTATCTACTTACCGGAAAATCCTGAAAGCAGCTCGGACCGCTGTCCAGGAATTTCAAACGAGTTTTGCCTCGTTGTTTCGAGATCTGAAGTGGCAATAGGTTCCTTTATCCCCATGGTTGTCAGCATCATCACAAACATTGGTGAGCTCTTTCCATTTTATTTGTTTATTTGTGAACATTAAATTTCTTTATTTATCATTCTTTTTAACGATAACCGTTGATTATTATTATATGCTAGTTTAATGGCATTGCGGTGAACTTTTAACGACGAAAATTCTTGATAGAAGAATTAAAGATTGAAATTAAATGACGGATAGATAAAGCAGATGCTTAGTAGGAGAAAATGTATAGAAGTTGAAAATGAGCCAAGAGCATATTTTATGGAAAGCTTCAAAGGTGCGTTCTAGGACCCTTTGTCCCGCATCAATTGAATTGCTGGGAGAAGTAATAGCGAGAGGCACAATTTCGTTCACCCACACATCCAACCCGATGGATTGGAAAGCACGTACTGTTTCTATTTATACAAAATTTCATATTTGGAGCATAACTCAAAAACTATTCTACTGAGATTGGTTTGAATTTCATTTTCGGTCTCACGAGTTCACGATTTTTTTTAAAATTTTGTAAACTAGTGTTCAATACTGATGTTATGAAATCGTTTGGTACATCTTTGTACCTGAAAATAATCACATTTTCGTAGATGACGGAAAAAATTAAAGAAACATAAGCTATCAAAGAACGAAAGAACATAAGCCGTAAATATCATGAATTTTTCGAAAAAGATACAACGGCTCACCGACAGGACTTGAACCTGCAATCTCCGCTTCAGTACAACGGCGCGTTAGCCAATTCCACCACGGTGAACGTTCAGTGAAGGTTCAAGTCCTGTCGGTGAGCCGTTGTATCTTTTTCGAAAAATTCATGATATTTACGGCTTATGTTCTTTCGTTCTTTGATAGCTTATGTTTCTTTAATTTTTTCCGTCATCTACGAAAATGTGATTATTTTCAGGTACAAGGATGTACCAAACGATTTCATAACATCAGTATTGATTTCAACAGAGCAACACCTCCCTGTGTAACTGGTCTGCTCGGAACCTTGAGCAGCACTGATTTCCTTCTACATCTGACCGTAAGTTGCGGCAAACCCGAAGCAATCGACCATGTGCTCGCTCGGCTTAAATCCCGAGTCGATGGGTGGGGTTAGAGAAACAAGAGATATCAATAGCGGGAAAGATCACATGCGGGATATACATTGTGTTTTCGATAGAAGGTCCAGCCAGCGATGCCACATATACCGATTTTCCGGTATTTATACCGATTTTTGAGCAAAATTTTAACCAAGAATCGGTATATACCGATTACCGATTTTTGGCAAAACATACCGATTTTATACCGATTTTTAAGATTTTAACTCAAAACTCATTCCACTTCAACATTTCCACTTCATTCGAGCTATCCTCGTAAAGATCCCGTAGAAAGAAGACAAAGTTCGGTAGCTGGCGTGGCGTAACTTTGATCTGTACAACTTTTAAAGTATTCTGTAAAGATCTCCACGGCTCACTCTCATAATTCGTTCAGTTGTTGGCGCTGTTTTGTTTCTTTCTTCTGTCAAATGATGCACTATTATGGTACTCAACCTCAAAGCCAATGGACTAAGCTCAAGACTGATATTTGACCTTCTGCGACTGCCAATAGAAGTTCCTTAAAGTCAATCTCAATTGACGATCGCATTAAAGCTCTTGTCTCGTGAGATGCAAACTTTTCAAGGAAATACATACACCGTTTGAATATAATCGTAATCCTTGTTCAACTCGTCGCCAGATGGGGTATGTCGAGATTTGAAGTGCAATCAGATACACGGTATGTAATATCATCGGTATAATCTTCAATCCTTCTGTATCTTGTTAGCCAAATAAATTATATCATAAGTTCCTAAACTGCAGAGATCGCAGAATTAAAGACCACGCCAGGCAAAATGGGTTTCAGTTATTGTAAAACTATGTGTTTTTTAATCTTTTTCGAAAGAACACCTTCTTTTAGAGCACATCTCTCATTTATTTTCGCATAAAATTCTTGGATTTTCATATGACTAATGCGTGATTTTCCATAAACTAAAATTAATTTTTTATTGGCTATAAAAAAAATTGAAGCAACAACTCTCTCTACTTTCTGCAATCATTTCTTTTTCTAATCGCTAGAACTCATATCTAATACTAAAAGCTGAATTGGCCAGATTGGCGAAAATCCATAAATGAAACGAAGACCATCAACTTGGGCCCATATTTTCCTCGAACGTCAAAAAGCCATTGGATTTGTAAGCGCTTACTAAATTAAAATTTCCTTTATGTTGACCTGGTTCTATTTTTGCCTTATCGAATTAATCAAATTTACATCCCACTTAAGCCAAACATCAACGTCTCAAGTTTTTATTTAATTTCTATGCCTAACCAAAGTGTAACCTGAAGGTGACGCCATGCCCCTATTTTTATCAAACGGTAACTTTTAAAATAAATTTCCATTCAGTTATGAGTACTGACTGAAAAAAGACTTATTTCGGATTTTCTGCTGAATTTTCATTTGTGATTTTTGCTTTCGTCAGCAAAAGCAGATAGTTTCAAAATTTAAAAAAAATTACAAGTCATAACAAACATAAAGTTCTATTAAAATTTCAAAACCGTCATTTTGTGTAAACTAGTGTTACCTAGAACCAAGTTACGGAGAAAATGCAATAAAAAATGCTAAAACACATTTAGTCAGCTAGTTTTGAACTAAAAATGGACATTCACAAGAGTTCTTAGACTTGCTGTTTATTGCAAGCTTCTATTTAAAGAAAAATACGTTAGAAAGTTGAAAATGTAAGCATTTTTGAATACCCACCTCAAATACCGATTTTCATACCGATTTTTAGGATTTACATACCGATAAAAGATTTTTTTGGGTTTTAAAATACCGATAGAAATGTGGCATCACTGGGTCCAGCAGTTGATCGGCAGAGCTCGATTGCTCGGGTTCGCCGGTTTCATCACGTTCACCGTGGTGGAATTGGCTAACGCGCCGTTGTACTGAAGCGGAGATTGCAGGTTCAAGTCCTGTCGGTGAGCCGTTGTATCTTTTTCGAAAAAATCATGATATTTACGGCTTATGTTCTTTCGTTCTTTGATAGCTTATGTTTCTTTAATTCTTTCCGTCATCTACGAAAATGAAACTAGTGTTATTTTTGCCTATAGGTATACAGTAAGCGAAATAAGAAAAGTACCACTATGTATTTTGCTTGTTAAAATATGAATGATTTCTTCTAAAATTTGTTTGTAACGGATAAATCAAGCATAAGTTTACTTTTTTTGGACGTAGCAATTGGCGTTGAGGACCACAAATATGAAGAAAGGGGTGAGAAATAAGAATAGTACACCTTGTGTTTTTCAACAAAAACAAGACTATTTCTAAATATTTACTGTTTACATGTGAATAATAATGCTTCTACATGTTCTAGAATTTCAAAGGTTTTCAAAGGTATTAGAAAGGGGGTTTAAAGAGATGCTCTTCTTCAACTAAGAAATTCAATATTTGAGCTGTAATTCTTTACCAAACTACTTGGTTTCATAATTGGAATGACGTGAAATGATGAAACATACATTCTGGGTTTATTTTGAATTAGAAAAAAACAGGTTGGAATTCAAAAACTTAGATTTTTGTCATTAAACCGCACTTTTTTCAGATTCAAGTCGTAGGTGGTAGTACTATCTTGCAGTTTATACCAAATTAAGTCTTAATATTGGCTTTATCAAGGTCCATATTTATCATTTCGAGGTAGTAATTCCCAACACAGTTTTGTCAAAGTTCACGCTGCAGAAAGCTTTTTCCGGATTTGCAAAAAATCACAAACAACACGAATGTAAAATCGCCAAAATTCCTGCTCATCTCAACTTCCTATTCAATTGCAAATCATACCAATAATACTGCTAGCCATCTGGTCCATCAAGCTCCATCGGAAAGTAAAACATTCTGATTATCAGTCTAAGAAATCCAGAAATTTTAGTGACCTTGATGCAATTCAAATTTTTTGATTTAGTGATCTTAGAATTTCCAAGGCTTCACACGCACCAAGTACTCATTTCTTGACCAAAATCATCCAGCACACCTGAATCGATCCAGAATATTCGATAATGGGCATCAATTCGGTTTAATTGCAAGATAGTGCTGCCATCTATGACTTAAAACTAGAGAAATAATATTTGCCTATTTAAAAACATAAATATTTTTGAATTTGAAGCCTGTTTTTTTGGTTCAAACTAAGCCTCAAATCTATGTTTCATCATTTTGCATCATACTAATGAATTTTAATAAAGAAATCAAGCAGTTTGATAAAGTATTATTACTCAAATATTAAATTCTTTAGCGCTAGAGAAGCATCTCTTAAAACTCGCTTTTTAAACCTTTGAAAACCTTTGGAATTCTAGAAATCTCCATAAAATGCAGTTATCTATTGAGATAACTCGTAGAAGCATTATTATTCACATTTACACAGTATTTTATTAGAAATAATCTTGTTTTTGTTAAAAATAACACTAGTGGTACTATTCTTATTTCGCACCCCTTTTTTCATATTTTTGGTCCTCAACGCCAATTGCTACGTCCAAAAAAAGTAAACTTATGCTTGATTTACCCGTTAAAAAATTCAAAACAAATTGCAGAAGAAAATTTTGATGATTTACAACCATTCATATTTTAACAAGCAAAACACATAGTGGTACTATTCTTATTTCGCTCACTGTACCAATACGAGTGTTCTATCTAGTTGATGAAAAGATTCTTCAAACATACCTGGCTATCTGGAAAAGAAATATACTTCGAACTTAATCAGAAATATACTCTAAATAAATCACTTATGTACACAATGCAATGTTGGCTTCTTTCGCAGGTCTTATAATTTACATTACCGTCTGAAAGTAAATCTAATGTAAATTTTAAAAAAAGAACTTCATGAAACATCCATCACTCAGACACTTTACCTACATCTTTGGTATTCAGATATGTACAGAAATATTCAGTGACATGTCACAAGCTCATATACTAAGATTTAGGTTTTTACTTCAAAATTCGAATCTTAAATCATTTGACAGGCTGAAGACCCACTTACTTACTGTTTTGGCTGAAGACCCAAACCCTCATTAATTACGATATGCTTCTTCCTTCGTCGGAAGTTCCCGTCAATGCCGAAATGTTTGGATAGGTCATGGTGCATGTATGAATGTGCATAAAGTGATATCGCACTTCCATAGACCTCAATAAAAATATGAAGGTACACAATAACAGAACCAAATACAAATAACAAACGCGCACCTTTAATTGCCCCATTAGCTTTCGGGGTTTGGTTGGTTAATGACCAACGAATTCAACGCTCTTTAGACGGCTGCGGAGTTCAATTTGAAGGTGTTGTTTTTGTTGGCAATTCTCCGGCCATGGCAGCCCAAACTCAAGCCCAACTTGATTGCCGCGATAGCTGTAGTAAAGTTGAATCTACTCTCTGGGGAGTTTCGAGTAGTTTGAGTAGGGTTCGGTTGTTGAACACATGATGCTTGAACTTGAACATCTCATGTCATAGGAGCTGGTTATATGACTTCGAGGTAGCAGCATTAATACTTACGACGCGGACGGCTTTCGGGGGGACGGGTTTTCAATTTTGATTTGATTGAGGAAACAAACTTGCGAATTGTTGACCCGTGATCCTATCGGTGTTCATTCGTTCGTTCGTTCGGAGGTTTAGGGAGGTCATAAAAACATAAAAACATAAAAGTAGTACCTATTAACAGCATGTGTGGAGCGCACTCAGCAGGTGAAGATTGGGAAATAAGGAACCATTATAATTGTCAGCTTAATTATGAGAACGGATAGACGTTGTTTTAAGATTCTTATGATATTGGCAAATAATTAGTAGTACGGTATCTTAGGGGACTAGAAACGGATTTGAACTGTTGGGATATGTGATTATTGTAATAATTTCGAAGAGGAATTTTTTCTGAACACAATCTTTACTTTCGTTTTAAGGCTAGGTAGATTTTGGCAGTGTATTTTCCATCTAACATAACTTGTAAAAAATTTCAATGATGATGATGATGGGCGTGATGATGTCCAGAATAAATAATCGGGCTGGCTACGTAGGACTTCACAACGGGAACCGAGTGGACCACCGGGATAGATTTGTAAACTGGATAAGATTTCACCACCGGGACGTAGGATTTGACGATCGGACTGTGGTAGGACACATGATGGCTGTTTGATAAGTAGGAAAATAAAAATCAAATTTTTGAAACAAACCATTTGATAGCATATCTTTGTAAAAAGATGCTTTTTGATAACATATCTTACCCATAACTGATGGGCGAGGCAATGATTCCTGGAGCTGGAGAAGCTGTGGCGATGACAATCAAGCTTGCTAGAACAATCTGAAAGCATAAAACACAAATAAATTATTATTTTTTCTGTAGTTTTTCTAATTTTTGGAAGGAGTATAATTTCCTTTTTCCATTCTTTTCAATTAGTTTCAAAATTAATTACCAGAACATAAATATTGTTTATTTAATTCATCAAGTTTTCCAACCAGCGTCTAGGATAATACATGTGTTGCTCAAATAATTGAAAAACGACTTTCAAAATCACTAGTAAAAAAGTCCAAAACTGCTCCCTGGTGGGTGTAGTTTTCTGAATGAATGGACTTTCTTTTAAACATCTAAGGGATTTTAGTAGTGATTCCAATTAAAACAACATCTAGCATCATGTTTCCCACTTGTATTATAATTCAATTTTTCCGGCTTTCCCTATTTATCCTAACGCCTGGAAACTCGATGTTTGTAGTGATAAAAAGTCAATGCTTTAGACGTGAACACAGACATCGAAAATCAGACTTCATTTCTCTCTTCAACCAACAACTACTAATTAGTTTTTCGCACTCAAACTTTATTTGAAATCAATTTACCTGCAACAATTTTTTTTGTCTAATTTATCGTTTAGCATAGTATATGTAAAATTAAAGGGTTGTAACTGAAACGTCAATTTTGTACGCCCTTACCTCCAGCCAGGATTTAAACTCGACTGCATGGAAAATGTTTTCACACTTTTGACTTTGGGCAACTGTTCCGATAAATCCTCGTTAGACCGGGTATCGGTAACAGTTCCCACAATTCGAGAACCTTGTCAAATGTTTCCACACTTTGGGCATCTGTTCCGATAATTTCCCGTTTGACCAGGCCTCGGCAACAGTTCCCACATTTCGAGAAACTGGAGGATTTTCCGGCACCTTCAACCAGGACTAATAACTCGACTGCGTGGTTACATTCAAAGTTACCACACTTTGGGCAGCTAATCCGAAAATACCCCGGTCTCTTGGGCCTTGCTACCAAAATTCGGGAATCTGTGTTGATTTGCCTATCCTTACTGCACCTCTATCTAGCCAGGATTTATCGCTCGACTGCATGGTATTAAAATACCCATACTTTGGGCAACTGTTCTGTGAATTCTCCAGTTCCCGGGTCTCGACAATGATTCCACAATTCGAGGACCCGTACCGTGTCTGTGGCCGTAGCTTTACTGTTATATTTTACAAACTATGTTTGTGCGGCCCGCGAAGCTTTTCTCAAATTGAATTTATATTACTTTTTTTAGGATAGATTGTAAACCACCATTAAATACTTGTCCATATTGCAGCCCAAAAGCCATTCAGATTGTTAACTTTATCTATAATTCGGAACATGTATTGTGTACTAGAAAAGGCATAGATGCAAAACATAAAATTGAAGTTTTTTTTTTGTCCAGATTTCATTTTTCCTAATTTTTGGGGATTGAAACGGCTTCGTCAGTCAATTATGGGAATAAAACGAATAATTTGACAATAATTAAAATCGCTCGTTTTTATTCCCTCAATTGACTGACGAAGCCGTTTCAATTCCCAAAAATTGAAAACAATCCAGTCGAAAAACTGTTGAAAACGCAGGTTTCAGTGGTGGAATAGAGTTACCTTTATTCATGTTTCGTCAGTCTAGTCATTACATAACTACACAATTCATTAGCGATTGCTATTGTCGCACTCTACTTCTCATATTCCCTAAACGGGAAAGTACTCATTTCTCAACGAGTACTTTGATACTTCTACTCATTACTGCCTGCCAACACTGCAGTGTAACTGCTAACCATAGTTTGAGTTATATTGGCAGTGTGATGATGTAAATATCTGTACCGTGTATATTATCGCCAGCTGTCATCAGCTGTTTGTTTTTTGTTTTGTCTAGGATTTTAACGCTCTCGCGTTATTCATCCCCTTTCCTCCGTGTCCAGTGTTCCCAGATATATTTGGCTGGTTAGATTTGTGCTAGTAGCTTACTTTTTTGCAGGAGTTCAAAAAGTTTCTTTTCTTCAGCAGGGCAGAACTTGTCGAAGACTGTCGACAAGAAAGAACTTGTCGAAGACTGTTTCCAAGGTTGGCTTCCTTCCGAGCTTGTTGGTAGATTGGGCAGAACAGTAAAGTCTGCTTCATTTAATATTGGAACACAAACAATTGCGTGTAGTTCAGTCATTTATTAACGAATTCATAATTTGTTTTTCATACAAATGTAGCTGTTGTGGCCATGAAAAGCCATTGGTGGACTGTGGGTGCGGCGCTTGGCAAAACGACCACTGGTGGGACTCATTCCCCTCGTGGGAGTGAGCCTCTCCTAGACAACCCCTGGTGGCTGTCTCACTAGTGGAGGCAAGTCCTCGGACTGTACCTGGAGGCCAAGGCCGCGTCAACGTGAGCGCTTGGGAAAACAACCACTGATGGTCCGCTCCCCTCGTGGGATTGGACCTTAAGAGACAACCACGCATGGTTGTCCCATCAGTGGAGGCAGGTCCTCTTGACGCTGCCTGGCGGCCAAGGCGCGGAGGGATCTCGTTCGCCTGGTTGACCGAGATCCAAAACTCTTTCAGAAGGAGGGGCTCTGAAAAGAGCCGATTGTGGCAGCTGGACTCGGGAGCAAGGCGTCGGAATGAAGCAGCGAAGAAAGAAGGCACTATTTCTCAACTTATATACTATTTATTTTCTCTTCACTTCTATTTACAATTTCTATTTACACTTTTCACTTCCGCCGTTCTTGACGGTTTGGCGGTTTAATAACGAATGACGACATAATCGCGGCAGCGCGCGTTTTTATACCTTCGGTTTGTCGGCTGCTGCTCGCTGATTGGCCCACGACTGTGTTCTCTCTTCTCTCGCGCTCTCTTTCCAACTTTCAGTCGACTCGTCGGACTGAACAGTAGCATTTTCTTTACTCTTTCATAAAAAAAAATTAAAAAAAATATTCATTGCTGTTTCGAAGAAATTCTCGTACTTTTCCCGTAATACGGCGCATTAGGCGGCGCACACCCTTTTCGTCCACCGTTTTGGCGATTTGATTCCACCAGTTCTTCATTTGAGTCATGTTCCTAACAAGTTTTCCCTTTGCCTTAAGCCTCCGCTTCGTGATTGCCCAGTATTTCTCTATCGGCCGGAACTGGGGGCAGTTTGGGGGGTTAAAGTCCTTCGGTATTACGCTGACCCCGTTCGTTGCGTACCATTCCATAACCGTTTTGCTGTAATGGCAGCTTGCGAGGTCCGGCCAAAACATTACTGGACGGTCGTGGGCACGAATAAACGGCAGAATCCGTTTCTGTAGGCACTCTTTTTTGTAGACTTCTGATGTCATTGTCTTGTCAGTGAGAAAGACTTTGGTTTTCTGTCCACAACTGCATATCCCCTGCCAAATCATGTACTTGCGGGCGAATTTATCCGCAAACACGAACTTAAATTTTGCAGGTACATCCCCCCGAGCCGTCGCCAAATAAATTTTTTGACCTGGGATTTGCCCAAAGTCCGCCTTCACGTAGGTCTCATCGTCCATCAGAATACATCCGTCGAACTTGGTCAGCACTTGGTCGTACAGCTTTCGAGCACGGATTCTGGCCACATTGTTCTGCTTCAGCGTCCGATTTGGCTGTTTGCTGGCTCGGAATGACCTTATTCCTTCCCGGAGACGAATTCGTCGCACCGTACTGTGAGCGGCCTGGAACTTATTGGCCAAATCGCGGTCTGAAAGATTGGGATTCCTCTTGACGGCCTTGATGACTTTCCCACGCAGTTTCCGGTCGACAGTTCCACTCCGACGCTTCGAATGCGGCTTCCGAGCCGTCGTCAATGTTTCCTTGTACTGCTTGATAACACGCCATACGGTATTTCTGGGCATTTTAAGCTGTTTAGCTAGCTTCGATGCCGACAACAATGGATTTTCAAGAAAACTGTGCACAATTTGATCTCTCCGTTCGGTTTCCATGGCGGTTGTTTACAAAATGCTATCGTTTGGTGTTATGACATAAATACATGGTGAAAGGTAATGAATTTCCCGACACGTGGGTGAAAAAAGTTTCCAAATCCGTCCACTAGGAGCGCCACAATGAGCAAAAGAATTTGTTCCAATATTAAATGAAGCAGACTGTATGACGTGTTTGATGCTTATGGGTACTTGGCAAGCAATGCACACGGGCGCATCTTCCTGCCCATCAAGTATCCGTGGGTCAATCTAGTGTGACCTATGCAAAGGCGGGTCAGTAAACGTCTTTCATGAAATAATGAACGGTCGTTCCATATTTCGGTAGAGTTCTTGATTTCTCTGAGCTTGTTGTTTGGGATATTGTCCCATTCCTGGGACCAAATTAGTGTGATGTGTTATTTTAGCCATTGCATGGCATCGCTATGTGGTACTGCCTGATTTGGGGGATCCATACGCCACCTGGTGCGGCGAGTTGATCTGCTTGTTCGTTACCTGGAATATTCCAGTGCCCAGAGATCCAGCACAGTGTGATGTTCTTCTGAGCGGTGATTTCTGAGAGTTTAGCGATCCAAGGATGTTTTATATTTCTGCCCGCAGTCGCTTTCAACAAGCTGGCTGAGTCAGAGAAAATGACCGAACCAGGTGGACAAACGTTTTGGGCGGCTGACAATATTACGAACGCTTCCGAGCTGAAGACCGAGCAGATAGCAGGGAGAGAGAGAGAGATATGCTGTTATTTTCGCTGTAGTCGATTTGGGGTCATTTTTGAATTCGTCAAACTCTGGGGTCTTAAAAGCTTCGTCTTGGTCCAAAACTCATCCATGATTTTTTGCAGAATTTTTAAGTAACGTTTTCATGAGTAAATTTGAACTTTTACGTTTGTATGGGAAAATTGGATATTTTGTACTGAAAAATCAACATCATTTTTGTTTCTTCTGTGGAGCCGAGCCAGATGATTGTTTTTGTGCCAATTTATAAATTTCCTAAAGGAAATTTTCCACTGAACAACTTTCTTGAAGACCGTAACTTTGTATTTTATTAGATAAAAAAGTTATTAGCTGTTAAACAGGAGTATGTCTTTTCGCATTGATAAAAAATAAACTCAATTGACATCACTGCTGGGTGCCTAGCGAGGTATTGCAAGACTACTTTTCATGCAATACTTTGTGAGGCTCCAACAGTGATGTCAATTGAATTTATTGTTTATCGATGCGAAAAGACATACCCCTGTAAAACAGCTAATAACTTTTTTACACAATAAGATACGCAGTTACGGTCTTCAAAAAAGTTGTTCAGTGGAAAATTTTCTTGAGGAAATTTATAAATTGGCACAAAAACCATCATCTGGCTCAGCTCCACAGAAGAAACAAAAATAATGTTGATTTTTCAGTACAAAATATCCAATTTTCCCATACAAACCTAAAAGTTCAAATTTACTCATGTAAACGTTACTTGAAAATTCTTCAAAAAATCATGGATGAGTTTTGGGCCAAGACGAAGCTTTTAAGACCCCAGGGTTTGAGGAATTCAAAAATGATCCCAAATCGACTCAGTCTAATACCACAGCCCACCCGGCCGTATAGAGTTTTTGATCCATCGGTGTAGCATTTGGGAATAGATTTGTACTTTTCATTCACTAAATGGTGGAATTAAAGAGAGGTTGATGTTGGGGGTTCGGGCATTCCATTTGAGAGCTGTCATCAGCAATCATCAATGATCAATCGCTATTGTTCTCAATAGACGAATTGACCAAAACAAACAGAGAACCAAAACAAACTGTTTTGGTTCGTCGACGTTGCAGCAGAATCTTCTGCTGCCGGAATACTTCTCCCGAAAACCGTAAGTTCAACGAAAACAATATCCAATTTTTCCCAAAATATTTAACTACCACTTTCAAATTCAAATCCATGAAAACGGATCTGGAGCGTTATCAAAAAATCGCTGGCTACAGGCATCACAGGCAATTCTGAGTCGTTTTTTTTTTCATTTCAATCAAAGATTAAGTTTTATGATGAATATGCTCATCAGGTTTTTTTTCGAAATTGAATTATTTCATTAAATTCGGAAAAATGGCTTTTTCTGCACTCAAATATCAGAAAAAAAAACATAGACAAGTGATTTTTAAATTTTTTTTTGTAAAATAAATACTGGGTGAACGATTTCAGATTTCTTATCTACATGATTTAGCATCAAAGTCTCTCTAAATTCTCGAACAAAACAATATTTGTTATTCTGGGATTCGGCCCAAAAATTTTGTGACGGTTTTCTGTGATGCTATTTCCAGAAATTTCATAGAAAAATCATGCCGGACATTGAAAAATTGAGTCTTTTTTCTTGAAAATAGGCAATTGACATTACAATAGTCATAGGATTTTCATGAATCAGCTGTTAAAAGCCTATCTCAGTGGCATCTAAATTTAATTCATGAAAATCCATAAAATCTATAATAAAATCTAGAATCAAGAATGTAAATTGTAACTTTAACGAAGTTTGTTTAATAATCTGTGAAATTAAGAATTTTTTGTTACTGTTATAACATCGTTTGTGGAAAAAGTCTAGTGATCGAGGACAAAATTTGAATTGTGAACATTTTTTTTTCGAAAATAAGCACCAATGAAGGATTTTAAGTCTACAATTTTAATAACAATTCACCGTCAAACGCTGGGAAGACAATGATTAACTAAAAATATATTTTCCTCACTAAAAGTTTCCGCTTTGATTTAGCTCCATACTACAAGATAAAACTGAAGTGAGAAAAAAAGAGTTTTTTCTAGAAGGGTTCAAACCTTTTTCGAACCATAAAACGTTGAATGTCTTTCTATGGTTCGAAAAGGTTATAATTTCCGTTTCTAAGAAAAAAGGAAAACAAGCGATGTTTTTCTTTGTAGTAAAGATCGATAAAAAAAAATTCAAATCGACTGAAAAATTATAATTATTAAAAAATGATAAAGATGCAGTTATGCAGGTACTTCTTGTTCATTTTTGGCTGATATTATTTCACCTTGTATTAAAAAAGATCTGTTTTCTTTAAAAACATAGATTCGTTTTATTTTCCCTTTTTATCGTCAAAAATTGGTCGTTATATTAAATGACGTAAAGATCTGCTAACTATTAATGATTATTACTTTGAGTGCGGCCTGCCGAAAAAATCCCAAATTCAATTTGGCCCCTTGCTGCAAAAGGTTGCTCAACCCTGGTCTAACCAGTGTGTAAAAGCTAATGGTTTTTTTTTTTTTTGTTTTTTTTTTCGGAAAATTGTTTAATTCTTTCGCAAAGCTTCTATTTTTGCTTTCGTGTTACGACTGACCACTTTTGCAAAGCTGAAGTAGCTTCCGTTTGAGGTGAATTGTACAGGTGGGGAAAAGAGCACCCTTGCACGAGTGTGGAAATCAGTTTTTTTTAATGTTTTGATTGCTGCGTCATAAAACGTTCATGAGCGTCTCCACGTTGAAGTCGCCATTCACGGCATGCAATGTTTCCGTAATTTTAAAAATCACAGTCAAAGCACCCCCATGAATATCCCACCTATAGATAAACCACATAGATTTAGAGGTCCATGAAATTTCATGCTTTATCAAGTTCAGCTAATACTCAAAACTTCATCTCATTTTTTCATCATCAAGTAGCTATCAAAGGGTTGCAAGTCTTTTTGTACAGCTCATTAGTTCGTTAATAACCTCTGTAACTCTTTTGTAAACTTAATAGTTTATAATAAGTTCCAATTCCAATGGGCGTTAAAAATCAAAATAATACTTTGAAGTAGATTTAATGACACGTTTCCAACTTCAACCCGTGTTTGCATAAACAAACACATCGTTATTTGAGAAACGACAAAGTGAAGCCTACACATTAAGTTCCGGAAGAACTTTTTAACAAATTTAAAGTGGGAATAAAGTAAAAATTAATAACCGGAAAGTCTCCACTTCTGGCGATCCGGAGCCAGCGTCTACACTTGCTACCACCCAAAGTTTTCGACAGCTATGCGGATTTCAGCGGCTAGACTACGCCGCCACGAGCTTCTAGGTCTGCCTCTTCTTCGATGCCCATCTGGATTCCGGTCAAGCGGCTCTCTGCAAATCTCGTTTTCATCTCTTCGCAGCTTGTGCCCAATCCATCTCCACTTACGTTCCCGAATCTCGATTTCTAGCGCCTTTTGATGACACCGGCGATGTAGTTCCATCAATCGCGGATAATATTCCGCAGGCAGAGATTCAAAAATAATTACAGTTTTCCCGTCGTTACCATCCACCAATTTACAAGTACAACTATGCGAATTTGAGGTTTGAGTTGAAGATTCGGATTTTCGTTCGTAGAGAGATCTGGCGTTAGCGGGGCTTTTCTGGTCCGGGTTTCGATGTCTTTCTTGGTACCACCATTAGGCGTTATCTGGCTCGAAGCATTCCACTTTCTCAACCTGTTGCCCAGCTACTACGAAATTGGAACGATTTTCTGTGTTGATTTCCATCGACTCGGTCTTTCTGACATTGACTTTGAGACCAGCTGCCTAGGAGCTTTCGGTGAGGTCATCGAGTTTGCTCTGCATGTCCTGTTGTCTTTGTGCGAGCAAAACAATATCGTCTGCCAGGTCAAGGTCGTTTAGTTACTCCATTGTCGTGGATCCTGTTTAGGATCACTTTGCAGAGTGCTTTGAGAGTTGTACGCACAGCTCAAAGTTAAGCAACCGCACTCGGTAGGTCTCCTTTCTTCGGGACCTTTACGAGGATGCCCTGTATTCAGTCTGCCGGGAATGTTGCAGTACCCCAGATGTCAGTGAAAAGACCGCGCAACATTTGTGCTGACAAGACAGGGTCGGCTTTGAGCATCTGTTGGCGCTTCAAGCCGCGTGTTCTATTGGCCATCGCTATTTCTGACTCGGGATAATTGTTCAATATGCTCATTCCAACGTGAGCTGATCTGTTGGTCAAAATATCGGCTGTTGTCTAAATTATGTTTAAACCAGTTTTTTAAACTACCCTTCTCAACTACAGTGCAGAGACCGTTAAATTATATGTGAATACCGTGAAGATAACATCTTACTGCTGCCATTGACTCTGAGATAGTTAACTTTTTCAACGGAGACAAACAACAAAGTTCACTCGTCAACGAAGTCTCATTGATTAATATTGAAGGGAATCCACTCGATTAAATTACAATCGAAAGGATCCAGCAACTAAGTAGAACTGGAAAACCTATATCAAAAACCGAACCAACCGAGTTGTGATAATTGATTCTCTCAATTTGAGCGGACTGACTTCAGTGAAAGATTATGAATTAAGGTAATAACCAGCAGCACCTTTAAAGTGATCCACTAATTCATCTGTACACTAAATCAATACTCATTAAAATCAACACCAGTTTTGCGTGCCCGTGAACTGCACGACTTCGCAAGCTGAAACAGCCTCGTAAATTTAAGACACGCTTCGCAATAATTTTGCTTCTCTCCAATGATGGAGCTCGTTTCTAAAAAAAATCAAAAAATTGTTCGATTTATCAGTAACATATGAGGTCAATTCATGCGGTTTTTTTTTATTTAGAAGAAACACATTTTTTTCACAGTGTCTTTCGTAAACAACAACATGCGTCACCAGAAAGATGCTGTACTTGAAAAGCACTTCCACGCATATGTTTTATAGCGCAAAATAGACAATCAAAGTAGACTGACTGAAATAGAGCAGCACAAAAAAAAACCTAAAACGTTAAAACTTTAAAACAAGTTCTAATGTGCGGAGTCTAGACATACACACCGTAAAGTGACAATCAGAGTAACCGGATCGGTCAAATGACCGAGACGACGAAACGTCCGCGTTTCGACGAACCGAATCTGCGGTGAGTCCACAAAGTCGAACTACCTTTTTGTAAGTGCCTACAACAGCAAGCGGAATGGGGTAGTTGTGAGGTGCCGAAAAGGGGCTTGGTTCAAGCCATTCCGATCGACACCTACCGCACACTTGGCGATCGCAATTTGTTTTTTTTCTCATTTCCATTCCGCCGCGACGAACGGCACCTCCAATTAAGCCTTTACAAATGAGCCTCAGCCAGCCGGGTGAGCTGACTTGGGTTTTGCAGTTTTATTTTCGTTTTCGGATTCTGTACCGACTACCGTGATAAAGTTTGCTGAATTTCTGCTACGCAGTGGACACGCAATCGTTTAGCCATTGACAACCGTGAAGTTATACGAGCGAGATTCTAGAAGACTTGCCATTGGCGTACTTTAAGAAAGAATTCAACTGCTCAATTTTAACAGCAAAATATTCCTTGTTTTGGTATCCAAGCAACAATCAAGTTTAGTTCTCTATTCGATTTGTTTTTCCTATTTACTAGTCCAATAAAGAAGATATGTTTGTGTTTTTATAAAAAGGCTTACCATTAGTTTTTGTTCGTTTTTTATATAAATACTAGCTGACCCGGTGTGCTTTGCTACACCTTTCAGAATCAAATGATATTTTCAGAAATCATTCAAATTTTTATTGTTTTTGGTATTATTTTAAATCAAATACCTAATGACGAAATTAATAAGCAACCACTATAAAATGAGAGCTTCAGCTGGAGTTTCAAATTGCAACACAAACCGTAACTTATATTCTGAATCTTGATCTATAAATTGGTTTTACAGATCTGATAATTTTCATCTGTTTCCTTAAGTTTCGCCCTAAAAAAGAAGGGTCCCAAATTAATCGTTCGCAAAGAATCTAACTTATAAAGTATGGTTGTTTTTGCTTGATATGTTCCGGATTTATGCTAAAAAACTGATTAGAAAGCCCCCTCCCCCTATCCCCTTCCTTTCTTCCCCTCTCTACACTGTAAATCGTAAGAGTCTATAACAATCGTAGAAACATATCTCGAAACCAAGTACCTTTCCATGCCATATTTGTTTCCATTTGTTGGCTTCGTAAGCATAAATTGAGAACATATGCTAAAAAAATTGTATTGGGCTCACCTCCCTCCTCCCATGTACCTTCTCACTGAAAGGAGGATGATGTGTCAAATAATCATAGAGTCATACCAATTGATTTTCCATGTTGAGTATTGTCCATTTCTCGGATTTTGTAAAATAAAAGTTAAATGTAAGGTAATTATTTTTCGGCATAACAGTCTTTATTGTCTTAAAACGATGTTTTGATTAGTCCAACGTTTCGATGCTTGTTGGCATCTTCCTCAGGGAATTCTATGAATTTTATTACTATTAGAATTTATAAATTATATGTGTTAATCTACTCTTCTACTTACAATCTATCGTTCCGTGTGAAATTATTGTGCTTATGTGAAGCTTATTGTCCACTTTACTCTTCTCTAATCGTCTCAATGTTTTTTAAAAAACTTACTGTGGAGAATATATATAAATTAAATTAATTGGTTTTAAGCTACACTATTTGATAAGATACACACTTTTGGATTTTTGTATGGTTTTTCGTGATCGAACTTTAAAGCGGTATAAATTTGAAAATGGCTACCAATATGGTTACCAGCCTACTTGGGTAATGATGTTCTCTTTTGGGCTATGTGTTTTGTGATGATTTTTTGACGTTTTTCTTTGAAATCTGTTTTTCTCCGTACTTTTGGTTTTTGAGAGAGTTTAAGATGGATGAGTAGGTTGCGCTAAGATTGGTGATGTCAGTTCTATAATTGATTGTGTTAGGTGTGTTATATATATGACACATTTCTAAAAATTTTAGACTGTGGAGTGTACCTTCAACTCTAGTATGTCTACATTATCAAGATCAAAATAGTGTCCAGAGTTGATACAATGGTCTATTAAAGCTGTTGTGTTTTGTTTTGGTTTATCTTCTTTAGGTCACGCTTCCGAAAATCAATCATTTTCACTGAGCCATGCTTGACTACATTCAGAGCCAAAAAATCAAAGCAGTCAAATTTTCCTTCTTCAACCAAATCATACAAACAATCATGCATGACAACGACGCTTCTGTATTTGAAACACTTTTGCGATACATGATGAGGTAAAAAAGGACGCAGACTATCAGCAACGAACGTCTCGATGCTGATTTCCTTCCCCTAACGACTTTCAACCTTTAGGTTCATAACTGATATGTATCAGTTCTGAGCGATCTATGTAGGCTATCAGATGATTTTTTATTTTTCGTTTTGCCTAGAAGGACAAAATCATGACTAGGTATCAGGTATCAGAAAAGGGGTAGGCTTGATAGCGGCACGTTATCCAAACAAACGGGAAAATTGTGCCTAGCCTTTTTTTTACAGATTTCATCATATACCTGAGAAACCTAAAAACCATAAAAGGATTAGAAAATAAATAAATATTTAGGGCATAAAGCCGATCCACGTAGGAATTTTGAAGCATTGAAGCTTATAACCACATTGGGTGAAAAATGACAGATTGTTATTTTAGTTTAAATTCTTAGAATGAGATACACTTATATCAGGATAGGCGGGAGTACGTAAAAGCTTTCTAGCAATCGAAAAACAGGCATATATGAGCTAAAAGAATCATACAATATTGATTCACAACTACAAAATTCAGGAGATTTGAGTTTACAATGATCAGAAAATGTTCTAACCAGGATGCTACAATGAGGGCAAATAAACGTTGTTATAATTGGCATTTAGCCTGTCCACATAGGGATTTTTAAGCAATGAAGCTTTTTTCAATCAAAGTATTGGAAATAAGGACTTTTTTTTAACATCCTTTGTTAAATTCTGACATACATTAAAAAAAAATGAAGTCGGGCAAAAGAGGGACATGTACACACTAAGTGGAAGGCAAATATAGGTACAATAGTACCTCTGAATCATAGCTTAACCATACAGGAGATTCAGAACACAAAGTCTTGATTTTATATATTTTTATTTAACTGACCAGTTAGCGCTCTGGTTAGACGACTACAATGAGCTTCTGTGACGCCAAATTTAAAACAAGCGATATTAACACTGCACGAAGCTGTAGCAGTGGATTCCAGAACCAGGATTGACGTATGATACGAAATATCAGAGTACGATATTAAAGGAGCTTTGACTCTTCTTTACACTATAACCATTCTAAAGCTAAGGGAACATGTGTCAATACGAGAGAAGTGACATATATTAGGTGAAACAGATATGACTGTCGACATGCGATACAAGTTTTGATCAAAAACTTGATTTAATAGGGAATATTGAGGCCTTTTGGCAACCTAAAAGAAATTTTCTTTTGAAATTTTTTTTCCACGGAATCGATATTTGTACGGCTTCAATGATTGAATAACCATGACGCAATTTTAAAAATTAAATATCTTTATATGAACGGACATTTACCTCCACACAATTCGGTTACCAATCCAAAGATAGAAGGGACTGAATACTTGTCCATTATAAGGAAAATACACTAATTTTGCGCTTGACGTAACAGATATAACTGATGTAATTTAGAACATATTCTTCTATGATTTCAGAAGCAATGGGACCGTAAGCGATGCGTTTGCGATTCACATTTGAACACTTGTGAAGAGATTTTATTGAACGGAGTTATTCGGAGAGCAAAGAGATTTGTTAAATGAAAAATCATATTCCAAATTGGTAAAACGAGAAAATATGGAAGAATACATTTTATTTTTCGTTTTGCCTAGAAGGACAAAATCATGACTAGGTAACTGCAATGAACTGTCCAGCATGTGCTACAGCTTTTTTGAACATGTGGTCCTGGTATTTATTCAGATTTTTCCTTTTGAAACATTAATGATCGTCTATCAATAACGAGCATTATCAACAATGAAGCGAGGATAGACGTTCGGGAATGATTGAGGGAGCGACGTTTAAAATGTATCACCAAGTATGTCGATCACCGTCGATTAGCCACGTGACGAATAGCAACGGTAGCCTCCGGTGGGGCATGGTATATCTTCTTGTATCAAGTTAGTGTTGATTTTCGACATATATTCAATGGGTACTTTTACCACGTGCGTATCACAGCACTCGGAGGTAGCATCATTCTACTTAGAAACCATTCCTGATTGCTTTTCTTGAGCGATTTTCCGACCACTGCTTTAGGTGTACTTTCGTTAGATGTCTAAAAATCACGTTAAATGTAAGCTTCACTCTTCCCTTCCTATATTCCATGCCATGCCAAATTTAGTTTTATTTACGTAGTAAATTTTTAGTTATGTATAAACTTGAAAGGGAGTACCATCCCCCTTTCCGTTCTCTTCTTTCAATAGAGGGGTGATAACTTAATATTCATAAAAGTATTTTTCTAATTTAATGATTAATGGCATTTCGGTGAATTATACATTCTAATAGGAAGAATCTCAAATGAAAGTAATGAAAATTATAGACGGATAGATTAGATTAGGAAGCATGAAAGGTGTTGAAAATGAGCCAAGAGCGTGATTTGAGAAAACTTCTTGCCGCACAAGACCATTTGTCCCACATCGTATTATTGTCTAGAAGAAGCAAAGTCGATAGGCTGACTTTGCATTGATCTATACAATGATACATGGATGGATCGAAGCACGTGTTTTTCGTACCCCGATCGGACAAAAGGAAATGTACGGCCGGCTCAGATGAAGTTTTCTATTGCGAGAGCTGGTTCGATCGATGTGTAAGCTGTTTTCGGGTGTTCGTTGTTTGCACGGCGACGCTACTACTTTATTGTTTCGCGCACTTTGAGTAACCGTCAACGTCCCTACTTCTTAAGCCATGCACATCAATTCGTGAACTGCATTTTTATTTCCCCATATTTCCCCCCTTTTCTTTGCCAATTGATTTTGTGTTAACAGTTTATCACCGCTGGTTTATGATTTTAATTTAATGATTAATGGCATTTCGGTGAATTATACATTCTAATAGGAAAAATCTCAAATGAAAGTAATGAAAATTATAGACGGATAGATTAGATTAGGAAGCATGAAAGGTGTTGAAAATGAGCCAAGAGCGTGATTTGAGAAAACTTCTTGCCGCACAAGACCATTTGTCCCACATCGTATTATTGTCTAGAAATCGTCATCGGGGTACGAAAAACACGTGCTTCGATCCATCCATGTATCATTGTATAGATCAATGCAAAGTCAGCCTATCGACTTTGCTTCTTCTAGACAATAATACGATGTGGGACAAATGGTCTTGTGCGGCAAGAAGTTTTCTCAAATCACGCTCTTGGCTCATTTTCAACACCTTTCATGCTTCCTAATCTAATCTATCCGTCTATAATTTTCATTACTTTCATTTGAGATTCTTCCTATTAAGAATGTATAATTCACCGAAATGCCATTAATCATTAAATTAAAATCATAAACCAGCGGTGATAAACTGTTAACACAAAATCAATTGGCAAAGAAAAGGGGGGAAATATGGGGAAATAAAAATGCAGTTCACGAATTGATGTGCATGGCTTAAGAAGTAGGGACGTTGACGGTTACTCAAAGTGCGCGAAACAATAAAGTAGTAGCGTCGCCGTGCAAACAACGAACACCCGAAAACAGCTTACACATCGATCGAACCAGCTCTCGCAATAGAAAACTTCATCTGAGCCGGCCGTACATTTCCTTTTGTCCGATCGGGGTACGAAAAACACGTGCTTCGATCCATCCATGTATCATTGTATAGATCAATGCAAAGTCAGCCTATCGACTTTGCTTCTTCTAGACAATAATACGATGTGGGACAAATGGTCTTGTGCGGCAAGAAGTTTTCTCAAATCACGCTCTTGGCTCATTTTCAACACCTTTCATGCTTCCTAATCTAATCTATCCGTCTATAATTTTCATTACTTTCATTTGAGATTCTTCCTATTAGAATGTATAATTCACCGAAATGCCATTAATCATTAAATTAAAATCATAAACCAGCGGTGATAAACTGTTAACACAAAAGTATTTTTCGTACTCAAATACTTTTTGATGCCAAATTTGGTTTCATTTGCTCGATTAATTCTCGAGTTATGCAAAAAAAATGGAAACCCCCCCTTCTTCCTTTATATCTTACCGCTTAAAAGGTACGGCTTCAATTTATAATAGAAACATTTCTCGTATCCTTATACACTCACATGTCAAATATGATTCAATTTGCTTGATCAGCTCTCCAGTTATACTGAAAATTGTAAGGAAGACCTCGCCTCCCTCTTTTCATCCACCTCTTCGAAAGAGTGAGGGATACCAAATATTCATAGAAGCATTTCTTGTACTCAAATATCGTTCCATGCCAAATTTGGTTCCATTTGCTGTTTTAGTTCTTGAGTTATGCAAAAAATTGTATGAAACTCCCCTCACTCTTTCCTTCCTCCCCGCTGTAAGAAGGAAGGAGTCTCAAACAATCATTAGAACATGTCACCTTCCCAAATACCCGCCCATGCCAAGTTTGGTTCCATTTGCTTAATTACTTTCTTAGTTATGTTAAAAACTATAAAAGAGGCCCCTCCCCCTTTATATCTAGCTACTGTAAAGAGGAAGGGGTCTCAAATAATCATAGAAAAATTTTTCGTATCCAAAAACCCTCCCATGCCAAATTTGGTTCCATTTGCTTTATTAGTTTTTGAACTATGTAAAAAAATATGAAAGAGGCCCCTCCCCCTTTCAACTGGAAAGAGGGAGGGGTCTCAAATAATCATTGAAATAATTTTCGTATCCAAATACCTTCCCATACCAAATTGGGATCCAATATCTTGATCAATTCTCGAGTTATATGAAAAATTGTAAGGTAGCCCCCTTCCCCCCTTCCTATCAAGCCACTGAAAGGAAGGGGGGGTACCTAATATTCATAGAAATATTCCTCGTTCCCAAATACCATCCCATGCCAAATATGATACCATTTGCTATATGGGTTCTCGAGTTATGCAAAAAATTGTCTATTGTTTGGGAGGCCCCTCCCCCCCTTCATGAGAGAGGGAGGGGTCTCAAACCACAATAGGAACCTTCTCCTGCCTCCAATACCCCCACCTGCCAAGTTTCACGCAAATCGGTTCAGTAGTTTTCGAGTCTATAGGGAACAAACAGACAGACAGACAGACAGACAGAAATTCATTTATATATATATATAGATATACAAGCAGACCCGATAAACTTCGTCTTACCATGTTAAATTTTTCGTCTATTTTCCATTTTTTCTTTGCTGTTTGACTTTAAAAAAGCATCAAATCTTGAGTTGTTAATCGTCTCGCTTTCTTGAACATGTTCTAGTTTTTTTACATATCCATATTTTCCGTTTGCTCGAATTGTTACGCCTAATTATCTCGGAATCAAATCTAGAAACTTCAACTCAATTCTACGGGTCTTTTCATAAATTATCAAAAAATTTGCTCCAATCAATCTTACATGCATTTTACATGAATACTTTTCATTTACATTTCTTTGATTCGGATGCTTTGAATATTGCCGAATGGTATCAGGTATCAGCTTCCCGTTGCAAATTCGATTTTTTCAGCACTCAACGTAACCATCAAACTTGGGAAGCCTCATGCTAAAAAAAAATCCACTCTTTGAAACTTGTTCCATAAATAAACATATGGGTCATTCCATGTCAAGTGTGCACAGCGAAAAAAAAAATCTTATCGAAAATTCGCGAAACTTGGCCGAAAGACTTTCTGAGGCCTACAAAATAAATCCTCAATTTTTGAGAATGATCCGCCCACCCCTCGTTCCAGGACCCTCCCTTCTTTTTTTCACGATTTTGAAAAATTCATCATTTTTAAAATACTATATCTCCGGACTTAAAAATCATACCAAAATGACAAAATATGCGTTGTGTAGATTTTATTAAAATCTATCAATTGATGTTATTTATTTTTTGAAATAGTGACGTTTTAAACGTCAAAACATAGCTTTAAAAATAAAACGTTATTTTTCGCAAGGAGAGTATATTTTTTTCTTGAATTTTATGATTTCATTGGTTTTTTGAGAAAATTTTACGTAAGAACCAATTAAAATCCCAATATAATATTTCTTGTTTCCGAGATATGAAAGATTTAAGTTGAATTGTCTAACAATTATTTACTCGCAGCACTCAGTGATTTCACTAAAGTGCACCATTCGTCGAAATTATTAGTCACATCTTCCTTGCTTGAACAGATTTTTTGTTTTCATGATTTATTTTATAACTAAAGAAAATTTGAAATAACATTTTGAATGAACGGAAAACAATATTTTCGGTTTATGAAATATTTTTATTCGAAATATAACTATTTTGTTTCTACTTTTTTTTTTCGTTCCAACTCTGCAAGTTAAATCATCTTTATATAGTCTTTTTTTTTTGCATACATTGAATATTTCAAATTCCGTGGAGCTTGAAAATGGTTTCATTCCAATTTTTCCAGCATCTAAAGGGATTGCGGCGTGAAACGAACGAATTCCTTTGATTGCCACAGATGCTTCCAACCTTCCAGTCAATGTTATTCTGATTTGATAGCATTCAACATAAGCAACATTTTGCGAAACAGGATACAATTTACCAAACTTGTTAGAATGGTTTTTGCAGACAGACTTTAGATTATGCACTTCTGATCGCAATTTGAACAAATTCTACTCCCTTGAGGTAAAACGTCGTGTGTTCTTGAAAAATGTATCCACTGAGCATCGCTTATGAAGTTCTTTTCCAATTGAACACGTTCCTTTTGCCATGCTCGGAAAACTGTTCCCGACTATTTAGAAGCTTAACAAAAAAAGTCACTAAGACAACTCCGTTCTAATGCAGTAACAGAAGGCAACTGGATATTTCAACCGCAATCTTCGATTTTAGAAGTTGTATCCATAACTACCAGCAAGTAGCAGTAAGCGAGCAGTTGCGGCAACAATTCGTTCACAATGATCAGTGAATCAGTTAAAAAAACTGCTATTCTTCAGTGCCACTCGGTGTCAACAAAAAAAATCTGCTGTGCTTACTTTGCATGAATAAATGCTGTGCGTCAATAGTCAGTATTGTTAGACCAGTATCGCCATAATTCATGTAAGTAAGGTAATCAACATACGAGCAGATTCTCGACATTTACACATTTTCTGTGAATAAGTTTAACAGTTTTATGGAAAAATGAACCGAATCCTCACATTACTTCATTCGCAGCATTCGCTAAGGAAGCTCTTGCTTAATGATTTTATACAGTGTGATAATGAATAAAATTATTATTCAATAGCAAAACGAATTGAAACAAAAAGTGTTATTTTATGTTTTAAGCATCTTATCTTTACAAAAATTTGCTGCTCAATAGAAGGTAACATCATTTGTATGTTGATTTTAATTTTAAATCGTGCAGAAAATCGTGAATGGGTTACCAAAAGTTTAAGGGGATACTGTAAGAAAAAATTTGATGGACAGTAAAATTTCAATCTTTCATATCTCGAAAACAAGAAATATTATATTGGGATTTTAATTGGTTCTTACGTAAAATTTTCTCAAAAAACCAATGAAATCATAAAATTCAAGAAAAAAATATACTCTCCTTGCGAAAAATAACGTTTTATTTTTAGAGCTATGTTTTGATGTTTAAAACGTCACTATTTCAAAAAATAAATAACATCAATTGATAGATTTTAATAAAATCTACACAACGCATATTTTGTCATTTTGGTGTGATTTTTTAGTCCGGAGATATAGTATTTTAAAAATGATGAATTTTTCAAAATCGTGAAAAAAAGAAGGGAGGGTCCTGGAACGAGGGGTGGGCGGATCATTCTCAAAAATTGAGGATTTATTTTGTAGGCCTCAGAAAGTCTTTCGGCCAAGTTTCGCGAATTTTCGATAAGATTTTTTTTTCGCTATGCACACTTGACATGGAATGACCCATATGTTGATTATATCTATGTTTCATTTGTTGTATACCATTTAGTTGATTTACTCCGCTTTGCTCGAGTTCACTTTAAGGGTTGAAATCTAAATCAAAAGTTTCTCATTTATTGAAATTTATTGCATATGAAACTTTAGGGAAGAAGTGAAGCGCTGATGTGGTCTAGTGGATAGGCTGGCGCGAGTCTGGTAACCCAGGCGTGCTGGGTTCGATTCCCGGTATCGGCAGGAAAAACTTTTGGGTTCGAATCCCATAAGTTGCCGACAGGTAAGATGTGTTTCATTGTATAAATTATATATTTCAGAGGGAATGTATCTGGGGTTAATCTGAAGAGACTATTGTAAGCGGAGTGGAATGCCAACCATTGTAGGTCTCTGAAGGTTGGATGACTTCCCTCGACGAACCATCGGCCGTGGAAGCCTGAGAAGCAATTCGAAGGCCATGCCACACAGACATAGGCTGGACCTTGCTACCGATGGGGGAACCATACATACATACAACATACATATGAAACTTTAGGGAAGAAGAATTTTGAATATCGCACAATTTTTGGAGTATTTTTCCAACATTCTTCCTAGCGCAGCACTTTTAGCTTCCGAATATTTAGCTTTGGATGGTATATTTTGAAGAACTGGAGAAATAATAAACATTTGAGAAAATTTTTTAGAAACCATTTTCAAGCAGATTTTTGTTCCCTATCCTCACCCTTGGAAGCAGTGGTTATTAATATCCATATTTTCATCAAAATCATGCCCAAAAATAATAGTTTGCCCTTTTTTATTTGTTCGAGCAAAGAATGCAAATTAAATTCCTTTGAACATTAACCCAATAAATCAATTAAACGATTGGTTTTGAAATGAGGTTTCCTGAACAGTGTTGAATATGATCTGCGAATTCATTTAAGGATAAATAAGACAGGAGTTAATATTATTTTCAACACTTTCAGGTCGTAATAAAAACTTATAAAAAAATTCTGCTTCTGTTACCAAAACAATTATGCTTCTGGAATATTAATAACAAAATAAAAATCAACAAAAAAGCGGATCTAAAGTCTCTTCTATGTAGCCAAAATATGTTATACAAAAACACACGTTAATGTTAAGTCCGTACTTGAATTCTGTGTAAACAAACAGGAAACCTGTAAACAGATTTTCAGTGAACGATTTAAAAAAAGATAAGTTTATTTAGTCAGGTTGTTTATTTCGGCCCTACCTTTTATAAATTAAGAAATAATGTATACATTTTTGTCAATGTTAAACGTTTGCACTTCTTTCATAAACATCAATCCTGTATAATCCATTTTAAAGGACAGGCTCTTGTACAGTTCATGTGTCTGTTAATTTTCAACGGATTTTGTGGTTGTTCTGTAAACTTAAAGACGTTTGATACACCTTCAGTAAAGCACATTTGTGCATGATTGAAACATGTTTCTATGCGTATTGGATTATAAACCAAATCTTTCAACTTTTCTTTTTTTTTCAAATGTCCGTAAATAACTATTTTTATTATAATTTACGTTATTTTAAGGCAATTTCCGACCATTTTTAGAATTTTTATAGTTTTTTTCTCATGTTTTTGTTGCATTTCTTTGTTTTCCTTTGTCATTTTGGCTGTTTTTGTCGTACTTAACCATTTTTCAGTTGACTTTGTCATTTTTAGTCTTTTTATCGTATTTGATTTTGATTTTTTTTTACTTTTCAACTTTTTGTAATTTTTGAATACTTTGTAACTTTCTAAAAAATCTTTTGTTTTTGTTGTTGTATTCTATCACCATTTCTGAACGTAAAAACGTATGTTTGGTGTTTGTCTAAATTATATTGGTCCTGTTATAGAGAAAACTAAAAGGTAATGTCGCTTCTAAAAACCGTTCGGATGTTGCCAAAATCGAATGTTGCCAGAAACAAACGGGGTCTGTATTTCACATGCATTAGTACTAAATTCATATTTTTCAGACAAC
This sequence comes from Uranotaenia lowii, assembly GCF_029784155.1. NCBI lineage: Eukaryota > Metazoa > Arthropoda > Insecta > Diptera > Culicidae > Uranotaenia > Uranotaenia lowii. Next base: position 242,642,888 of record NC_073693.1, read on the forward strand.
AATTCCTTCTTTAAATAACACGAATTAAAGTTTAATTTTTTCAAATAGTTTAAATGGTTTTGATTTGATCGGCAAAATATCAATCAGGGTCACATCTAGGCGTAATTCATTACTCTGTGCTTTACAAATGATCTAGAAATCAAGAAAAAAAAACATATCCAGGCTTCATATGGCCACCACATGCATTGAAATTATGCTTGGTTGAAAAATGCGCGCCCAAATATTTCCAATCACAATCAGTATGCTATGCCATGGTTACTAACCTCTTGCGACGTTGGCTCGCGACGTCTCGACCATGGAGACGAAAAACAAACCGCCCGGCGGCGCCCAAAAGAAAGAAAATGTCGAAAAAATTGAAGGCCATGACTTTAATTTGATTCAATTTATTACAAATTTAATGATTACGGACAATTAATGCGACTTTTTGTTGTTTTTATTCGATATAAACCGATTCGCATGCCTACAGAATATTCTAAAAATAATTTCATTTGAATCGGTTGGGTTATTTCGGAGGAGTAGTACTACAAACACCGTTACAAGAGAATTTTATATAATAGATTTTTTCAACACTTATTCAACTTTTTTAGAACAATGATCATAGGAACTATTCTTGTTATTTTTGTATTATTTTTGGCGCTGAAATCTTTTAGAATGGAAAAATTCTACAGGTTTCGGTGCTGTATTAATAATTTCTCTGCTCTTTCAAATCTTTCCAAAAGCGAGCAATGGCGCTATAACCATGGTCGATGACCTGAGATGAAGGTACAGGGATCCAAAATTAAACAGTGTACGATGGTTAAAGAAGAATTTCTTTAATTATTGTACATATTGTTAAATTTTGGACTTTATGTAGAAAAACCTCATTTCGATCCCCTGAAGGAAGAATCGCAAGGCCCAACACCAAGGAGCATAGAAATATCTTAGCATCTATGCTCCCAACGAATTAATATCAAATAAACATGGGAACGTATGGTACTGTTGTCCACGATTCTTCCTCCCCTGGTTCCAGCCGTCTCTGCGTCCAATACTGCACAGTGGGCCCGGCCTTGATAGGATGAATAGTGAATGTATTTTCACTATTCACCGGGATGCTGACAAGATCTGGCTGTGTACGTATCATAAGCATAAGCATAAGTATAAGCCAAACAACAATCAAGTTTTGTAAAATTTGAGGCATAACAATGTGAGACCTAAGTATATTTTGAAAGACCCTAGATTTGTTGGATCTTTTTGAAGATATTGATCGTCCTGCAAATGCCGAAGGCACAGGCAGGGGAGAAGCAGGCTATATGCGCATATTAAGCAGAATACTGATCACATCAAATATTACATCGAATATGTGTACTAAAACATACACATGAGCAGGAATCTGTTTGCTATACATTGGAGTAATTTTTATGTTGAAATCTCCTTCAGCTCTCGAGAAAACGATTTTATTATAACTGTTGTCAAAATTGCCGAACCTCAAACCGTGCGGGCTTAATGCGCCTTTTTATGTTTTAGGAAAAATTTCAGTTTCTCCGGCAAAACTTTCGTAAAATTTCATTTAATACGCTAGAAACTGATAACTTTCATACGAAAAAGCTGTGATTTTTCAAAAATCTATGTTATTTATGGAGTAAAACAAAAGTTTGGGTTGTCATATTGACTTCATAATATTCATCCATCAGAAAAACTTTATCAAATCTGTTTTGAGATCTTCAGTTCTCTATTAAGATGTTGATTAGATCTCAGATTTGAAGTTTGAATGATAAAGTTTATAAATTTATTCTATTCTACCTGTTTTTTTTGGGTTGGAGGCATTTTACAAAAACACTCTCTTATTTCACTTTCTAATCATTATTAAACCTTCATAAAAGTCACATTTGTTTTACTTTTCAAATTCATTTGGAAAAGAAAGGAAAACCACCCAAGTTTTTGTTTTGGTCTACTTTACGTATAATCTTTTAAAGTCAAAATATTAAATCAAAAGTATCAAAACCTTGAATGAATTTTTAAATTTAACACTTCAGCTTGTGTGAAAGTTTCGTTAAAAAAAATATCAACTGTGAGAGAAATGGCAGCCTGTCAAAGTTGGAGGTTTGTCTGCTGTCCTGAGCGATTTCATTCTTTTTTGAACGCAACTGTAAGTGTGCCTATTTGAATCAAAGATATGATTCAGAAGCCTATGTTATGAGATATAATTATTTACATTTTAAAGAAAACAAAAGATTCAATAATATAATCGATCTTTAAAATCTTTGAACTACTGCATTTGACTGAGTTGACTTGGGATCATTTTGAAATTTCTCAACCCTGGGTTCTAAAAAGCTTCGTTTTGGTTCAAAACTCATCTATGATTTTTTTTTTAAATTAATTTGTAACGTTTTTATGAGTAATGTTTCCCTTTTTGGTGTGGGCAAAATTAAATATTTGTTCTGAACATCATTTTTGTTCCTTCTGTAGTACCGAGCATGAAAATGGTTTATGTGCCTATTTATAAATTTTTCAAAGCAAGTTTTCCGCTGAACAACTTCGTCAGAGGATCGTCATATCGTATCTCACTGAGCAAACAAGTTATAAGCTGTGTAATAGGGGTATACCATTTAACAATTTTAGCTTTATTATGATCAGCACAACTTCGTTAGAGCTATAGCGTTCACCAGAACTCTAATACAGCTAAAATCCCTTTGCCCTGTTTTAGAAACGTCATCATGACTTATTTTTTAATCTTTAATCAATCTTTAATCACCAAAGATTTCATAAAGCTTTTATAAAATATCCGTGAGTTCTCCGAGTTTTTTAATTTTTTCAGCAACCATGATGTTCGATGAACGATGATTGCATAACTGAGATATGATCTGGTGAAATTAATAACAAAATAGCAATGTTATAACCGTATTATGAGCATCTTTTCTACTGCAAGTCAAGATTTTAGGTAAAATATGTATGAATTATTATCTAAAAACTAACGCGTCTTGTTATATCTTTTGTATAAGGAAACTTTAAACTAAATATGTATTTTAATGGGAAAATAAAATAAAATATATTTATGAAAAACATTTTTCAAAAATAAAATGTAGAATATGACATAAGGACATCGCAAAGATAATGAAATTGGTTGAAAATAGGCCTGACGAAATATTTCCAAATACTTGACATTGTGAATCCTTCAACATGGCGTCTTTTTGTTCCCTTCGATATTGCAATAAACATGGCGATTGTCAATTCAATGCTCAATAGCTTAATTATGGTCAGATAAATAGCTTATTAGTTTTATATCGGTTTTTGATAGCCATATACTGCCGTTCTAAGCAAGAATGTCCCATGTGACTTTTGGGTCATTTTCACTTTTGTGCCGGAAACGGTCTCTTTTAGTGTTAACTTTTGAATAAAAACACAAACAAGTATACTTTGTTCTGAACTTATACGAAATTTTCATCAAGGTGGTTGTCTCTATGTTGATAGTTCTACGCAAGAATGTCACACTAGAGAAAGTTCTATGAAAAATGCAAATTTTATCAAAAAATTGTCTTGAGATGAGTTCAAACTGTTGAATTTAATGTTATTCACTGAAAAGAACACTAAAATAGAGGGCAGAGGAGGAGCGAGAAGCCTTGAGTGATTATTCCGATAAATTTTCACTAAACACTTTTCGGTAGGCACTACTTACAGGATCCATACTCAACTATACATTTTTGTAAACAAAGAGGAACGTATTTCTCAAATTACGGTTTAGCATGAGTTTTTGGGAAAAAAATAAACTACGCAAGCTTTTAAAATGATAGAAAAATTGTAGCTGTGTGACAGTTTTTCGTAGAACTAGCATCGTCATGCGTTCTGATTCTACGCAAAAGTGTCACACGGAGCATTTTTGGCTCTAATTTGCTGTTTTTTTATTGGAAATGTAATTTTTTTGGCAGAAAACATTGTAAAATTATCAACTTGAACTGTTTACTACGAAAAAACTGTCGGTGAATTTCTAGTTTGAGAGAAAAATTGGAAATAAAGCTGATATTTCAATCGCGTTTTTCTTGTTTGTACGTTTTTCCACATGGGATAATCTTGCTTAGAACGGCAGTATAAATAGCTTAAGTTTGACGTTTCTCTCGCACGCCAACCAATTGCACGCTTAGGGTGAGTTCCTCATTTCTGGGTTGTTAATCATTAGTACAGTAAATGAGGAGAGTTTTTGGGGGATTGGTTGTGAATGATGTTGTCTGACGCCATTTTAAAAATCCAAGATGGCGGCTTCCGCTGAAATTTAAAATGCTGTTAATAACTGAAAATAGCATAAAAGCTGAGCAACATGATTTTTGGGTAAAAGGGCTAAACTAGAAGAAGACAAATTTCGCTACCTGATGCCATTTTGAAATCCCAGATGGCAGCTTCCACTGAACTTTAAAATGTTGTAAATGACTGGAAATCACATGAAACTCTTACAATATTGGCTGAAGATGAAAGGGCTAAACTAGACGAAGTTGAATTTCGCTATCTGACTCCATTTTCAAATCTAAGATGACGGCTTCCGCCTGAGTTTAAATGACTTTTTATTACTGAAAATCACATTAACCTCCCACATGGATATTGAGTTAAAGGGCTAAACGAGAAAATGTCAAGTTTCACTACCTGAGGCTATCTTGAAATCTTATAAAATGGAAAATTATACAATAAACAAATTTAATTTTATGGTCCACTGGGGAGGAGCGAAACGCCATAAGTAGCTCGAAATGTTTGGACCAACTGGCAAGCATTTTCGTTTTGATTTTCGCCGAAAAAAGTCGATGAAAACAACAAACAATTCATCGCGGCGATTAACCAGTGAATTAACGAAATCCAAGATGGTAAAAGACTTAAAATCGTATGAAGGCACCACAATATTGGTACTGGGTGAAAGGGGTAAACGAGTAGAAGTTACCCAGCAAACATGAAATCGCATTAAAAATGATAACTCAAGTCATTAAAAACGTTACTGCGAATCGTAATTCCAACTAACGCAAGTAAAATGTCGTAAAAATCGTTACTCGAAGTCGTATTAAATGGTTTAAATCGGATATGATAAAAAGTCCGCAATGTTTGCAGATTTTGAAGACGATTTCGTTCCTTTTTTTCTCCCGCGTGGGTCAAAAGAGAAAACAGCTTTGTTGTTCTCTTTGCGACCAGCAGTGCAACCAGATTGCTAAAAATCAGATGGTGTATTTGCAAGAATTGCCCAATGACAGAGGCAGCAAATATTGTCGCTGGCAACAGTTTGCATGCATTGTGAGAAAAAACTTGTGCTCTCTTGCATTCTTTCAGTATGTATGAATATGATGTCGAGATCGTATACTCTTATCGCTTTAACCAGAAGTTGAAAATTTGTATGTATATTGCCTCCACTTTGGTAGGTAAATGCTGTTTTTTCGAGTTTCATACGATCATTCTATAATGTATATGAAACGTATAACAAAGTTGTTGAGAAATATACCTACCAAAATGTTTGCTGGGTAAATTTAGCTACATGACGCCACCCAAGATGGTGACTTCTGCTGATCTTTGAAATGCTGTAAATGGTCAAAAATCTTTATAAATTTCATGGAATTTTCAGTTATTAAAGCATTTTCAAGCTAAGCGGATGTCGCCATCTTTGATTTAATAAAAGGTGGCAGAAAGCAAAATTCGGCTTCTATTCGTTTTGCCCTTCCACTAAATACCCATTTTGTGAATGTTTCATGAGATGTTAGTTATTTAAAGCTTTGAAATGAAAAGCGGAAGCCGCCATCTTGATGGCGTCAAGCAACAAATTTTCTCTCCTACTGTTAAGTTGGACCCTTTCACTCAATACTCATATTGAAGAGATATCCATCCACTTTCGGTGATTTGAAGTAATTTAAAAAATTTATATTTTTTTTTTATTTTATTCAAAAATAAAACACATGACTTATCAAAAATGTGTAAAAATGGGAATTCCAATTCAAATATGTGCAAACTAGCCTGAGCGTGTCCTGTTTTGACATCTTGAGAGCTGACACGTAATTTCATTACTGTTTTAAAATCATGCAAAACATGCAAATAAATAGTTTGAAACAAACTTCTTAGTTTATGTTTTATTGGCGTTTTAATAGAGCATTCAGAACTCTTCTAAACAACTTTAACAGTATATTAAATAAAATCTTTACTAGCGTTTCCAAAACTACCTGAACACAAATGATTGAATCAAGAATCTAAGGGACCATTCAAAGATTACGTAACACTTTTAGGGGAGGGGGGGGGAATATTATTTTTTACGCTTTGTGGATTTTTCTTAGAAATTTTGAGACGAATGTGTTCCGTAGGGGGGAGGGGGTTAAAATGCTCGAAAATTGTGTTACGTAATATTTGAACGGCCCCTAAGCATTTTTCATAATCATAATAAATCAGTTTTAAAACTATTGCTTACTATATTTTATAATAAAACTTTCAAATGTTAGTCGGCTTCATCTGTGTTACTTGGGCTGTCTTTTGGCGTTGAAAAGGAATCAATTCAATTGGCTTCACTACTGATACCTAGTAAAGTTTTGCTTGAAAAGTAGCCTTGCAATACCATGCTATGTACCAGCAGTGATGTCAGTTGAATGAATTGTTTTCCAATGCCAAAAAACAATGCCCCTATGCAACATCTAATAACTTTTTTCTAATTAGATTCAAAGCTACGGTATTCGACAAAGTTGTTTAAGATACATTTGCCAATTCGACAAAGTTGTTCAGCGTGAATTTTCCTTTAAAAAATTTGTAAATTGGCACAAAAACCATTAGCAAGCTCGGTTTCACAGAAGAAGAAAAAAATATGTTGATTTTTCAGAGCAAAATGTTCAATTTTTTCCATATAAAGCTATGATCAGCTAGTATCCGGACAATTTATTTAGGTGATAGCTACGTTACTAGAGCTCGGATATGCAAAACTTTAGCAGCGTTGTGTTGGTTATGAAAAAGACTATCAGATTTTCAAATTTACGTGTGTTTTGGATGGATGGTGTTGGACGATGCAAAAATACATGATAAAAATAATTTTGCACAATCGCCTTGGAAATTCTTCATTGTCGATTTGAAAACTCATGAACTGTTGTTTTTTTCTGATTTTTTTTTAGGCCCAAATGGTTAAGAAGCATAAGAAGCCACTCTAGGATGCTCACGAAGTCAAATCAAGCATCGTAGTTGAACCCTTGATCTCAGCTATGGTAAAATGTCTAAGGTTATTGGGGATAATTTATTGTAAATCCGTTTTCGGCTGGCAATAAATAGACACCCTGCAAATAACTGAAAATGAGCAGTTCCATGGATCGCAAACTGTGCAACCGATTTTTACGCAATTCGACAGCTGTGTTATGATGGACAAAGAAATGTATGTTAAAACGGAATTTTAAAGGTCAAATTATTCGAGATGCCTACTCATGAGAAGGTTCCAAACAGATTCCAATTGATTTTTACAGATGAATTTGTGTAAAATATCATGATTTTGCAAAGGTTTTGCTTCTGTGGAAAAAATAATAGACCAATACATGACTGAAAAAAGTGTGCAAATATACAAAAAAGATTTTGTGATAGAGTAATAGTATTTCTTGAAATCAACAGTAAATAATAATTTTTTTTTTAATTTTTACATTAAATATCATTTTAACACCTTAATTTCCTCCATAGAAAGTTTTTCAATTAAATGAATAATTTTTAAAATACACACGTTTGTAACTGCCCGGATTCTAAATTATCATAACCTTAAATGTAAAAGAGCTTTTTATACCCCAGGAAATTCCAAAATGACCCCAAATCGACTCAGTCTACTTCTTTCCATTATTTTTTTTTCACCCCCCATGTGAGATGAATAGGGGCAGTTGCTTATTTATTGAGAAACTCGTGTGCTTGGAAAATGTTCAACAATTAAAATTCATTCGTTTTAGCTTCCATCATGCATAGTTTTTGGCTTTGCAGATATTTATTTCTTAATCCCCATTAATCACCTTTTTATCACCCTAACCCACCTTAACACTGCCTAACTCATGGGGCAAAACATTTTAAAAATAAAATTAAAATGATTATTTCTAGACTTTCTGCGAAAGCTGAAAAACCAATTCTTCAAGAATCTAACAAGGATAACAACATTTTTTTTTAAATTTATTCAAGCAATATAAAGTAAATTGAATTTTTAATTTTCTTTTATGCAATAAAATAAGAAACATTTTATTTAGTCCTGGAAGGAGAAAACAATAATGCTTGATATTTTGATTACAACAATTTTTCCTATTTGTGTCCTGAGTCACCTCCCTGTCCCTATTCACCCCATTCTACGGTGAAATGATAAATAATAACGAAAACATTCCAAGCTGTTTCTGATTGATTACTGATATTTTCAATACCATCCACAATCGATTATTTGAGAAGAAAATCCAAAATAATGAGAGCAGCAGTTATTATATCTACCTATTTTTCGAGTTTTAGTGATATTGATTTGGACTTGCACCAAGTACTTTTAATTAAAAATATTTCCTTTCTTGTAAATATACATTTATTCGTATTTATGCTATTAGATAGCGACGTTTCACATTAATTATAACTGAATTTTCAAGCCGTACACACAAGACAGCAAAGTTCACGTTTTTCTGAGCTGCAAAGATTTAAGAACTTATTTTTTCTATTAGCTCTATCAGGTAAAATTAAGAAAAAAAGGTAGAAATAAATTTGAAAAAGGTGTGCACATTTTTGGTCAACTTGTAAAATATTGAAAAGAAATTGAAAATTTGCCGAAGTTTTCTTTTTGTTTAATTTTTCCCGCTTTGTAAAAACACGGGAGTTTTTAAGAATTTTTCTAAAAATTTAAAACCAAAAAGAATAGAGTCTAAAGTACAAATTAAAATTTCAAAAAAGTTGTAAAATAGATTTAAATCTTCAATATTAAAAACCTTTAAACGTTTTTAGTTTTGAAATTACCGAAATAGTTATGATTTTTTCTATTGAATTTTCCAAAAATTGTAGGATTTCATTTTTTATAAAGCACTATCTGAAACTAAACTATTTATTAGAAATCTGCATCGTTGTTTGAATAAAAAATAATAAATAAATTCAGAATCATTATTTAGTTTTCGTATAACCAACGAATTCACGTTCGAATTCTGGATACGGGAAATTTGCCAACATTACTGTTTCGAGAAAAACGCATTCAAAGTTTGACAGCTCCATAAGGTCCCAGCCAAGGGGGGTACATAGAAGGTGATACGATCTCTCAATTTTCAGAATCAGCCATGTTGATTGCTTCGTTGCGTTTGTTTACATTTAATCCATACAACAGTTGAGACCTAAGCTTGCCTTCTCTTTTTAGCTCACTGCTAATTTGTAAACAAAGATAACGAGCATCACCTCACTTCACCGCGCTCTCCACGCCTACTTACTGTAAAAGTCAGAGAACCTAGTAATTGAATGACCTTGGTCCCAGCAACATTTTTATTTTGTTTTCTATATTTCTCGTAAATCATTTGGCGCATTCGCCCTATTCAAACCCACTAGAGGGTTCCAATTCAGGTTGTCAAAATCTTTGAAAATTAGACTCTATGTAATTGTTCACTTTTAGTAGCTTTAAGCATTTTGCCGCACGAACAATGTTGATAGAGTTAGAAATCACTTGAATTACTTTTGCCTCGGGCTGCTTATGAAATAATGTTTTTGTTGCATTCCAAAAACATCCAAAATTATCACAAATGATCTTATCTAAAATTAATCTTTAAGAAATACGGGTGTAGTTGTCATTATTTTTTTTTTTAATTTTTGGCAAATCTAACGTATTTCTTCCAGTAGAAGAAATACCCATTCGAAAATATCACTCGGCGCCCATGTAAGGTTTCCATCAGTTCCACGCGTTTAAGTCTTTCGTTCTAAGCCTAATAGGATTTCGCACACCATATATTTTTTTCCAATTCCTCCTAAGGGTATGTAAATTCAATTTGCAAACGCACCAGTTTGAACATGATGAACAACTTGTCGGTGGATTCAATCGATGTTTTGATTGATGAGAAAAACTTTGTACAACTTGTACGTAACTACACTTTACAGCAACGTTAACACTTTGATGAGCGCCAATCCTTTCGGACGAGTATTTATATGAGAATAATTAGATTTTCCTCCCCCAAAGAAGTCTGTTTACATTTGTGCGGTTGGGTGTGGGAAAATTTTAATCCAGGTCATACTGATCCAATTACCATCGATAGTTCACCGCAAAGATCATCCCCGGGAGGCGGAAAACCAAGCGCGTAAAAATCTATTTCACGCTCCAAATCCCAACCGACCCAAGATGATGATTCGCCAGGATGATATTCAATATCTCAATATTAACAACGCACGCACGGTCGATCATATCAAGTTTGCTCAAAAACTCAAGCAAAAGCCAATGAACGTACAACACCTTGAGACCGGGGATCTGATTTATGAGGGGCGATCTTCAGTTCGGCAGCATCAGAATCCGCACTATGATACCTACTGTGTGTAGTGTGTTTGATTGTTAACCGAAAATTCAACACCTTTTCAACCACACAGTTCTGAAGTTTCGGTGTTAGAAGACTAACATTTTACTCACTCATCGCGCCGGTGTGTATCGGTGTTCTGAAATTGGCCTGATTGACTTCAGTGTTATTATGTTTCAAAGGTTCTGGCATTTGGCCATTGTAGCGATGAAAACATAATTAGAATCTATTCGAGCTAAGCTTCAGCGAGACAACTCTATCATTTTGGCTTATTAAAAGCCGACACTAAGACATTTGAGCTTGAGAATTCAGTGCATAAAAGCGTTCAAAATTAATTAATCTTTCCGTCCAGGCTAAAGCTCAATCATATCGATTAATACTTCCCAAGCCTTTTATGGTAAACTAACTTTAACTACCCACTTTAGTTCTGTTTCGATTTACAAACCTAAATTATCTTTTTTTGAAAACAGAAAGCAAGCTTTTTTTTAAATTATGTAAAACGAGTTTTTTTTTATATGTATTTTGTTTAGCATCGATTGAGTATTTTCTGATAATATTCACCGATATTCATCAATCCTCAAAAAATAATCAAAATACACAAGTTATAAACATAACAGTTATCAGTTCTACTCTTTTAGATCTTACTTAAACCGTTTTCGTTTTTTTTTTTGACTGGCACGGGGGAAAACTTTTTCTGAGTAAACAAACAATATCGTCATCCAGGACGGTGTAAATGTATGGTTGCCGCAACACATGACATCTTCTATGAGTCGCAACCGCCTGTTTGAGGTTCAAACCTCGGGTATAACTTGTGAATTTTTGAATTGATAAACGAACACAATGACAGCAGTTAGGGCAAAACTTGTGGATAGCTAGGTTGCCTCTGCTTTTGAACGAAAACGCTATTATGTAGGTTCGACTGCAAATTTTCACAGTACGCCAGTTTTTTTGTGTTAAAGTTTATTTTTTCAGAAAACAGCAATCTGTTTACTGTCGCGGAAAAAATAAATATTGCCATTTCAACTACATATTTTCCTAATTTTATCCGAATCGAACCGGTTTTTGTAAATTGGTTTGTAAAGTGTTAATTAAGTGTAAGTTTTTTTTATAAATTTAAGGACGAATCCCAAGTAACAATTTTAGCTTTATTATGGTCAGCAAAATTTCGTTTGGACTATAGCATTAATCTTCATAAAAAGCTAAAGCGCATTCTATAACATCACCTGGACTCTAATAAAGCCAAAATCAGGCTATTTGGCCCTACCCTAGAAACGGCATCAAGACATATCATTGTTGGTCATCAATGTTGGTCACCAAAGCTTTTAAAAAGCTATTATTAAACATGTTAGAAATTTTTGTTTTTCTTTCGATTCTGTGAGTTCTCGGAGTTTTTTTTTCCAGCAACCATAATGGTTGATGAATGGTGATCGCATTATTCATGATGGAATTGATGAAAAAAGGCCTGAAAAAATATTTTCCAATGCTTGCATTGTGAATCCATCAACATGGCGTCATTCTGTGCCCTTCGATTTTGAAACCAACATGGCGTGAGTCAATTCATAGTTTTATTATGGTTTAATGATGACCCCAAAAAAGCTACGATTTGACGTTTCTATCGCAAGCCCACCAATTACACGCTAAGGATGAATTCCTCATTTCTGAGTTGTTAATCATTAGTACAGTAAATGAGGACAGACTTTTTTAATTCAAAGGGATTGGTTGTGAATGACCTGTGGAATAAATCATTAGTTGAAGTCAAATTTCATTATCGTTAATTATCTTGATTCCAAGATCATCTTAATCATCTTGAAATCCAAGATGGCGGCTTCTGCTGAACTTTAAAATGTTGTAAATGACTTTAAATCGCATGAAACCCCAACAATATGGGTATTGGATGTAAGGGCTCAACGAGTAGAAGTCGAATTTCGCTTTCAGACGCCATGTTGAAATTCAAGATGACGGCATCCGCTCATCTTTTAATACTGTAAATGACAAAAAGTCGCATTAAACCGCCACTATACGGGTATTAGGTGAAAGGGCTAAACTAGAATAAGTCGCTCATTTTCAAGCGGATATGTGCCAACGTAAGAACTTAACTACACAATTAACACACGACGTATTACGTACGTAAGTCGATTTTTTTTCTTTCTGACGCCATCTTGAAATCCAAAATAACGAACTTTGAAATGCTGTTAATCACTGGAAATCGCATGAAAGGCCCACAATATTGGTATTTGGTGAAAGAGCTAAACTAGAAGTCGAATTTTGCTATCGGACGTCATCTTGAAATCCAAGATGACGGCTTCCACTGAACTTTAAAATGCTGTTAATCACTGAAAATCGCATGAAACTCCCACAATATGGGTATAAATTGAAAAGGATCAACGAGTGGAATACAAATTTCGATATCAGGAGTCATCTTGAAACCCAAGATGGCGGCTTCCACTGAACATTAAAATGATTGAAATCACTGAAAGTCACTTGAAATTCCCACAATAAGGTCATTGGGTAAAATGGCTTAACCAGTTTAACAGGAATTTCTCTATCAGACGCCATCTTGAAATCCAAGATGGCGACTTTCGCTGAACCTTAAAATGCTGTGAATAACTAAAAATCGCATGAAACCCCCACAATATGGGTATTGGCTAAAGGGCTTAACTAGAAAAGTAAAATTTCGCTATCAGGTGCATCTCGAAATCCAAGATGGCGACTTCCTCTGAATTTGAAAATGTTGTTAATCACTAAAAAAAAGCATGGAGCTCTCACAATATGGGTATTGGGTTAAAGGACCAAACGTGGATTTCGCTATTCTTTTTAAAGCTATAAATAACTGAAAATCTCATGATACATCCACAATACGGGGTGTTGGGTGAAAGGGTAACACTTACAACATTTCAGAGAAACGCGAAAAGAAATATTCGACTTCTAACGGTTAGACTTATTACCCATTACAATATATTTTGGGGGTTCCATACTATTTTCATTCATTTACAGTATTTTTAAGTTCTGCTGAAGCCACCATCTTGGATTTCAAGATAGGTCCAGAAAGCAAAAATCAACTTTTCATAGCTTATCCCAATTAAGAAATACCCATGTTTTGGAGGTTTCATACGTTATTCAATGATTTATAGCATTTTAAAAGTTTATCGTAAGCCGCCATCTTGGATTTCAAGATGGCGTCAGATAGCGAAATTCGACTTCTACTCGTATAGCCCTCTTACCCAATACCAATATTGTTTGGGTTTCATATCATTTTTAGTCGTTTACTACATTTCAGAGTGCAGCGGAAGCCGCCATCTTGGATTTTAAGATGGCGTCAGACAACGAAATTCGACTTCTACCGGTTGATCTCTTTCAACTTATACACATATTGTAAGGGTTTTATGCAATTTCCAGTGATGTACAGTATTTTCAAGTTGAGTGGTAGCCGCCATCTTGGAATTTAAGATGGCGACGGACAACGAAAATCGATTTCTACCTTTTATCATTTTTCTCCTAATTACCATATTGTGAAGGTTTCATGATATTTTCAGTAATTTACAAATTTTCAAAGATTTTTATATATATTTTAATTTCAACTCAAAACCAACACACATTACTTATCCAAAATGTGTAAAAATGGGAGTTCCAATTCAAATATGTGCTATCTAGCCTGAGCGTGTCCTGTTTTGACATCTTGATCGAGAACTGTCACAAGGTTTTATGGCGGTTTAATAATCATGCACTGAGTGCTATTATAGAACATGCAAAAGGAAGCTTGGAGCAAACTTCAAAGTTTGTGTTTTTTTATAGTTTAATCAGAGCATTTATAACTCTTTCAAAATAACTTAAACATTATGTTTGAAAAAAGTTTTATTAGCGTTTTCAAAACTATCTGAAAACATATGGTCGAAACAAAAGTATAAGCATTTTTCATGACCATAATTAAACCATCATAAAACGAGCTGCACGAAAAATTGTCATAATTGAACCATAATAAAACTTCCTAATGCTAGTTGACTTGGGATGCCTTCTGAGAAGCTAGAATTCCTTTTGAAAATCTATTTTATAAACAATAGTAGAAAGTATCAAATAAAACCTTTTTATATGTTTTTAAGTGAAGTTGCAAGACCATGATTATATAAACTTTTTTTTTTGTTTCGATTATAGTTATTTTACCATCTTTGTGGCATTCGCGACTTTATCAACGTTCCAGTTGGCGGACAAATATTGAAAAACTTATCCGGTACAACTGTGTACGATATCTTGGACTCGAACTCGCGGACATCGGCTCAAGAAGCAACAGACTTGCCAACATATACATAGCTCAAGCCATATAAACTTATGAAATAACAATAAACTAAATAAACACAGATATTATTCTGTTTTAGCACTTGGAGCATCCCAAAGCCGGCCGAATATTCGGCGGCGAATACCGCCCAAAAACCGTTAAGCTGAATATTTGGCTCACCGAATAGATGATCTAAGTTTCGGCCGAATAGGCCGAATATTTATTTTTCAAATTTATCTATATGAAAATTAATGTCTATCTGTCTGTCTATTTCCTATAGACTCGAAAACTGAACCGATCAATGTGAAATGTGGTATGTAAGGGTTTTGGGGTCGGGGATGGTCCCTAAAAGTGCTCTGACTTGAAGGAGTGGGGCTCTCATACAAAATTAATAGAAATATGACACAGTTCGAACAACTTCCGGAAACTACTGAGCCGATCAACGTGAAATTTGGCGTGTAGCCGGTTTTCAACACCGGAAATAGCTTCAATAATACTTTCAAACCCCTCCGAATCCAAAAAGAAGGGGCTCTCTTATAAAATTACCAAAACTTTTACAAAATGTTAACAATCCCCGATGGATTTTTGTAAAAAAAAAAACCATGTCTTAGTGTTTTCATAAAGTTAGGCACACTTTTTGATTATGTACGAATTTGCTGTATTTTAATACTCTTCCCACTTTAAAACACGGCCCTATGCACCGGAGGATCGGCGCGGGAACAGTAAGCCCCACTTAAAAAAAGGGTAATTTTTTATATTTAAAGGGCTTATTTTATATTTATTGTATTGAAGACCCTTGCTTTATTTCTCTAAAGGGTGGCTCCCTCAACTTTCAAACCTTCAAGTTACGTGGAGATTCAAGACAAACCTAGAAGCTCAGATGCCACGAAATATCACGGTGTGTTTATAAGAAAAAAAAACAGTAATTCCATTTTTTTTTTCAGAAACAGAAAATATAGACTTTTCTGAGTAATTCTCAGGCAAAATAAAAATATTTGGTTGGTGAGTTCTCATACATTTTGTTTTTTTTTTTTTTTTTGAAGATTTGTAGTCCATTTTCATTAATTTTCATCTGAAAAATAATTCCAATACAATGAAATAGCAATGTTTTCTTTAAAAAATACGTTTATTAAAGTTTTTATCATCCTAAAACATAAAAAAACGTTAGTGATTCTTAAAAAAAATATTTGTTAAATTTATTATTTGGAATATCCTCGTTATATTTAATTGGTGCATTGTTTTATGTTCATATGTGTATTTCTTTTAAAACTAGTTTTAAGATACATACATGAATTACAACAGTCCAACATCCTTTGATTGGTTTCTAACCAAGGAATATTTAAATAAGGTAGTGTCGAGAGCCATATTGGATTTTTTTTGTGACGTCACAAAAACGAATGTATCGAAAAATTATATGCGAATGGCAGAAGTTTCAAAGAAAAACATGTTTTAGAACGAAAATGAATTCCAATTTCATTTTGATTGTGTTGTAAGACCTCTATTTCACTATGTTAAGAAATTTTCTGGTCCTTTGAAGATTGCATTATGTTTTTTTCTCATTTTAATAATGAACGCAATGTCATCTTGAAGCTAAAACGTTCAAAAACAAAGATTTTTTTTTTTTTAAATATGTCTTTATTTGTATCAAATCATGATTACACTTATATTACATTATTGCATTAAACTAGGTGTTCAGCTCAATAATGAACTGTTCATAGCCCTATAAGTAACTAGATTATAAAAATTTATTTATAAGATTTAAATTTGCTGAGCGCAATCAAGTTTTTAATGTAGGAGAACATCCTGTAATAGCAAAAATATTTTATACTTAAAACTAAACACTATCTTAAAATTAAACTAAACATAAAGAGAACGAATCTCTGCGATGGAAGACTGCATCGATTTGCCTCTGAAGTTGGAGATGATGTTGTTGGCCATCTCTTCGATAGATTCAATGCCTGCAATCCGATGAAGATCTTCGGTGCTGTGCCAAGGTGGAAGCCGCAAAATCATTTTCAGAACTTTGTTCTGAATCCTCTGGATGGCTTTCTTCCTCGTCGCGCAGCAGCTAGACCAAATCGGAACTGCATACATGATCGCTGGTCGGAAAACTTGTTTGTAGATGAGCATCTTATTTCGCAGACACAACCGGGATTTCCTGTTGATGAGAGAATAAAGAGATTTAGTGTATTTATTACATTTAGATTGAATATCTTCAATGTGATTTTTAAAAGTAAGATTCCGATCAAGTGTAAGTCCCAAGTACTTCACGTGATCAGACCATTCTAATGAAACCCCATTAAAAGTTATGGAATGATTTTCATTAGGTTTTAAAAATTGAGCTCTTGGCTTATGGGGAAATAAAATAAGTTGAGTTTTGGAAGCGTTAGGAGAAATTTTCCACATTTTCAAGTAATTCAAAAAGGAATTTAAATTTTGTTGCAATCTACTGCGTACCACCCGTAAATTTCGACCTTTTGCTGAAAGCAAAGTATCATCAGCAAATAATCTTCTACCTTTTCCTTCTGGTACATCAGGAAGATCAGAAGTAAAAATATTGTATAAAATTGGCCCAAGTATACTGCCCTGAGGGACACCAGCTCTAATGGGTGTCCTTTCAGAGCATGAATTTTGGTAGCTTACTTGTAAGGTTCGGCTAGTCAAATAATTTTGAATAATTTTGGTGAGATATACAGGAAAATCAAATCGAGCTAATTTAGCTACTAAACCTTTGTGCCAAACACTGTCAAAAGCTTTTTCAATATCAAGAAGAGCAACACCAGTTGAATAACCTTCAGATTTGCTAGCGTTAATCATATTAGTTACACTCAAAAGTTGATGTGTAGTAGAATGTCCATGACGAAAACCAAATTGTTCATCAGGGAAAATAGAATTCTGATTAATGTGAATCATCATTCTATTCAAAATAACTCTCTCAAATAGTTTACTTAAAGATGGAAGCAAACTAATTGGTCGATAACTTGAAGGCTCTGAAGCACTTTTTCCAGGTTTCAAAATTGGAGTTACTTTGGCATTTTTCCATTTATTGGGAAAATAGGCCAAGTGAAAACATTTGTTGAAAATTTTAACTAAAAAATTTAAAGTGCTTTCAGGCAACTTTTTAAGAAGAATATAGAAAATCCCATCTTCCCCTGGAGCTTTCATATTTTTAATTTTTTTGAAAATCAATTTAAGCTCATCAATATTTGTCTCACAAGAACTTTCAAACACATTTTGCTTAGAAAGAATATCATCAAATTCTAGGGAAATTTGAGCATCAATTGGACTTACAACGTTTAAATTAAAATCATGCGCAGACTCAAATTGTTGGGCTAATTTTTGAGCCTTTTCTGAATTAGTTAAAAGAAGTTTATCCCCATCTTTCAAAGTAGGAATTGGCTTCTGGGGCTTTTTCAAAATTTTAGTTAATTTCCAAAATGGCTTTGAGTAGGGTTTTATGTCCTCTACTGCTTTAGCAAAATTTTCATTACGAATGAAATTTAAACGACGTTTGATCTCTTTTTGAAGGTCGCAATAAATTAATTTCAAATAAGGATCTCTAGTACGTTGATATTGGCGTCGACGAATGTTTTTCAGTCGTATCAAAAACTGAAGATCATCATCGATCAAAGGTTGATTAAATTTATGTTTAACTTTAGGTATTGAAGCGGCTTTAGCATTGACTATTGCAGTTGTCAAATTTTCTACAGCCAAATCAATATCTTCTATTGAATTCAGTGGAACGTTTACATCTAAATTACGTTCAATAAAATTCATATATCGCTCCCAGTTAGCCTTTTGAAAGTTAAAAGTTGATTTTAAAGGGTTTTCAATGGGACTTTGGGATAAAGAAAATGTTACTGGAAGGTGGTCTGAATCGAGGTCCGCATGAGTAACTAATTGACTACAATGCTCGCCTAAATCCGTTAGAACCAAATCAATTGTGGAGGGATTTCTAATTGAAGAAAAACAAGTATGCCCATTAGGATATTCAACAGTGTAATAACCTGCAGAGCAGTCATTAAATAAAATATTCCCATTTGAATTTGATGAAATATTATTCCAAGATCGGTGTTTTGCATTAAAGTCACCAATAACAAAAAATTTAGATTTATTTCTGGTGAGTTTTTATAAATCTCCCTTCAAAAAATTTTTCTGTTCACCGCTGCATTGATAAGGCAAATATGCGGCAATAATTAAAATTTTCCCCATAGAAGTTTCTAATTCAATTCCAATTGTTTCTAAGACTTTTGTATTGAAAGAAGGAAGAAGTCTAAATTTGAGACGACTATTGATGACAATAGCTACACCCCCACCTTGCCGATCAAGTCGATCATTTCGCAAAATTTTAAAGAAAGCATTGCTTTTCAAGTTATTGTCTGGCTTTAAAAAAGTTTCAGTGATGGCAGCAATATGTATGTTTTGAGTTTTCAAAAAAAAAAAAATTCATCTTGGTTAGCCAGCAAAGATCTAGCGTTCCAATTCATAATATTTAAACATCTATTTGGATCCATGAGGGAATCGTAAAGTCATAATAATTTTGTTAGCATAATTAAAAGAAGTTTGGAAAGCTTCAAACATTGAATTTGCTTTCAACATAAGTTGCATCATTTCCATTAAATTTTGATGCAAAAATTTTAATTTTTCCTCAGTAATCTCACCCAAATCAACAAAATTGTTAGGATCAGAAAATGAAGGAGAAGAAAAAGTATTTGAATTTCGGGGATTTTCCCAAGCCTTCGCGTGAACGTTGAGACTTGGTTTTTTCCCATTTTTATTAGTTAAACTTGAAGAGAGCAACCCATTTTCAACCACCTCTGAGAACGATAAACAACGAGTTTGTGGCGCAGAATCAGCCCAGGTAACATTAAAATCACTTCGGGTATTACCCAGCCGTGATTCCAATGTAGGCCGAGGCTGACCGCGAACAGGCAGGTTGTTTGCCGGTCTGACGTGTGAAGACGAAAAAGAGGAAGGAGGAGAAGAAACTTTTCTGGAAACTTTGGGATTTTTCCTAGAAGCAACAATTTTTGCCCTAACGGGACATTCTAGAGAATTCGAGGAATGATTACCTGCGCAATTCGCACACTTAAAAAATTCTGTTTTTGGCTTATCACCACCAAAAAGGCATTTAGATTTTTCATGATCGAATGAGCCGCAAAACATGCATCTGGCATTCATTCTACAATTTTTAGTGCCATGACAAAAAGCTTGACAACGACGACATTGCGTAATATTTTGTAAAAAATTTGTATGGGATTTACGAAAAGGTTCAAATTTTACTCGACAATGAAACATAAGACGAGCCTTTTCCAAAATTTGCAAATTATTGACCTGATCCTTTTTAAAATGGATCAAATAAAGTTCAGGAGCAAAACCAACACTACTGGTATTATTCGTGTTGGTTCTTTTCCTCATTTGAATTACTTGAATTGGAGAAAAACCTAACAAAGAATTTAATTCAGCTGTGATCTCATCCGGTGTCTGATCGCCGGTGAGACCACGAAGTACAACTTTAAATGGACGATCACTTCTAGTGTCGTACGTAAAAAATTGATGTTTTTTATTATTCAAATAATTTAAAATTTTTTGAAAATCATTAAAAGATTCCGCCAATATACGAGCAGTTCCCCTTCGACCAATCTGAAAAGAAATCTTCACATCCTTAACGGAAGTGACGATTTCTTTTCGAAAGGCATTGAAGTCAGGAATCGTGACCGTTATTGGTGGAATCTTTTCGTTTTTAAGAGTATAAGAAGAAGAAGGCTTCTTAGTACTCTTATCAGAATTAAATATGAATATTTCCTCATCACCGATGTTATGAAGGACATCGAATGAGTTGGAAATTTCAACTTTTTTGGGCGATGGACCTGAATTAGTTTCGGCAATACGCTTTCTACCAGCCCTTGAGCCAGCCGATGACTTCCCCATGCTGGAAAGAAAAGAGAAAATATGAATAAAAGAAAATGAAAATAATTTTAGCACTGAAAAGTGCTGATTGAAAAACAGGTAAGGAAAAAAAAATAAATAATGTAAAATGTTCCTGCAGGTACACAGCAACGATACGATGCTCCGGCGTACGTGTTGACGGCTCAACGGTACAGATGGAAGTAAAAAAAAAACAAAGATAAAATCTACATTTAAAAGGTCTAGCTGGTAGTTATTGAGTGTTAAACTGATTGTCATGATTTTTATCCAATCGGTTCACCATATTCAATTCTTATGTCGAACAATGAACATCCATTGATTATTGTCATCTCGATTCACTAAAATGCGAATAAATAATTGTGGTTTTATATAAAAGTTTGTATTTTGATAACTTTTTTGTAATAAGGATCTTAAACTGCACTGACTTGATCATTTTCATGGAAGACTTTGAACTAATTTTAAAGTTTTGCAAATTTGAGTAGGGAAAATCCACAATTTTTTCGAACTTCGGTGGTCTATTTCATACAAAAATTACAACTTTTTTCGAACCAATCTCGAAGAGCAAGAATCCTTCTAGAATAACATATATTAAAAGTGGAACATTTCCAGCAAATTCTTCAAATTATCAACGAAAAAGGCAAATTTCCTAGTAATTTAACAGATTTTTTCGTGATTGTGACGTTGCAGTGTGTACTAATACTAAAGCAGGGCTACCTCGACATTACCTTCTTTAAATATTCCTTGGTTTCTAACCTATTTTTTGTTATGCCACTCGTTTATGACATTTTTTGATTTTGTTTACCTTAGATTCGAACAAATCTAGCGTAACATTTCATAAGGGCGAAACTAGCAGTTAGCTCGAAACGAGAAAAACGCGTTTGAAATTTCGGAACATCTAATCAAATCCTATTTAAAAAATCGACCACTTTTTGTTCAACAAAATCAAAAAATGTGCATTAGATTCACTCATTGTTCGTTGGTTATCAATAACTTCAACTTTTTTCACTTATTTTCAGAGATTTTCGAGTTACGCCTTTTTTTGTTTTCGATTACAGTTACGTCTGCGAGTTTCGCCCAATTGATCGGCCGTTTTTGTTTTGGTTTTGAAGTTTCGCCTTTTAGTCCTACACGCAAAAACTAATTAGGCCGTTTGTCACACACGGTCAACTCAGTTACGCCTTTTGGCCCTACACGAATAGAAAAATTAACCCCATTTTGAATAGGCGTAACTTCATGTTCCAATAAAATGCATCAAAAGGAAGTTTCGCCCAATTGAATTTTATCAATTTTTTGAAAGTTTTAAGTGATTTTGAGATGGAACCGCGTTTATTAGGTAAAGTGCAACCGCGTACATCCGGAATGGCCATTAACTCGATTTGTTTACATTTGGTAGTTTCGCCCTTTTGAAATGTTACGCTAGAAATCTAAGCAGAATAGTTTTTCAACAAAATCTATAGGGGAGAATGAGGATACTTGATCCCTAGGGATACTTGATTCCTTAGCTATATCTCGAAACTGGAATGTCTTGCAAAGATCAAATGTTCTAGAAAAATGTGCCAAAATGAGCAAAATAACAATGCTTGTAGTTAAAAAAATTTTCACAAAATAATTGTTTGAGTTATTGAACTTTGCTTGAAAAATTTCACAAAATGTAACTTGATGATCTTTTTTCATCACTTTAAAATGTTCCTTACATGGGAAAATTATGAAAATAATATTTGTCCCAATGTATCAATCGTTCGAGCGTAAAATGAACTTCATAATGCCATATTTTCAAAGTAATGGAAAACTCTCAACTTTTTTAAGAAAAAGTTTTCTTAAATGTTGATTATGGGTACAATTGATCCCCTAGAGTTGGGTACAATTGATCTTCCTTCCAAATGGCATATTCTTCTTCTGAATTGATCTTTACGATTGCTGATTACGAAATTACTAATATTTATCCAAAAACTAATATTTATCAAACAATTGTCTGAAGAAATGAGCAAAAATAATTAATTTTCTCTTAATTATAAAAAATAGCGCCTTTAAGTATGCAATGTTATTAGCGTTGAGACAAAATTATAGAATTGTCTTCTTATGTCTGCTATAAATTATGAAATGAGAACAAACATGACCAAAATAGTCAATTAACATTCAATCTTGGGGTTTTGTTTGATTTTTATACAAGGATTAGGGCTTCCTGAATAAAAGATCAAGTCTCCTTCAATAGGGGATCAAGTCTCCCCTAACTTCAGAAAAATCGCAATTTTTTACTCCCACGAAAATGCTTCTAGTTCATCAACGGGTTCAAGTATCGTTCTAATTTTTGGAGCATAGAAACTTGAAGTTACAAGCTGTCAGAAAATGTCAAAGACGGTGAGTTGGTAAATTTTTCCAAAAAGATATGGTAAAAATAAGAAAAGGGGATCAAGTATCCCCACTCTCCCCTATCTATAAAAATGAATTTCTGTCTGTCTGTTCCCTATAGACTTGAAAACTACCGAACCGATTTGCGTGAAACTTGGTAGATGGGAGTATTGGTGGTCAGGGAAGGTTCCTATAATAGTTTGGGATCCCTCCCTCTTTCTGGAAGGGGGGAGGGGGTCATTTAAATAAAAGTGGTAAGTCTTCATAACTCGAGAACTGATCATGCAAATGAAACCAAATTTGGCATGAGAGTGTATTTCGGTACGAGGAACGTTTCTATGATGGTTTGGTACCCCTCCCTCCTTCCAGTGGGGAAATAAGAAGGAGGGAGGGGGCCTACTTTATAATTTTTTACATAACTGTAGAACTAATAAAGCAAATGGAAACAAATTTGGCATGGGAGGGTAGTGGAATACGAGAAATGGTTCTATGATTATTTCAGACCCCTCACTTCTTCCAGTGGAGATTCAGGAAGGAGGGGAGGGCCCTTTAACCCCTTTTTATTACATAACTTGAAAACTATTCAAGCAAATGAAACCAAATTTGGTTTGGAAGGGTATTTGGGTACGATACCTACATAGTTCTAGAATATATGGTAACCCTCCCTCCGTCCAGTGAGGAAATAGAAAGTGGGGAGAGTGCTGCTTTACAGTTTTCAGCATGACTGGAAAAATAATCAAACAAATGGAACCGAACTTGGCGTGGAAAGATATATGATTACGAGAAATGTTTCTATGATATTTTAAAAAGCCTCCGTTCTTCAAGTTGGAAAATCTTAAGGGAGGAGGGTGCTCCCATTCAATTTTTCACATCACTCGGGAACTTACCCGGCAAATGGAACGAAGTTTGACTTGGGAGGGTATTTGAGCACGAGAAATGTTTCTGTGAATATTTGATACTACTTCCAGTTGTGTCATTGGAAGGGGAGAGGGGGTCTCCTTTACAATTTTTCGCATAATCCGAGAACTAATCGAGCAAATGGAAACAACTTTGGCATGGGAAAGCATTTGGATACGTTAAATGGTAATTTGCTTATTTTAGACTTCTTTCTCCTTCAATTGGGGATACAGTTAGAGAAGACGGGAGCTCACAGACGATTGATTTGCATAAACCAAGAACTAATCTAACAAATGGAACTAAATATGACATGGGAACTATCATATAATCGAGCAAATGGAATAGAATTTGGCATGGAAGTGTATTTGAATACACGGAATGTTGATTTTTATCCATTTCTTCCAGGAAGGGGATAGATATAGGAAGAGGGGGTTCGATACTAAATTTAGAGCATAACTCGACAACTAATAAAAGCAAACGAAACTACATTTTTGCGTTAGATCAACAGTATAGTTGATAATAGTGAATTTATGATAGGAATTACCAAAACTCGTTAAACCACTAGGTTTGTTTATTTTCTAACTCAAATTTTCATTTCACAAATTAAAAAAAAACATAACAGAATAAATTTTATTCATGGAAACTTCATTCAATGTTTGTTATTCTGAATTAAACTGAAACTATTTTCTTTTTAATTCTGGGATCATAGAACTATACACAAGAAGTACCTAAACAATTCTAAGTGTCATCATTATCATGACAAGTTGAAACCCCGAGACCTCGGCCATTGATATGTTTAGAGTTCATCGCTTAGCGCTTTGACCCGTCCTTGCATATCCGTAGGTAGATCTCGATATTCATTCGTTCGAATCGGTCGAATCATCTCCGGAGGGGCAAGACTGAGACTCTCTGAAGCTGTACCCAGACTTTGCGCCAGTTCTCTGAACCTGCTGAGATGTTGCCCGGCCGAGGGACTTGAAGTGTGCTTATGGGTTCAAGTTCGAGCAACCCAGCATCAAAACACGCTTACCGGGAGACCCAGAATGTGGGCATGCCCACAACCACCTGAACGTCTGAACCTCGCGAATTGCGTTTTACTTATTTTCTGATTCGTTCTGGAGAGCACTTCAGCTTTAGCTTTTGCCTTTGCTGGAGCTGTCAATTCGCGCAGCATCAGTTTCACCTCCAGCTGTACCGAGACTCTATTATATGTTTATTGCTGGGGCAAGAATTAACATATCTCGAGCTCTCGGATTCAGAACGCTCACACTTCAGATCCGCTGTTTGCGAAGGAAGTTCCTACATATTTACGTGTGCCTAATCTGAAATACTTGGACAAAACTCTCAACATTGATCGATCGTATTGAATAAATTTAGCAAATTCTGTCGACGAAGACAGGCTTTCTGTGTCAGTAGTTTCGATGATATTTGACAACCCAACTTAGAACGTTCCGTTGACGTGAAAATGTGTGTAAATATTCTGTTCGTTTTCCTATCATCAGAAGTGACCTTATACAGAAAAATAGTAATTCTTTTTCGTAAAACTTGAAAAATATTTGAGTACTGAATTTTGCCTTCCAAACTTTGGAACTCTAAAAACAATTTTTTCTGATGTATTAAATTTCAGATTAACACAACTTTTTCAAATTTTTAGAACATTTGGTGTGCTGAATTTATCATCTATTCAATCGCAAAACAATATTCTTAAATTTATAAAGTTCAAAGATTTAAAAAAAAATCTATAACGTTTTTCATGTTAAAATTTATCATAGTACTTCCAGAATATCTAAATTTTCATGACAATTTTTGGTATTATAATTTTTGTGAAATACCTCTCATCATTTTTTTTTGTATTCAAACTCATCAATAGTTTTATTCGAAATTGATTATTTTGATTGGAAACGGCTTCCTAAACTATTAAAACCCTGTTTGGTATAGGGCTGTTCGCTCCAATAACTATATCGGTAGCCAGATAGTTAAACAGAACCATCTTGAAATATGGTGATGATGATGATGATGATGATGATAATTACAATTAACTTAACCCTACAACCCCACAAATGATAGGTGCAACTTGACTCAACTTGATTCATCAGAGCGCGCGTGCTTTTCCGCACATGCCACATATGAACGAAAACAAGTTAACCGGGCATTACGTTTCCTCGATGCCTGATCATAATATTCATTACCATCTACACAGCAAAAAATTTCTAAAAGTACACGGAATCTAAAACACTAGTGATCTATTTTTTCTTGAGTGTAATTACAAAAAGATGTAATTTTAAACTTCTTTCGATGTAATATTAGTCTGTTTTCCAAAATTGAATAGAAATAAACTGTTTTGATTTAATTTTACACTGCATCATGCAAAAATCAACCGGTCAACGAAATTTATATCACAAACAGTGTAAAATTATATCTGTTTGATTTAAAATTGAATGCAAATATTTAAATTGTGCCTTTTAATATTTCAAGTTAGTTTGCGCGTCGGACACAAAGTAAACAAGTCGGAAAATTATTCAGAAACGAGTCATTCAAAGGCGTAGCTACAGGAGCA
The DNA here is from genome assembly GCF_029784155.1 of Uranotaenia lowii. Taxonomy (NCBI): domain Eukaryota; kingdom Metazoa; phylum Arthropoda; class Insecta; order Diptera; family Culicidae; genus Uranotaenia; species Uranotaenia lowii. The sequence goes on from NC_073693.1 coordinate 242,669,331, forward strand.
CTTTAAGAGTCTTTAAAGTAGTAAGTTTATGAGACGTGAAATAAAGAATATGGTTGAAACTGATAAGTTTTCTCTCCATTACAGCAAGGTCAGATTTTTCGCAGTGGCTGATATCCGGCCAGTGATTATTCGGAGAAACAATTCGAGTGTGCAGGATGCTGACCGAAAAATTATGATTTCCGGAACCATTCGAGGATGCTGATCATGCTGATTCGAAAAACATCCCCGTGCTGGGAATCATCGGATGCAACAACAATATCAGCCTGACGCTTTTCGAATGGTTTTTATGTTCAGTTTTGTAAATAAATGTGAATTAAAAATGATACATGCGGCGTATTTATTCAAGACAAAAGCAAAAAACTTAATATTTAGAAAAAATATCAATAATTACGATAATAAATTTTAAAATTTACATCCCTGTGTATTTTTACACGACGGCTTTTGTGATCCAATCTCGTGCATTGATTTCGATCTAAATTTACACGCCTCAAAAATTACATCCTCGAAAAAAAATACACCGTGATAGAATTTTACATCAAAATCGATGTTCCGTTTTCGTGCATCGTTTTCGATCTAAATTTACACGAATTTTTCTTGCTGTGTACCTTACCATACCATACTCCGCGCCCACCGACCTCAGTTTAAACCTCTCAGGCAGGAGGCATGACCCCTGAGCTCCGAGCAGCGCGCATCAAAAAGTTGTAAGAAAAAAACTAAAAAAAATATAAACAAGCTTCGTCTAAGTCAGAGTCAAGTTCTTGACAACGACAACAACAACATTGGCAGCGATCGCGCGGGTCGCACGCGGAAACCTGATCTCGAAGAAATTTACGGTTTCGTTCGTTCGTTCGTTCATTCTCGGAGCCTTACAGGAGTAGCATACTTTATTGTGGTGGAATGGTTCAAAAATGTTTTTTTGTTCTTTAAAGAATCTGCTAGGAGAATCTCTTTAACTCCTTTATAGTGGTCTTTTATTAACCTACCTACCTAAGGGTCCGGCGCCGATTAACCGACGCATGGGGCTGAGATAAAAGATCTCCACTGCTGGCGATCCGGAGCCAGCGTCTTCACTTGCTGCCAGCCAAGGTTCTCGTCAACTGTGCGGCTTTCAGCGGCTAGACTATGCCGCCACGAGCTTCTGGGCCTGCCTCTTCTTCGATGCCCATCTGGATTCCAGTCAAGCGCCTCTCTGCAAATCTCGTTTTCATCTCTTTGCAGCGTGTGCCCAATCCATCTCCACTTACGTTCCCGAATCTCGGTTTCTAGCGCCTTTTGATGACACCGGCGATGAAGTTCCACGTTTGAGATCCAATTGCCAGGCCACCAAGCACGGATGATGTTCCGCAGGCAGCGATTCACAAACACTTGCAGTTTTCGCGTCGTCACCGCATATGTGCACCAAGTTTCACACCCGTACAATAATACGGATTTGACGTTTGAGTTGAAGCTTCGGATCTTAGTTCGTAGAGAGATCTGGCGTGAGCGCCAGACGTTTCGGAAACTCGCAAAAGCAGATCGGGCCTTTCTGATCCGGGTTTCGATGTCCTTCTTGGTACCACCATCAGGCGTTATCTGGCTACAAAGATACTGAAGCACTCCACTTTCTCAACCTGTTGTCCAGCTACCACGAATTTTGAACGATTTTCTGTGTTGATTTCCATCGACTTGGTCTTTCCGACCTTGATTTTGAGACCTACTGCCTTGGAGCTTTCGTTGAGGTCATCGATTTTGCTCTGCATGTCTTGTTGTGTTTGAGCGAGCAAAACAATATCGTCTGCCAGGTCAAGGTCGTTTAGTTGCTCCATTGATGGATTCCACGGCAATCCTCGATTTGGTCTACAGTCGATCGATCCAGTCAAGATCTCATCCATTACGATGAGAAAAAGCAGCGGCGACAAAATACATCCTTGTCTCACTCCAGCAGTTACCGGGATTGGTTCGGACAAGGCACCGTCGTGCAAGACCTTGCACGAAAATGCCTCGTATTGTGCTTCGATGAGATGGACTAGTTTCTCTGGGACCCCACGTCGCCTTAGAGCCGCCCAGATGTTTTCATGGTTAAGTCGGTCGAATGCTTTTTCGAAATCAACGAACACCAGCAGAAGAGAGTCCTGGAATTCGTTGATTTGTTCCAGTATTATTCGTAGCGTTGTGATGTGGTCCACACATGATTGTCCGGATCGGAATCCAGGTCTTTTATTAAGCAAGCAATATATTTGGCACATCGCATCATTAAGCATTACTTAACTATAAAGTGCTACGATAAAAAAAAGCTCAGCAAACTTTCATTCAGAGACTTGTAGACTAAGAAGAAATTATAAGCACACCTTATGTTAACGGTCATTTTGAATCAAATATTTTTTTTTCAAATTCTACTGGCTGCGTCCTTTTGTTTACACGTTTTTGAACGTGATAACTCCAAAAAAACGTTTATATTGTGATTTCGTTTCAAAATGCGTGGTCTTACTCCGGAGAAGAGAAAAAGTATCGTGCACAAGTGGTAAACTATGAGGGGAGTCTCATTGAGAAAATTGGCCAAAGAAGAGGATGCGTCGGAGCGGTACGGAAAGCTATTTAAAATATATTGATCATTGTACATTTGCAGATGAACCGAGGAGTGGTCGAAAACCTGGTCCTGTAAGTCCTGCTATCGACTAAAATTCACTAAAAGGTCAGGGATGCCTACAAACAGAAGCCATCGGCTTCCGTTCGGGATGTAGCGAAAGTCGGGAAATCGACGTCTAACGTGATGCGTGCTAAAGAGCGACACTTGGGCTCAAGACTTATCGGAAGCAGAAAAAACCTAAAGGGGTATGATTCAATATTTTGCAAAAGTTCTGGGTGCATTGTCATGGATGATGAAACGTATTAAAAATTAGACTTTAAAACTCTTCTTGGGCCATAATACTTCACTGTACACAAGGGCAAGGATATCCCCGAAACGGAGAAGGCCATTTTCACTGAAAAACTCGGCAGAAGGTAATGGTGTGGCTGGCAATTTGCGAGTGCGGACAAATATCAAGCTCGTACGTCACATCGGAAACAATTAACACCCGTAACAATATCAAGGAATGCCTCCAGAAGCGTTTATTGCCGATGTTCAAGCAGCATGATAGACCCGTCATATTTTGGCCCGATACTTCAACAGTAATTATTTCCTTGCCCACGAAACAGTATTAAGCGACCCCTCGTCGCTTCGTTTACATTAAGTCTTAGCTATCATTGGATGTGAGTGTTACTTTTGTAATAAGGTGTTATCCGGAAAAATGGATCTCGAACAGAAACGTAGCGCTGTGATTGCCTTGTTCCTAGCTGGCAAACGGCAGAAGGACATTGTTCGTGAGCTGTCCGATATAAGTGTGTGCAGAAGTTTTATATTCCGTACAGTTAAGAAACCGGAAGCGCCAAAAACGGTATGGTGGGAGACGCCGACCTACTGTGGTGACTGCTGCCATGGCGAAGATCGTCAAGAAGCGCCTTAAGAGAAATCCTCGTCGTAGTGCCACTAAATTGGCAGAGGATCTCAACATATCGGATCGAAGTCTCCGTCGGATCCTGAAAGATAAACTTCAGACCAAGCCCTACAAGATCCAAAAGGTTCTAGACCTTACGGTGCACAGTGGTTCAAATCCTCAAAAGCCGGAAAAAAGCCCATTTTTCAAGTCAGCAACAACAAAATTTTTTGTATTGGAATCGAATCTCCAATATTCTAGGAACGTTATGATGCATTCAGATATTTTTTAGGACCTTTTATACACCTTCTATGAAACAAACATGAACGACAACTTTAACACAAGAATAAAAAATTGGATTTTTTATTCTCAGCCCAAAACAACTTAAAAAAGCATATCAATTTTTAAAAATTTATAAATGTTTATACCGAAGTGATGTATTATAATCTTATTCACAGTTTGAAGATAAAAAAGTTCCTTAATATCAAGAACTAATAAAGTTTCGCTTGATTGAAAGCCCAAAATTAGATGATAAAAATTTTTCGATTTACCCTATTTATTTTTCGGAAGCAAAAATAAAGCTTGCGCTGCCGATCGCCGTGGTAAATTATACACCGTTGGATAGGTGGAAGTCTCATCAAAAACATATCTTAAAACCAGCTGCTAGTTTTTGCTATATTTTGGATACGATATCATTGAGTGAAACGCTGTTTGGTTTAAACATGCAAATTTTAATGTATTTAGACAGAGTAAACCAAGCATTGTTTGCTTCGATACATATGCAAATTCACCTTAAAACATCAGTTTTAATATTTGTCCAACCAACCTACAGGAATTTAGGAGCCCATACTTAATTTTAACAAAAATATTCATAGTTAATTGAAAAATATTCAATTTTCCAGTATAAAGCTCAAACCCCGTTTTAGCAATTATTGAAAAAATAACAAATTTTGGAAAAAAAATCTAATTTATTATTTTTTCCAACTTTTCGCCTATAAACTTTAACAAAATAGCTTTTTAATAATTTTTTCCCACTTTTTTTTATTTTGAACCACTGTGCGGTGAAGCAGAAATAAGAACGGGTAAAAAGAGCGTAGGCGCTGCTGAAGAGGGCCGCGGAAAGAAGGTTGAAGAATATCGTGTTTATCACGAGAAACTCTTCACCGTACAGCAGTTCGTGAATAAGCAGAACGACAGAGTTTGGTTGCCAGACAGATCACGAAGCCATGCCGACTTTCTGACGGCCTCCCGGCATGGTTTGGGCCGGAATCACCCGTTATGGCCGGACTCCGCTGGTTTTTGTCCCTGAAGGAGTGAAGATCAACCAAAATACATATCGGGAACTAGTTCTACAGAATGTTGTCGAACCGTGGGCACGTCGACATTTTGGTTCCAGGTATTGGGTTTTTCAACAGGACTCGGCGCCGGCTCACAAAGCGAAGAAAAACCAACTTTGGATTGCGCAACATTTTCCAGGGTCCATTTCGAGCTCCGAGTGGCCGGCGAGTTCGCCTGACCTGAACCCTATGAACTTCGCTGTTTGGAGTATGTTGGAGGCCGAAGTCTGCTCTAAGAATCATGAAGGTGTGGAGGTCCTGAAGCGACATCTCGTGGCAGCCTGGGATAAAATACCACAAGAACACTTGTGGGCCTCATACGATGCGTTCTTCGACCGTCTGCTGCGAGTGCTTAAACTCAAGGGCGAACAAGTCAAACTTTACCAGTGAATTTCGAAAAAGTAAATTTGTTTTCAAGGGAAATTGACTAAACTTGAAATAAAAAGTTCAAAATGTTCCCAGCTTTCATTTATATAAGTACAGCAGAAACTTTTATTTCACCTAAGATTATTGGATTCAGAAAACAGTAGAGGATAGTGGGGATACTTGATCACCTTTTCTTATTTTCACCATATCTTTTTGGAAAAAATTAGCAACTCGCACCCTTTTGCATTTTCCGACAGCATTTAACTTCAAGTTTCTACGCTCCAAAAAAAGAACGATACTTGAATCCGTAGATGAATTAGAAGCATTTTCGTGGGAGTAAAAAAATTGCAATATTTTTTAAGTTAAGGGAGACTTGATCCTTTTTTGAAGGAGACTTGATCTCTTATTCAGTAAGCTCTAATCCTTGGGAAAAAAATCAAACAAAGTTCTAAGATAGAACGTCAATAGACTATTTTGGTAATGCTTGTAATCATTCCTCAATTTATAACAGTCAGAAGAAGAAAATTCTATAACGTTATCTCAACCCTTTTGGCATTGCATACTTAAAGGCGCTTTTTTCTATAATTATTTATTTACATAGTATTCCGTCTCACGACATAACTTGACGAACATAATTCCTAAAATTCACTCGGTCCATGGCAACCGTTCTCCAATTCCTCGGGCTTCCCACGTTCGCCAGATCACGCTCCACTTGGTCTAACCACCTCGCTCGTTGCGCCCCCGCTCGTCTTGTTCCTACCGGATTCGTAGCGAACACCTGTTTTGCAGGACAGTCATCCGGCATTCTCGCAACATGTCCCACCCAGCGTATCCGGCCAGCTTTCACCACCTTCTGGACTACCTTCATCCTTCGCCTCCACACTCCGTTCTCCTGTACGCCGCCAAAGATGGTTCTTTACACTAGTCGCTCGAATACTCCGAGTGTATGCAGGTCCTCCTCGAGCAATATCCATGTCTCGTGCCCGTAGAGAACAACCGGTCTAATGAGCGTCATATATAGGTTACACTTCGTGCGAGGGCTAAGTCTTCTCGACCGCAGTTGCTTGTGGAGTCCATAGTAGGCACGACTTCCGCTGATAATTCGCCTCCGGATCTCACGGCTGGTGTCATTGTCTGCGGTCACCAGTGAGCCGAGATAGACAAAGTCTTCGACTATCTCCAGCTCGTCGCCGTCGATCGTGACCTTGTTATTACTGGACAAGCGGGTTCGGTCGGTCTCGGATCCGCAGGCCAGCATGTACTTCGTCTTGGACGTATTAATCATCAACCCAATCCTTCCTGCTTTGCGTTTCAGTTTGCGGTAGATCTCCTCCACCGCCGCAGATGATCTGCCGACTATATCAATGTCATCGGCAAAGCAGATAAGTTGACTGGATCTGTTGAAAATCGTGCCCCGCATTTCGCCCACCGCTCGTCGAATGACACCTTCTAGCGCCACGTTGAACATCATGCAGGATAGACCATCACCTTGTCGAAGCCCCCTGCGCGATTCGAATGAACTCGACAATTCACCCGAGATTCGCACACAGCACTGCGTTCCATCCATCATCGCCTTGATCAGTCTGATCAGCTTCCCGGAAAAGCCGTTCTCGTTCATGATTTTCCATAGCTCGTTACGACGATCGTGTCGTATGCGGCTTTGAAGTCGATGAATAGATGGTGCGTAGGGACTTGAATATCTGGTCCGTCGTTGACCGTCCCTCCATGAAGCCGGCCTGGTGACTTCCCACGAATCTGTTTGCTTGTGGCTTTAGACGGCGGAGTAGGATTCGGGACAACACTTTATAGGCGGCATTGAGGACAGTGATCGCTCGGTAGTTCTCACAGTCCAATTTATCGCCCTTCCTGTAGATGGGGCATATTACCCCCTCCTTCCACTCCTCCGGTAGCTGTTCTCTGTCCCAGATCCGGACTATCAACCGGTGTAGGCAATCGGCCAACCTGTCCGGGCCCATTTACCATCCTTCCCAGCCGACTTGTTTCTGTTCAGCTCGCGAATGGCTTCCTTAACTTCACTCATCGTTGGGAGTGGCTCCTCTACGTCGTTGGCTACGCCGGCGATTTACCTTACCCCACCGTCTTGATCTCCTGCATGTGCGCCGTTCAGGTGTTCATCGAAGTGCTTCTTCCACCTTTTGATCACCTCACGATTGTCCGTCAGGATACCCCCGTCCTTATCCCGGCACATTTCGGCTTGCGACACGAAGCCTTTGCGGGATGCGTTGAGTTTCTGATAGAACTTTCGTGTTTCTTGGGAACGATGCAGCTGCTCCAGCTCCTCGAGCTCCTCCTCCTCCAGACGGTGCTTTTTCTCCTGGAAAATTCGGACTCGCTGCCTCATCCGCTGTCGGTGATTTTCCACATTTCGACGGGTGCCTCTTTGCACTACTGCAGCCCGCGCGGCATTCTCTGCGTCCATCACCCTCCTACACTCCTCGTCGAACCAGTCGTTCCGTCGAGTTCGCTCCACATAACCGGTGAAGTTCTCCGCAGCACTGTTGATGGCTGTCTTGATGGTATCCCAACAGTCCTCGAGAGGGGCTTCGTCAAGCTCGCCCTCTGCCGGCAGCGCTGCTTCGACCGATTGCGCGTAGTCTGCCGCGACCTCAGGTTGCTTCAGTCGCGCGATATTTAACCGAGGCGGGCGCCGGTTGCGTTCACTACGGAGAATTTTGGGCGCATCTTCACCATCACCAGATAGTGGTCTGACTCGATGTTGGCGCCTCGACAGGATCTGACGTCGATGATGTCCGAGAAGTGCCGGCTGTCAATCAAAACGTGGTCGATCTGTGATTTCGTTTGGTACGGTGATCTCCAGGTGTACTTGTGTGGGAGGCGGTGCTGGAAAATGGTACTACGTACGGCCATTCGTTTGGAGGCGGCGAAATCGATAAGTCTGAGGCCGTTTTCGTTGGTCAGCTGGTGCGCGCTGAACCTTCCAATTGTCGGTTTGAATTCTTCCTCCTGGCCGACCTGAGCATTGAAATCCCCGATGACGATCTTGATATCATGTTTTGGGCAACGGTCGTATTCACGCTCCAGCTGCGCGTAAAATTCGTCTTTATCGTCACTGGTACTTCCGAGGTGAGGGCTGTGCACGTTGATAATGCTGATGTTGAAGAACCGGCCCTTGATTCTCAATCGGCACATTCGTGAGTTGATCGGCCACCACCCGATCACGCGCTTTTGCATTTTTCCCATCACTATAAAAGCTGTTCCAAGCTCGTGTGTGTTGCCGCAGCTCTGGTAGATGGCACGACCATCTGGGTACGTTCGTACCGTGGAACCCTTCCAGCATACCTCCTGCAGCGCTACGATGTCGAATTTGCGGCTCTTCAATTCGTTGGAGAGCACGTGGGCCCACAAAATTTAGAGATCGGCAGTTCCATGTTCCAAGTTTCCAATCGCTAGTCCCTTTTCGTCGCGTGGGTCTTTGCCGATTTCCATCCACGGGCTCGCAAGGCCCGCAGCTAACCCCACTATCTCGCAGGAGGACCGTCGTGATGTTGCTGTTTTGGGTCCCGAACACCACCAGGACGTTGTTGAACTCCTCACGCCGCCCCTGACATGGAGAACAGACGCGTACGAAGCCCCCTGACTCAGTCTGCATGCGACCAAAGCATCCACCGGGGTTGGGTACCCGATCTCCGCTAAGGTTGCTCGCACCCCAGCTAGCACCACGGGGAGGTAGAGAATCGGAGTTGCAGACAAGAGGTGATATGACCACTACCCGAAGGTTGGGTGTATGGGGTCTCGAGTTGCACATTGTCTACCGTTCGCTAGCCAAATTCTATCACAAAGAATGTTGTAATTAGATAAAAACTTCATTCCTGCTTTGTTTCGGAAAAGGAATTGTTCCAACAGAGCTGTAATGAAAAAAACTGTGAAATTCGGTAATTGAATTTAAAAATCAAAACAAAATATGAATATTGAAAAGATGAGTTTCTTTCCATAAAAGAAGGATTTTTTTTTCAATAAACTCGTCTAACCATTATAAAAACTTATTAAAGAAATTTAATTGATATTTCAAGAGAGAGGCATTTTTGTGCTTATGATTTAATGGTAGATTTTAGCGTCCTGAACTCGAATCTTTTGTCAAATTTGGACAGTCACATTTAGTTTCACATCATAAGATACATTTATTTTTGACATTACAGCAAAAAGTTAAAAAAAACTTGATTTCGTTTTACAAATTGGTTGAAATCTGCCAAAAAATTAGATTTATTCTTTAAAAATATCTGAAATTCAATTTAGTTTAATCTTCTTTAAAATTTCGTTAACCTTCCAAAGCCGTTCGCTAAATATCCGTTTCCTGGAAATATGCGTTGTAATTTGATTTCGTTCTCCTGGCTGTAAATGTTAACCGATTTTGATGATATTATATTCATTGTGTAGGTAATTTATTCTAATTACTCAACATTTCAAAATAAAGTCGATATGTATTACCAGGATTTCAGAAACTGGTTCAGAAAGTTAAAAGTCCGAAAAATCAATTTTATTTTTAAAATACTCATAACTTCTGACAGCTTTTCTGTATTTAATTATTTCATTGTTATTTGAAATTGTCAAGAATTCATCTATCCGACAATGTATAAATATGTTGGGGTCCAATGAAAGTTTTTACCGCTATGACAGATCTTCCGGTAGAAAAAAGTCTTGCTTTAAAAAAACGACATCCAGTTTTTGCTTTGCTTAGCTGTATTTCATTTCTCAATGAACCGATTTTGAAAACTCAAATTTTAGTTTTTTGGCGTTAATTTGATCATTATTTTCATAGAACATACTTGGTCTGTCAAAACTACCAGTTCATCAGTATATTGGAATGATGATTAAGATGTTTGAAATGTGCGCTTCGGGTCATATTGACCCGAACGGCTTTGGAGGGTTAAATGAGGAAAAGAGAACAAATAGAAAACTTCTATTACTTTTTTCGCAGAACCCAAAATTACTTGATGTCTTGAGGAAAGTTGACAAGTTTATTTTAAAATGTTATGTTTTTGTTTTAAAGTTCTGGTAAAAAAGTATAGAATTTTATTAAATATTTTTAACCTATTTAATCTTTTTTTTTTCAATATCAAAAGCTGATAGTAAAATTGCATAATTTAGTTCAGGGCACCACAGTTAGCCAAAATAACGTTTAAAATTCATTGCACCTCGATGAAATGTAAATTTTGTGGCCTTATATAATTTATAAAAACCTTTTAAAATGTGATGTTGGGCATTGTGAAGATAAAAAAAAATCATTGAACTTGAAATTGGTTTCTATTTCATGTTATTTTAACATGTGTAATGAGATAAACGATTTATTTTAAATAAAAATTTTATTAATATACTAGAGGATATTAGATTTTTTATTTGTTTTGCTAATCGTGAGCGTTAAACGCTTGTTACAAGGTGCCCAACTTGTCGATGTTTAAAATTAGCTTTCGAAGAATTTGAAGTTAAAATGGTTATTTTCAAACTCTGTTCTTGTTAAGTTACACTTCTTAATAAAACTCATTCTACAGACGAGGTATGGTTTTTGAATTTTGAAGATCAAATTCCATTATAACCTGAAGACTACGATCGATGGAAACAAGATCAGTAACGCCTGGAGGCGATCCATAAAAAAAATTATTACCGGAACCGTTACCAATCAGCAGAACTTATTCAATCGCATTAAACGACTACCGAGGCGTCAAAATCTAATTTGTTCAGAATTTAGTTTTCGATCAATGACCCACAATAGGTTAAAATTTTGTTTACAACCTCGTTGAAATCTTACCATATCCATTACCATTCGCATATTTATGGTTCCGTAATTGATAACAACAAAAAAAAAACACTCCAAGCATTGGAACAGTCTAGCACCTATCTGTTTCACCTTCCGTTTATCCGCGCTGCTTATATGTCACTCTCGTTTGCAGCAGCAGCCCCAGTGAGACCTCATCTCATAAGAGCATAAGCCCAAACGAGGCACCCGGCTTTGATTGGAGGTTTTTTTTTGTGCTGTTAATGCTACCATTGACGCGTCGCGCCTCTCAGCGTATGTTCTAGGAGTAGGTACCTACCTGATTCTACTAGTTAGCTCTCTGTGTATAGAGTTTGATTTGTTGCTTCTCGAGGACCTCCTCAAAGTTCGTTCACGGTGTGCGCGCGGAGGTTCCAAGGTGGCCCCACTCGGCTAGGCGTACTACGTAAACTTAGCGGAGGCTGCGCGAGAGAACGCGAGCCACTAGGCGAGAGAGATAGCGAGAGTTACGAAGATTTAATTCCTTTCGTGCGGCGATCACGATGGGCACGGTTTTAGACCGATTTTTCACTATAAAAGCTAGCTAGATCGGGTTCAAATCGTCAGTCAATTGTTGTACACAGCAAGTGTTAAGTAAACCCTTCTCTAAGTCAAACCATCAAAGGTTAAAACCTCCCCAACAACAACCGCCAAAATGTACAAGCTGGTGCGTATCTTCCTGGTTTCATCCTGATTAACTTAATATCCGGAGTCTGAGAGTGCTTTGAATAAGTGTTGTTCTAGAATTCCGGAAGTGCTCTGAAGGACTTTATCTAGTGTGCCATGTCTAGTGAAGTTGATGCGATAACTGATTGTTTGTTTGTGTTCTGAAAAATTTGTTACAGTTCGTTTTCTCGTGCCTGATTGCCGCCGCCGTCGCTGCCCCAGCCCCAGGCGTTGCCCTCGTGCACTCTGCCCCAGTCATTGCTGCTCCAGTTGTGCACCACGCCCCAGTGGCCGTTAGCCATTCCTCTTCGTAAGTATCACAGTGCAATATCAGCCCTCTGGAACATTCTTATCGAACGTTGGAAATTTCTCCCGCCTACAGCCACGTTGTGCACCATGCCCCAGTCGTCAAGCACGCCGTTGTTGCCCACCATGCCCCAGTTGTCGTTGCCCACCACGCCCCAGTCGTGAAGGCCGTCCCAGTTGTCCACCATACCCCAGTGGTTCACCACGCCCCAATTGTCCACCACGCTCCAGTTGTCCACCACACCCCAGTCCTGGCTAAGACCGTCGTCGCTGCCCCAGTCGTCGTCAAGTCCCACGCCGTCGTTGCCCACCATGCCCCAGCCGCCGTCCTGGTCCACCATTAAATTCCTTAACACAAAACTCCCTTAAAACAAAAAAAAACCAGTCCCCCACACTCACTCAGAACAAAAGAACAACTGTAAAGACTAAAAACAACTCTCATCCATAAAAGCAACAACAAAACAAAACAAAGAACACAAATATGTTTGTACATAATATACTCTCTAAGTAGCTATGTGATGTGCACAACCCAAACGACTTTCCTTTTTGTGATTAATTTGCAAAAAAGAACATAGTTTGAGTCAGTTAATAGTGAAAAAAAACAACATCAAAGATATGAATGAAAAAAAAACACAAGAGCAATAATATAAATACAACTTTTTTATAAAAAGTAACTACTGCTTGTTTGATTGCTTATCATCAATGAGAAAAATCATCCCCTCCAAATTTTGAAAAAAAAATAAACATTGAAGTAGTTTAATGACCTTTACAGTATCGCATAGTCTGTTTTTAAATAACCAAATTATATATGGAAAATTTATTAAAATATTTTCATTTTTACTACGAGAAATTTGAACTGAAAATTAAATCGTCAAATTTTTATTTATTTATTTATTTTTTCAATCATTAGTAGACACATACATTTTTGGTTTTGCTTAAAACTATATAAAAATATAATAATAGTTAGGTGTTTGAGTTCAGTGACTTAAAATATTCTTTCAGTTTATGCCGAAACGTTGTAATGTCAATGGCTTCACAGTGTTGATTATAAATAATAGTTCATCATGCTGTTGATTGGCCCAGTTTTTGCGATTTCTGTGAAATGATGATTGAAAGCAAATATACTTCGATTTCTAAGTCGTCTTGTTGGCGCGTAAAAATTTAATTTGGAAAGTAGTTTTGCTGAATCAACTCTATGCGAAACAATATCGTTTACAAAAGAAATCATTGCATACTCTCGGCGTTTTCTTAGTGATTGGATGTTGATTAACATGCAGCGAGCCTCATATGATGGAAGACGGTGTGATGCCCAACCTAGCTTTCAAAGAGGATATCACAGAGACTGTTTTTGTACTGATTCTATTCTTTCTTCATGTCCTCACATAGGCGACATATAAAGTTTTGATTTTATCGTGTACACTTTTCTAACACCAGATGTAGAATATGTCTATTCCATTCTGGAACAAATTCATATCTTCTTGATTTTATATTTCCAAACATAGCTTCATGTCGTCGGCAAATATAAGTTTTATAAAATTTTTAAGGATGAAGGTAATGTCGTTTACATACAAGGAACACTTGAAGTGACTTGAGTGGGACTTTCCTTAAATTCTATTATTTGTTGTCTAAATATGATCCAAGCCATTCCAGAAGTCCCAAATCAACTCCAATTTTTTGTAGCTTATAAAGAAACATCGGTATAAAGGTTGATACGGTCAAAATTTGGTCAAAGGAAAACGCGTGAAAATCGGTGAAATCGTTTATTTAAAAAATCAAATTAAATTTCTTTTTCAAGTTTAATTAGTATAAAATTCAGGAAAAATATTCAGTTAGGCTTCCGCTTTTCCAAATCCGAATTACCGGGCCTTACGCTTAACCCCTGCCATCAGATTTTGTACAGCCACCATGTCCACCTTATTCGCCGCAGAAAGCCAGCTCGTCCTTGAACTGCTGCTCGTCCTTAGCAGTTTTTTTGGTCTTCTTTAGGTTCCGCTTGACAATAGCCCAGTATTTCTCAATTGGGCGGAGCTCTGGCGTGTTGGGATGGTTCTTGTCCTTGGGAACCACCTGCACGTTGTTGGCGGCGTACCACTCCATGGCCTTTTTACCGTAATGGCAAGATGCCAAATCCGGCCAAAACAGTACGGAACAACCGTGTTTCTTCAGGAAAGGCAGCAGAAGTTTATTCAAATACTCTTTCACGTAAATTTCTTGGTTGACAGTCATGGAAGCTATGAAAATGCTGAAAATATCTGCTACATTTCCCCTTCCTTTTGCCGTATAAAACTCCTGTCCCGGAAGCTGCTTGTAGTCGGCTTTGACGTAGGTTTCGTCGTCCATTACCACGCAGTCAAACTTCGTCAGCATCGTCGTGTACAGCCTCCGGGATCGCGCTTTGGCCGTCGTATTTTGTTTATCATAGAGATTTGGAGTCACTACCTTCTTGTAAGTCGATAGTCCGACTCGTTTTTTGGCTCGATGCACGGTTGTAGACGATACACCCAGCTTATTTGCGGCATCTCGGAGAGAGAGGTTAGGGTTTCACTTGAAACTACCGGCAACTCTCTTTGTCGTCTCAGCGGCTTCCGGTCTTCGATTTCCCCCCGATCCAGACTTTCTGGATGTCGACAAACGTTCCCCAAACACTTTAATTACATTTGTAACGGTTGATTTGGCAACTTTTAGCGATTGCCAGCTTTGCGTGCGAGTAGCTCGGATTTTCGCGATGCGCGAGCAAAATATTGATACGCTGCTCTTCTTCCTTGGACGGCATTCTGACAACTGAAGAGTGAATTCCAAAATCAAAGTAAGAGCAACATTCTACACACACACCTTCAAAATAAGGGGTGTTCAGGTTTTTTAAATGCTAAATTGAAAGAAATACGTCAAGTTGATATTGACCAAATTTTGACCGTATCACCCTTTATTAAACTATATTTTTGATTGATTCTCAACCAACTATTAATCTGAAGATTTTAACTATGAATATATCTTAAAGATTTTCTGAATAACATTTTGCGCTCAACAATAGATATAATAGGTACAACTATAGCTGTATGATTGTCTTTATGTATTCAACTATAAATATAAAACAATACTCAACTATGCTCATATGATTGGATCAAGTATAGATCTTGTAGGTTCAACTATACCAATGTTATTGATTCAACTATAGATATTGTAGATTACTATTACTATTTTAAGGAATGGGCATTAAATTTAATTTTCATATTTTGTATCATCCGAACAATACCAAAACTTCATGATTCAATCCTGCAACATAAGAACAGTTTTGGTTCTGCCTGGGTGAAAAATTTTACCGGTGATGTTACCCAACCAATTTTAGCGTCCTTCTCAAATGCCTCGGGGAACGCGTCGTTGCTGGCCAAGAATAGAAAACCGTTTTTAATGAAGGGTTGACAAACGAAAGTTTGGAATTTTACCCATCGTTTCCGGTTTTTGTCGATCGGAAAATTGATTTTTTCTTCGCTGCTACGGAAATGGATTTGCATACAACTGATGAGCGCTTGTGCCTGCCTAACGGACTCTGGAACTGCTGGTCGAGCACGTGCAACATAAATACGATCGCAATATATTGAACACGAACTTGAATAACATCACCTATGGAAGTGGTTTTACCGGTTTTAATGAAAATGGCCCGTGATTTTCGCAGGTGTCACGGTGATGTGTTTTTCACAAATTTGCCGAATCTTTTTTTTTTGGTGTGCTGATATTCAAATTTCACACAACCGATCATAACAACACAGTAGAATTTTATTATATTTATAATTCAATATCTGAAATCAATCAAACAATTGTAGTTAAATGAGTCATATTTGCAGTTGGAACAATAAGAAATTTATAGTTGAATCTATCATATTTATAAATCAATTAGAGAAGTTAATCAGAAATGTATGGTTGAATTAGTTATATTTATAGTTGAATGCCTGAAATCAATCATACGATTGTACTTGAATCAATCATATTTACAATTGAATCAATTATTTCATTACAGTTAAATCTACTATATTCCTAGTTGATTGCGTAGGGACAGTCAGCAGATTGTTGTTTAATCTTTTATTTTTATAGTGTAATGTGAAAAAAATGCGCGAAATGCGCTTCAATATTCAATTTATTACTGAAGAATAATAAATGTTGAATGTAAACTTAATAGCAAGAATCTTGGAGGAACAGCTATTCTCATGCTTTCATTTTGAAGACTAGGTACAAAGTGATTGTGATAAATGTTCATAGTCAGATAACCTAGTATTTCAAGAGCAAGTTCACTGGTGTTGAAAAAAAGTGGTAGAAATGATGACAATTTGAAAATTTTACCATGCAAAAATGTTTTCAAGAACTTAAGGCTTGTATTTTTTTTACAGCACTGTTTCTATTTCTGCCGAATGTGATAGAAATATTGCTATTTTTGCATCACAGCATGTGAAACTACAACACGTTTTGTTATAAAACTTGAAGGCCACAGATCTTGAAAATGTTTGTCATCGAAAAAAATCTGAGTGACCCATGACTTTAGTTTATTTTAAAAATTCCCTTCAATTTCGGCTCAAAGTTTGGGATCATGCTCCTGTGCTCAAATTGTCAGAAACAAATTCCGGTCGATGTTGAATCGCTCAATCCAGAGTAGTCGAGTGAAGTTTCATAATTCCAAATAGTAGTATTCATAGATATTTGTTATTTTTTCAGAAATGAAATCAGCGAACGTGACGTTTCATTCTTTCTGTTGAGGCTAACGCAGGAAATCGTTCTGTCCAGAAACTACTCCGAGGACAACATAAACCGCCTGTGTCAGAAGCATTATGAAAATTGCGTGTACCCGGACAAAACACGATTACTGGATCTCATTGATAATCTGAAAGACAAGTTGTTGGTACAGAAAACCGAACTCTTGAACATCTCTGAAGAAGATCGATGCGTCTGTCCCGTACCTAAGCCTAATAAAAAAGGTAAAATGAATGGAGTAAAACGCTCTTCAACTGACAGTTCGTTGCGTAAGAAATCCTTGCCACTAAGTACATCGGGAAAAGGAGCTACCGTTCGAAGGCCGATAGTGAATCGGCTGCCCGATATGAAGGTGAATGTCGGTGTCCAACCGAAAAATTCTAAACCGCTCCCCAAGCTCACGAGTAAAAAGAACTCCGCTGACTCTTCGTACGATACAATCAGCACTATCACCACGTACGATTTTTCCTCATCTTCGGGTCCAAGATCATCGATTAAGCAGATAATGGCCGCAGAAAATGGCATGGAATTGACAGAAGGGTGCTGCGGGTGCGGAGGAAAGGACGATGATCAATCTACCGACATGATGCTGCGAATGGCTGCCTCGGGTCGGGTTTTCGATCCGAAAAAGGTGGAACCGAAATGTCCCCTTGAGCGGTGTGAGCATTTTCCGAATGTGTCCGCGGCAGGAGGATGCGGAGCAGGCTGTCCGAGTGATCATCCCTTGCCGAGCTTCGGCAAGCCGGATGGCGAGGATTCAGTGACAGGTGGCGGATGCTGTGGCGGTAAGCGGAAGAAAAAGAAGAAGGATGAGAAAGCCAAGAATTCTAAGAACTCTAGTAAAAAAGGGAAATGAGAAAACCCTGAATGGAGCGGTACATCATCGATACACTAGTGAAAGACATAAGGATAACTTTCTGTTATGAAATTTGACCAAGGTTACATGGGAAATTTAAAGGAAAAATTTCATACTAAGATATGTTTCTGGAGTAAAAAAAAGAAAAGTGAGAGAAACTCCCAGGTATCAAATTGAACGATTCTGAATTAAATGAAAATTTATATAAAAATATTTATGTCTTTTTTTAATCATAGGGACTCGTAAACTACTATAATGAGGAGATTCTGGGCTAGAGAGAACTTTGATTTGAAACACGTCTCCTTCACCGGAAGTGGAAGGGAGACTTACATACAAATGATACACATTATTGTGTGCAAAACTCAAAAACTTATTAAACTGAACTAAATATCATGGGTCACAAAAGTTTCCGTCATAGAACGAGGCCCCATCCCTCTTTCAGTGGGAAGACCTAAATCCCTAAATGAAGATCGAAGTTTTATTGGTTTTATTACAGAGGAGTTTTATTCAGCAGATAGAATCAACTGTGTGGATTGTTACTAGAACTTTCTGTATTTTTCAACTAAACTTAAATTTTTAAGGTTTTTAACCAGTTATCAATTTTCATCAAAACGGCAAGTACTTTCAACTTCTGCGATAAAAAAAAATAGATACAGAAGATTTCTATTTGTTTTCTGTACCCCATTTTTTATAATATGACTAGCTGATCCAATACGAACTCCGTTTCGCTTTAAACTTGGAATATGTCACGAGCAATTTGCATGAAGTCAATTGAAAAGCATTGCACTTGCAGATGCACTTTTGAATTCATTGTTATGTAATAATTGCAAAAATATTGGACGATCACTTTGTCTGTCGTCAGCTACTAAATTGGAAATCAGGAATCAATTGACCGAGCCAAAAAATCCCGTGTATAAATATCGACTCAATCGTTGCATAACAACGCAATCATTGCCAAAAAGTAAAACCGCTTTCGGTGGCCTCTTTGATATTTGAAATCGATTGCCCTTCCCTCAAAACTCCCGTGTGCCAATTTTCAAAGCAATCCGTTGTATAATAACGTCAATATTGCTGAAACGGTGAAAAATCAATCTATATGGACGACCCCTTTCGTCGACCCCTGGCAAAACATTTGACATCTGAAACCGATTGCCCGTCCCTGAAATCTACCGTGTGCAAAGTTTCATCCCAATCCGATGTATTACTTCGACGATATAGCAAAAATATTGAAAGGTTTATATGGACGACCCCCTTTGCCGGCTCCGTACACTGAATTTAATACCTGAAATCCATTGCCCGTCTCTCAAAACTCTCGTGTACCAATTTTCGTCTGAATCCGATGTATAGTAACGACAATATCGCATCAACAGTGAATAGTTAATATGGACGACCCCTTTGGCCGACCCCAGATTTTGGTTTGAATAAGTGAAATCAGTTGTTCGTCCCTAATAACCCCTATGTGCAAATTTTGATCCTAATCCGATGTATAAAAACGCCAATATCACTAAGATACTGAAAATTTAATATGGACGACCCCTTTTGCCGGCCCCTTACACTGAATTTGATACCTCAAATCGATTGCCCGTCACTCAAAACTATCGTGTACCAATTTTCATCTGAATACGATGTATAATAACGTCAATATCGTAAAAACAGCGAACAGTTAATATGGACGACCCCTTTGGCCGATCCCTTACACAAAATTTGTCACCTGAAATCGATTTCTCGTCTTTCAAACCACTCATCTGCAAATTTTCAACACGATCCGACGAAAAGTAACGTCAATATCGCGAAAACAATATTTGCCTTCTATGGACGACCCCCTTCAGAAGGGGTCATCCGAAAATCTAAAAACATTTTTCATCATTCCTGGTCCTAATGAGTATCCATGCCAAATTTCAGACCTCTAGCTCTTAAGACGGCTGAGTCTATAGGGGACAAACAAACAAACAAACATACAGAAATTGCTTTATATATACAGACTAGCTGATCCCATACGAACTCCGTTTCGCTTTCAACTTGGAATATGTTATGAACAATTTGCATGAAAGTCAATTAAAAAGCATTTTGCAGATGCACTTTTTAATTCATTGTTTAGTAATAATTGCAAAAATATTGGACGATCACTTTGTCTGTCGTCAGCTACTAAATTTGAAATCAGGATTCAATTGACCGTGCCAAAATAACCCGTGAATAATTATCGACTCAATAGTTGCATAACAACGCAATCATTGCCAAAAAGAAATCGATTGTCTTTCCCTAAAAACTCCCGTGTGCCAATTTTCAAAGCAATCTGTTGTATAATAACGTCAATAGTGCTAAAACAGTGAAAAATTAATTAATATGGACGACCCATTTCGTCGACCCCTGGCAAAATGTTTGACATCTGAAACCGATGGCCCGTCCCTGAAATCAATCGTGTGCAAAGCTTCATCCCAATCCGTTGTATAATTTCGACGATATAGCAAAAATATTGAATGGTTAATATGGACGACCCCCTTTGCCGGCCCCGTACACTGAATTTCATACCCGGAATTCATTGCCCGTCTTTCAAAACTCGTGTACAAATTTTCGTCTGAATCCGATGTATAATAATGACAATATCGCATCAACAGTGAATAATTAATATGGACGACCCCTTTGGCCGACCCCTGATTTTGATTTGGATAAGTGAAATCAGTTGTTCGTCCCTAATAACTGCTATGTGCAAATTTTCATCCCAATAAGATGTATAAAAACGTCAATATCACTAATATACTGAAAATTTAATATGGACGACCCCTTTTGCCGGCCCCTTACAATGAATTTGTTACCTCAAATCGATTGCCCGTCACTCAAAACCCTCGTGTACCAATTTTCATCTGAATACGATGTATAATAACGTCAATATCGCACAAACATCGAACAATTAATATGGACGACCCCTTTGGCCGATCCCTTGCACAAAATTTGTCACCTGAAATCGATTTCTCGTCTTTCAAAACACCCATCTGCAAATTTTCAACACGATCCGACGAAAAGTAACGTCAATATCGCGAAAACAATATTTGCCATCTGTGGACGACCCCCTTCAGAAGGGGTCATCCGAAAATCTGAAAACATTTTTCATCCTTCCTGGTCTCAATGAGCATGCATGCCAAATTTCAGATCTCTAGCTCTTAAGACGGCTGAGTCTATAGAGGACAAACAAACAAACAAACAAACAAACAAACAAACAAACAAACAAACAAACAAACAAACATACAGAAATTGCTTTTTATATATATATAGATAATAATTTTAATGGCATGTGCGGCGGAATGAAAACTAGAGAGAATTTATTTTATAGACATTTGAAAGAAAGGTGGATAGACAGGCATTAGTGCGCCAATAGGAGAAAGCTTTTTATTTTCTTATTTTGTTTTAATCTTCAAATAAATTAACCGAATTTTACAGAATCGTTTTCCAGTTTTATTAAAAAATATTCGAAAATTTGACTAAAGAAAAAACTTTGCATGTTTTGTAATATTTTTATAAGTTTGTCTTCGATTTTCATTCATGAATTTTTCTGTTTTGAAAAAATAATCTTCTTGGAAGCCTAGTTATCTTAATTTTTGATAAGAAAAATATAGTTTGTGTACATTTTGTCCTTTCCAGGAACCAATATTCCAATAGACGGTAACAAAGAATTGAGAGCTTAAAATTTTTAATAACAAAACCTTCGCTCGAAAATTAAAAATGTTTAACAATTTTTTTTATGTTCGATCACCTTGAATCAATCATGATTTTTTTAATTAATCTATGAAAAATTCAAAAAATGTTTTTAAAGCTGTAGAGCTTAATTTCAATGGGCAATGTTAACAGAATAAGTATGTATATCCTTCGTGCTATCAATATCAACAACATAATTGGGAAATCCTTATTTCTTTTTTATCAGTTCCTTATTGATCATTCAAAAAACCACCAATTATCCAACCTGTACCCTGTCAGTATGAGCTTTCAATGTTGAATTGAACATGTTGTTTTATAAACCGTTCAATTGAAAATGTAGAAATGGAATTTGAACTAAGATTATCAATAATAAATAATTTTCATAATTTTACTGATCAATTTTTAATCATGAGTAGTTTCTAACCTGGTTTTATAAGTATTCTATTTCTGTGCACTGATTCTTATCTCCAAAGCTATAAATTCTAGTTTTATTCAAAATTTCAATTCGCATTCTTTTCTGGTGTTTCTATAATTTTGATTTCAAATTTGTAAACTAAACTGCTTTAAATGTTAAACTTTCAGAATAAGCATAATCATTTTCAATCATTTATTTTTGACTTACCGGAAATCGCATCAATTTAAAACATTGATTCTGATCCACCTACGCCTTTAATTATTTTAGCTTAGAAATGGACTTAAACGTTTCTCTAAAAATTTATCACCTCTGTTCCAGTTCGATACTATCGCACTATTACAAATTCAAAAACGCGCTCTTGTGTGGTATTGTAGACTAAATTTAAGTAGTTAAACGTTAGAATATCACTTCACATACTAAGCGTGAAGCATACCTACCTGTGCTAGACTTCCTGAGCAGATTCTCAATTTGCACCTTCTGTGCCTTGAATTAGTTGCAGATGCCTAGTTTTAAGTAATTTTAAGTTAGATTTAACTACAAGATTGGATATTCCAAGTATAGGGCAACCTTAGCACGTAAGTTTAGCACAAGTTAACAATTTCACAATAACCACTAAGAAGAACGCTTTAGTTTTGTATCATCAACCACAATAATTACAGTCGAACAGTAATGTTTTCTTACTGATCTGTTTTTCGTACAAAGTTTCCCGCCTAACGCGCCTAAGTACTTTTCTCACTTTTCACCACATTCGAATCATCTCCGAAACCCTCGAACTGTCATTCGAGATCAGGTGTGTTCAATGCTTATTTCGGTTTCGTGGGTCAGTTCAATGAAAAACTGATTTTGATAAGGGTGGATATTTCATTACAACAAATCTAGAGTTTGTTTTGATTAGGTCGTATGAGCCACCTGATGTGTTTCGAGAAATTCGCTGATGAAGTTTTGAAACACATTTTTAATTCTAGTATTTTCAATTTCATCAAAGATTGTTTGAAATTTTCAAAGTCGAAGCAGAAATGTATTAAGAATATGCGAGTGTATTCGATAAAGTCATCAGTTTACTTATTTCCACTGAAAGTGTTCTTAAGACCTTTTGCATCTTCCACTTGGCACTAACGTCGTTTTGCAACCGCATAAATTTTATCATTAAATAAGATTGTATTCACCTGAAACTTCGTTACTCCCTTTGGAATTGCTTGTAATACTTAAGTAAAAAGGAATCGGAAGCAGGGGTAATATGTAGAGGAACCCATTCAATGATGCTTGGAATCGGTGCTGCGGCGGACTATAGATTGGTAATGTTTTGAGTAGACTGGGCATTGCTGGCTACTTGAAGTTACTCCGATGACCATATGCCAACTGAAGAAACGTATTCAAAGCTATTAGTTGTTTTGAATGTCTCTGTAGAGGAAAAGAAATGAACATAATATTTTTCCCAGTCTAAAGTAAAGTTTTTTAACTTACCTAGCGAAATATTGAAGCCCTCTATTGTATTGAGACAGCTAGAACATCTATTGTTGACGATTCCTTTTGAACTTCTAGAGTTTTATCGCTTTTACCGAAGCATTTTCTAAGAAAATGCATCAGGTCGCAACAACCAACACGCCGAACAGTTATTTTACGACCTTTGTTTTGCACGCCAATTCAGAGCAGTGCAAAACGTCGCAAAAACCAAATTGCACTCAAAAATAAGAAAGTCATCATACGTCCTAAATTCAAATCATTTTGTAAAATTTATTCATTGATGTAATGAAACCAAGTTTATTCCTAACATACAATACATGTTTATAAATAGTTTGCAGCCAATAACTCAATTTTGTTTATATTGGTTCATACGACGTAATCAAAACAAACTCTAGAAATGATTCTAAGATGGCTTGAGACCTAAGTAGAAAATTTTGACAATACCTTCTCAAGAATTAATCAAGTAAATATAACCAAAATTAACATTAGAAGATGATTTCACCTATCAATTGTTTCAATAAGATTTTTCAGTTGATATTATTGAATATATAATTTTTTGAAATAAAAAAAACCTAATCCAAGACGTTTTTCGCCATAGAAATTAGTAAAAATCAATTTCTTCGATAAAAAGTGGCTGTATTGTGTACCAATCAATAAACAAGAAATAACATGACAAACCAACAAAAAAATTGTTAGCAGCCAAACCATAATGGCTCAGATATTAGGCATCAACTTTGTCCGGCTGAGAAACGTTTATTGTAGAGGTTAGGTCCCTTTGTCGCTGGAAGAGTGTCAAACTAAATCCTGCTCTCGAGCCAGCTTTCAATCCCAGCCCAAAGCCCGCTCGAAGAATCGGCAATAGTGTCACAGAAAAAAAATGTTAAAAAGTTCACTATAACGCAAAGCAATTTGCTTTGGCATTTGAAGAATGTTCCCATGTGAGGAGATCTGCTGGGAGAAAAAGCATCCAACAATTCCTGAAATGTTTCTACCTATGTATGTTCGAACATACCTACCCATACGTTTTTATATCGTCGACGGATATGTTGAGATAACGGATTATTCGCTCCTAGGTCGATGCAGTCCTCATTCCGAGCCGGCCGGCTGGCCGGCTGGCCGCAGGATGAGAGAATTTTTCTTTTGTCGTCCCATCACCAATGCCAATGTCAATGTCACACAAACACCGCCAATACAAACACGGGAAGATAAGTACAAGATGGAGTTGGGAAATCTTTAAAAGCAATTCACCCAGTGGCATTGAGAATTTACGATCGCTGCTTGCGGAATATCATCCGCGCTTGGTGGTCTCGCAAGTGGATCTCAAACGAAGGACTATATCGCCCGGTGTCATGTATATTTTTTATTTATACCACTGCGCTCCTAGTGGTCGGATCTGGAATGTTTTGACAGTTCTTTGTTTTGGAATGCTTCCTCTATCAGTTTTGAAAATTTCATTACGATTCGTTTTGTATAAAAAAAAAAGTTACAGACGATGGAAGCGAAAGTTGAAATCGGAGCTCAACTAATTTCTCACGGTACTAACATTAGTATAATAAATGATCATAGCCTTATTGTCCCAATCGTTTACTAGCATTTTCAAAGCTGGAAAATGTGATTCCATGCTTGGGATTTTTCATTTGAAAATGGCATTCTGTGAATAATTGTTTTTAAATAATTTTTAAGATATAAGATACCTTTTTGAATTTTATTTCAGATAGATCTATAAAAGTTGTTCTTGGAGTAGAAATGTTAGAATTGAGAATGATAGACAGAAGAAAAAATTTATTCGTACTAAAAAGTTATTTTAATATTTTTCATCTAACCCATTTATGCCATTATTGATGTTTGGAATTGGAAAAGCACAGAAGTTTGAAAATTCCTTAAGGCATCATACTAACATCAATTAAAAACATTGTTATTTTGCTCATAACATATTACAACCTTTGATTTAAAATAGAAACCATTGACTAAACTTCCTGATATATAAAGCCCAAAAATAAACTTTATTTATAGTTGAAAATGAATATTCATGATTCGAAAAAGGAAAATACTAACGGCAATTTATTTACCCATATTCCTCCCTTTTTTTCCAATTGACTTTGTGTTAACAGATTATCACCGCTGATTTATGATTTTAATTTTTCCATCTAAGTATAATTGTATAGATCAATGCAAAGTCAGCCTATCGACTTTGCTTCTTCTAGACAATGATACGATGCGGGACAAATGATCTTGTACGGCAATAACCCGCTCTTGGCTCATCTTCAACACCTTTCATGCTTCCTAATCTAATCTATCCATCTATAATTTTCATTACTTTCATTTGATATTCTATTTATCAGAATGTGTATGTGTTAGATAGAACCTGGAATTGGAAAATTATAGATAAAATTAGATAAAAATAAGATGTGTACCTTGCTTTCAACCAACCGAACATTCTTCAACAGCAAATGGATGTGTTTTGTTTTGATCAAAATATTCGCAGACGTCAAGACAGACAATTCTAGTAAAAAAAATCTATTCCAGTTCATCCTGATAAAACTGCTCGAATAAAGTGGGACTGAAATAAAGCGTAGTTTGCTTTTTAGTTTAGATCGTCTGTAGTGGTGTGTTAAGAAAATAAAACACGCATACCTTTCGGCGAAAATAAGAAACACGGATTTTTCAGTCTATCGACGAGTTTAGGCGTATAAATTCCCGGAAAAAGATTTTTAATTTTAATTTATAATGGCTACGACAGTGTACTTCACCGAAATGCCATTAATCACTTGATTAAAATCATAAAACAGCGGTGATAATCTGTTAAAACATTTTTTTTTTCCTTTACCTCTAAATTTTCGCGTATATTCTTAATTTTTATAATAGGTTGGATAGTATTAACTTTTTACAGGCAACAAAATGCTGTCAAAACTGTTAATGTCTGATAACTGAGCTATCAGTAAAAGAAAGTATCTCATTTCTAAAAGAACTTTGCTTAAAGCATTGGCCATTGTAGACATGTAGCGTGTTCAGGAGGAGAAGGCTATCCACTTCTCCTTAGCTTCAACTGTGGACTTTGGAAATATCGATAAGAACTTAAATTTTAAGCTGAGAAGAATGCTAATCATTCGTTAAGCAAAACTGAATAAGCTTTAAGGAGCCTGTATTATGGAACTTTGATTACTTAGGGATTCTGTAATTATGATTGTGGTAGGGGCTCAACATATATGAAAATTACACCAGAGCAAGTGCAATCAAAGCTCTTTTTCTCCCACCTAAAAAAATTTCGAGATAGAACTTATAATGATAAAAAGAACCTACACACCCACACACAATACCACCATATATCTTGTAACGGTTCTCGAATTTTGCTGATCGAGAGATTGATTAACTGCCTTCACTTTGCGCCCAACGAGCACGAGACAATCGTACTCGTATGTGAAGCAGCAATTTCCGTTGATGCCCGGCTAGACTCCTCAAGGCGAGTCCTTCAAAAATAATCAACCCGACCAATCGCTATGCAAGTCCCATTTACGCCCGAGTTAACCGAAATAATGTTCCAACGGGGATACAAACAAAAACGCGGTTCAAAACAAGCAATAAAAATTCTTTCCCTCTTAGAGCAACAAACAGCCAAAAACCTGAGTTGACAATATTTATTTCCTGTTCCTAGGCCTACAAACTGAACATGTTCTTTGGGATCCCACCTATTAATTTTAGTCTGCTTTACCGGCGCATCGGGTGTTCTATTTAAAATTAGCCAAATTTACCAAAAATATCCAATGCGTGGTGCTGCGTTATCGACAGTAGCTATTTATAACTTCAACAAAGATAGATCTGACCTTATTTGTTCCGCAAAATATCTCCGGCCGCCTGCTTGACTGGATGCTGTCAGTTCCCTCTGACGATAGATGTGTGTCTTGGCTAACTGCGATGTAAGGTTGGCTCCGCCAACGGTTGCACCACGGAATTCGGGCTCCTGAAGACCACGAGGCAATCGACGACTTCCGGTGATCTTAAGTGGACAGACGTTTCCACCTGGGCCCGTGAATGCGCGGGAGGTTGGTCACTGACCCTAGGGTGACGGGACCAATCCCCGGAAAGCGACACTCTGACTGACTGCCACTCCCTGCACCCACCAGTAGCACCTTCACTTGAAGGATATTCCTTCAAGGAAAAAACATCTGGACGAAATAGCGAAATACAAATCCGATATTAACAATGTATCAATCAAGATGATTTTCTAATTAGTTTAAGACTAAAGTTTACCTTATCGAACGACGCTTTTAATCTCTACCCTGCCAGATGGTATGGGTTCGATCCTGGTACCTGGTACTAATTTTTTTTTAAATTATAATCGGTACAGCAATTAGTTTCAAAAGGACTTACAGTTATCGTTGATTCGTAAATTATCGTCCTCAGGTTATTAAACGGGATACACGGATTCGGTTCCTGCCACTTAAAGGACCACTTAATATCTTCCCTTGAATCAACGACTTGTATTACTCACGTGGCGAGTAGTAGCAGTTCTGTTGAACCGAACAATAGTGACTTGTTGCTAATCACTTTTCCTAAACTTTCTCTAAACTTTATCTGAAACTAGAACTGTACGTCCGATTAATTCCTTGCACTCAAATTTTCATTACATTCAGTTTCGAGCTCACTTCACGAATTTTTACTAATTGGCGCATATCGGGGTTCAAATATTCGCAAATGACTTTGGCTAGTTTTCACTTGGCTAACGTGTTGACTGTTTGCCGAACGAATCGAGAAAGAATTCTTATTGGCAAACAGGGGACGTTGACCCCCGGAAACTCTAATTCCGAATCGAATCGCACTCATACAATCAATGTCTGATCCGATCATCGGAGCTGGCCATAATTTCTGTTAACCCGGTGAAATGGGGGATTGCACGGCGATCGATTACCAAATTGTGGTACCAAATCTCATCACTAGGGGCGTAAATTTAAGTTAAAACGGAACCGAAATTGCTACTTGTATATTGAGCAACCAACCATGCCTCGACTAGAATAACGAAAGGAGGCAGTTTGCCAATCAATCGTAGAGAAAGATTTAATGTTTTCCGCAATAAATTACAACAAACCTTAAATCTTTCAATCATTTTGTAACAATGTTACAATATCGCTAACGAATGCTGGAGAAAATTGCAATTCGAATAAATAAAAAAGAACATCTCTAACCCAGCTGGGGCGTAGTGCCAATTTATAATTTCTTCAAAGAAAATTTTTCGCCATACATTCTTGTCCAAGACCGTTACTTCGTATCTTTTAAAGCAAAAAAGGTATAAGCTGTTGAATAGTAGTAAGTCTTTTGGCAAACGAAAAACAATCAATTCAACTGACCTCACTGGAAAATACTCCCGGCACATAAATTCTTATAAGTGAAATGCCTTATTAAAACCATTTGTAAATTAAAAAAACTGACGTCACTGTTGGTGTGAAGTATAGGTCGATTCACGAACGTCCTGGCCTCACTGTTTTTGACATTTCGCGATTCCTGTGTTGATTCCTTATTTTCCAATTCTACACACTAAGATTGCAATTATTCTGCTCGGGATACTGACTTTCCGAACCACAGGGAAATTGCTCAATTTAGACGAAGTTCGAAAGGGAACTCATCCGAATCTCGGGACACTTCATCTCTCCTGAAATCCGAGACAAACTTGCTACGAGAGCACAGGAATTCGAAAGAATCCACTAAAGTCGGGACAGTGGTCTCCTGAGTCACGTTAGTTACACGGCTTGTAAAATTTGTTGTCTCTTGCTATCATACATAAAAAAACAACAAGATGTTTTTCTCTTTTTCACCATACGTTTTGCGCTCAGTCAGCTACCGTTTGTTGTCTTCGTTTTTGTTCGATTATTACGCGAGGTAAAAATTTTCGGTTAGTTATAATCGTTTTCTGTAATGTAGTACATTCCTTTTGCAAAATCATAGAAAGTGGAATTGTAGTTGAGCTCTGCAGCGAAAAAATCCAAATACGTACAACTCTAACCTAGTTCTTTCATATGAATTTATAGGTATAGCAGCAGCTATGGAAAATATTAGGCAGAACCTCGTAAAGAAACTTCTTCCGGAAATTAAATCGATGCGAGTGGAAGAAGTTGTTCAAGTATCGTCCTTTTCGGTAAGATTGAATTAATTGATGGTTTCCTGAAACAGTTCTCATGTTGATTTTTTTTTCTTCCAGTTTCTTCATACTTCGATTCGGATACAAAATACCTTCGTGACAGGTTTCGGAGCTTTTTTGTCTGTCCGGCTGATTAAATTTGACTCGGTTTTCTGGCATGAACCTGGTGCACAAGGATCTAAATTTCAGTTGGAATTTGCGGCACCAAAATTGGTAATTGTTAGGGACCAGTTTGAACAACCGATAGGTCAAAAATCAGTGAGTATCATGCACCGCCATCTGGCGTTTTCAGTCAGTTCTACCATTTATTTAGACCCATATCTAAAGTCAGTGATCGCGGAAATGTGATAAATATGTAAAAAATAATGGAAATAGTACCAAAAACGCAGCAATGACAAGCTAAATAAAAATTACTACCATTAATTTGTTTTTCACTCATAGATTTTTACGGTAAGAAAATGTAAAAAATTTTTTTCTGCAAGAATATTTGCAAACCCAATGAATTGAGCATATAGTTCCTCTTTTTCATTAAATTTGCTAGTATTCTTAAAGAAAATAAATTTTTACATTTTCTTAAATTTGAGAAATTTTTTTTATGGATTTCCTAGCACGGAAGCCGTCCCGAAGCTACAGGACTGTGCTCAAACTCCCTGCAATTTACAGGAGAACACTGCTGCGAATGTACAGGAAAATTTGACAGTTGTTTTCCTGAGCTCTTTTTCTGTCCTGAAATCGTCCTGTAATTTCAGCTGTTGAAAATACAGGACGAAATCGTCCCGACCACAGGAGAAAAGATTAAGTGTGTACACGCTGAGGAAGCAGAGGAAACATTTGGGTCTCCATTTAATTTTCATTCACACGGTTTAGCAATAGTTCTCAGCTCAATTTGGGATTTAAAAAAAAATAAAAAGGAAATAAGTTGTTAAGAAATAAGATATCTTATGTAGATACATATGTATCAAATGTCGAAAAATCAATCATTTTATTTGTTAATCCAGTTGAAACAGAAATGTTGGAATAAAAGGATTTTAAACTTATATAACATTTTAGAAAACTTTTTCAGGAAAAAGTGGGGAGTTTTCCATCCCTTTGAAAATATTGTATTTTGAAGTTCATTTTACACTCGAAAGATTGATGTATTTGAATAAATATTTTTGTTATAATATTTCCATGTTAGGAACATTTTAAAATGATGAAAAAAGATCTTCAAGTCACATTTTGTGAAATTTTTCAAAAAAAGTTCAATAACCCAAAAACTTATTTTGTTAAAATTTTAAGAGCTTTAACCATTGCTGTTTTGTTCCATTTGGCACATTTTTCTAGAATATTTGATCTTTGTACGACATTCCAGTTTGGAGATATAGCTAAGGAATCAAGTATCCCCAGGGATCAAGTATCCTCATTCTCCCCTACTGAAAGATAAGGCTGAACTATTCTAAATTTTTGACAATGTGATA
The DNA here is from genome assembly GCF_029784155.1 of Uranotaenia lowii. NCBI lineage: Eukaryota > Metazoa > Arthropoda > Insecta > Diptera > Culicidae > Uranotaenia > Uranotaenia lowii. Next base: position 242,700,001 of record NC_073693.1, read on the forward strand.
TTTTTGGGGAATAAAAATTACTTTCAAGTTTAACTTTCAAGTTTAAATCTATTTATACCAATATTTCTGTTTTCAGCTTGATTAACAAACAAAATGATTGGTTTTTCGTTATTTGATACAACAACAACTGATTTCCTTTTCGAATTTTTGTCTATTCCAAAATTGAGATGAGAACTATTACTAAAAACGTATGAATGAGAATTGAATAAGGGTCCAGATGTTTACTTTGCTTCATGAGCGTGTAGAATTAGAAAATAAAGAATCAAAACAGGAATCGCGAAGTGTCAAAACCAGTGAGGCCAGGCAGTGCGTGAATCGACCTATTGATTGTTTTTCAATGCCAAAAGGCGTACCCGTTATTTTCCCTGTTAAGCCCACTTAAAGTCAGTGCGATTCCCCGCAATAATTCCTGCTAGCCTGCACCGAACCTCACAAATAGCTACCTAATAACTGGGGGAGGAAGACTGAAATTCGCTGTATCGTTTTCTGTATCGTTTTTTTACTGTTCGCCAAATAACCAGCAGTTGTTGAAAAGATTTGTAATCGTTCAAATGTAGCGAGTCATGTAACTCAGTTGTTTAGGTGCTCCATTTTAGTCTTCTGAGTTAATTGCTGCAGATTGAAAAGTAAACATCGAAATCAAATACACCAGCTAGATTATCCAATATCAGTCTGTCAACTCCGTCGTAAATATAAACTTTGAACCAGAGCTGCAAATTATCAGTGTCAGACGGCCAATGTCAGCCGACTTTGATACTGCTTTGCATGTCTATGTCATGTGATACTGTTTTTTTGGTCAGAAACATATGATTACAAAGTCATGACCAAGCTGAATGAACGACATCATGCTTGCTACGACTTTTTTCTTCTTACGGCCAACAACTACATTTTTCCCAAAACAGCCTGAAAATGAAATGGAAAGATGATCGTATGTGTGATGCGAGTGGAATAAAAAAATGTCATTCAATATTGACATTCCTGCCTGACCGACATTGTATCTTGGTCATTCAACTCGTAGATGACTTTGATATTCTTTCGATAACATTGACTACTAGACGTTGGTCGGGTCGAACGAAATTGTCTGAAATTTACCAGCCTTGCTTTGAACTATATAAAAATGATGTTCGGTCCATGGAAACTACCTAAAATCTAATTCTGTTATTTTATTTATTTTTAAGAAGAACCATTGATCAAACAATTTTTATTTATCATGCTTCAAAAAATGCAACGAAATTTGAGCGACTTAATACGCCTGAAATAATAATGCAAAAATTTGCCACAGTGAAAAAACCTAATTAAATACATAATTGTTTAATGTAAAACAAGTGCTTTTCAGCATCAAAAAAGTGTTATTGAAAATCTCTGAATAAGAAAGTAAAATTAAGGTTGATGAGAGGAATTTTAAGTTTAAAAGATTTTTTTCATTTTTCATTCAGTCTTCCTCTCCCACACTCAGAAATAAATCAAATACAAAAACAATTTTTATTTATCTATTCAGTGATTTCTAGATGATTAATTACTCCAGTCATTAAAAAGTAACTGCCGCGATAATTATTTTTTATGCACTGGAAACATTTCACATTGAGAAATCATCCGGTGCATAAATTTTATCACCGAAACATTTCAGCTGTCAATTTGTTCTTCTTTTTGGCAGGTGTCTTCTTTTGTTTACTTTTGAGTTAGGAATTATTGTATCGGTTTTCACTCGAGAATTTTTAAACTTTTATCGGAACCAGCGGCATAAGGAAACAATCAAGGCGCCTAAACTGGACTGTCGCCGTTGGAAGACCTGTGTGGCAGTGTTGTGTCGATGTACGAGGCGAGCATTGGCCGTCCAAATTTAAAAAAAATGTGGATTTTTTCGACAAATGTTAGTTGAAAATTCCAACCAAAAGCCGAATTATGTTTAGGTGAACAGGATGGTGAAAAAAATGAGAAATCGATGTCTAGCATGGATTCTGTTTAAAGTTTTTTTTTTGTGTTTTTTTGTGTGTAAATTTTGTTTTGTTTTTATTTAAAGTTTAAAATAAAGAACATTTTAAAACTCTCATTTCATTTTTATTTGTTCCGAAACTTTCTTTATTGTGCAAAAAATATTTTTTATGTCCACCACCAGATGTCACTGCTGCTCATTTCTCAATGCATAAATTTTAATCGCAGAAATATTTCTCAGTGAGAAATAACCCAGTAATTACACCATGAGAAATATTCTTGTGCGTAAAGAGGGAGAAACGTGAAAATACCTAAAAAACAATTGTTTGATATTTTATTTATTTCTGAGTGCAGCCTTATAACTTTTTTGCCTGACAAGAAAAAGTTACGGTCTTCGAAAAAGTTGGACAGCGGAAAATTTCATTTGAAGAATTTATAAATTGGCAAAGAACCCATCATTATGCTCGGTTCCAGAGAAGAAGCAAAAAATTATGTTGATTTTTTAGAACAAAAAATATTCAATTTATCGCATTCACGCAAATGTGGGGTAATGTATAACATCCTTAAAATACTCCTACGAATTTGAAAATTTTGAAAATCGTAGGATACAACGGCTAGGAGAATTTATAATTTTGTGATAGAAGTTCGACCGTTTTCGGATATTTTGTAACGATTTTTGCTTAGAAGCGTAGGAGTGTGGGGATCCACTTTGAGATGGCTTAATATAACGCCTCTTTTGCGAATGGATATCTGACCGACCAGTTACTTTAGCGATTGATGCCGCTCTGGTGAGCTGGGCACTCATTATGAGCGTCCGTGTCTCTAGAGGTGTCGTATATTGTCGCTGAATCCCCAAACCGGAGTTATCGTCAATGAGCGCTGGCGACATTTACTGGCGACACTCACTGGCGACAAGTTATTATCAGGACGTGTACAACTTCGGGTGTGTTCTTATACCAAAGATTTTTTATTTCAAAGGAAAGTGCTGCAAAAACAAACGATTTTTTCCTTTGGTTTTGGTATAAATAAAAAATCCTTTGGTTCAAATGCATTTTCCTCTGTTTCAGAGATTTTTTCTTTTGAAAAATCTTAGATTGAAAATATTAATGCTTTGATACAAAAACCAGTTTCATTTGATTTAAAGTTATTATATTTGCTCAAAGGTAATTTAGATATAGATTTAAAAGCATTTATTCATTGAACCATTTTCCATTTATTCCAATTGGAAGATTTTTACCTTGTTGTTTCGAAGTTCCTATTAGGAGTTTGAATAATAAAAAGATACAATTTTAGTTCTTAAATTCTTTTTTATTCACAAACACATAAAACACTGGTTCACTATAACCGAGTAGGGTCCTTGATATCGTTGACAAAGTTTCGCATTCTCCGTGGGCCGGTCAATAAACTTCCGAAAGCCACTCCAGCTACTGGCTGGTCCGACTGGTGATTGCCGTTGAAGATTGGGCCGAAAAAATACGACCGCGGGATTTGGGGAGGTGTTACTTTGCGCAGCTTTCTCCATGTTCGAGAGACTTGGAAATCTATCCGTCGGCCGTGGTCCTGTAACTATACAAGCGTTTTAGAAAATCTTGAATTCACTTAAATATTCAGTATTTATTAACTTACACTAACCATTTTGCATCCTGAATCCTCTTTGTTTATAGCTTACTCCGATTCACTGGTTTGATTTTAAAAACGAGCGGCCGAACTTTATTCGATTTTTGGGTTTTCTGTTCTTCTTGCAAGTCAATGCAAAATATCTTCTAAGTTTGAAGTTTTTGTTTCAAAAAATTATTCTTTTCAGTTTAAAACATTTTTCTTCGATTAAAAGAAAATTTACTTTGTTTCTAAGAAAATATGCAATTGAACAAATTTCTTTTGAATCAAAGAATTTGTTTGAAATCAAAGTCCAAAGTAATTCAATTCAAAAAATGTATTCTTTCTTTCAAAAATTATTCTTTTCAATCAAAACTATAATTCATTGATTCAAAGAAAACAAGAGCTGGATTAAAAAAAATGAATGTTTTGAATCAAAGTCAGATTTAATTCGTTCCAAAATTCAAGTTTACTCTGCATGAATACACGGAATCGTCCATCTTGTGACAGGCAATCGTAATCATAGGCATGGTAGGCGAACAATTCGCTGTCAAAAAGCGCTCCGTCTCCACCCCCCACCAATGAAAAACTTTTGGTACTCCTTGCCTACTGTTGCTCAATATGCAACCACCCGTAGCTGTATAGGCACGCTGGTTATTACTTTACAAAAGCGTTGCCAGTAATGATATTTCACAACGTCGCTAGTTGGCAAGGTTGCCGATCACCAGCGCGAAAACTTCGGATTTCAACTTCAATGACAATAATACGACTCGTATTAAGTCTACACTGCAATGCTAAGAATGGCTCATCACCACCATCACCAACTGCGCCGTATTGTCGTAAATAGATGATTTCTCTGGATTCAATTTCGTAAACGCACTTGAACTTGTCCAATATCAGTTTTTCTTTACATTTGTATTTCGGCTTATGGTTCATTCTCTCCATGTTAAACAACTAATAAATTCAATAGGTTTAGATTTTAAAGTGATTTCCATACCCGTTTTATTATTTCATGAAGATTTTTATATTTTTTAAATAAGATCGGGGTTCATTTGCTGAACAATCACACAAGCACACTGTATCGCAACATTGTTGGTGGAACCAAATGGGAAAGCATGTTTCTCTGCCAGTTCTCACTTCAGATTTCGGATGCATTTCTGTCTGGTCCATTACATCGGGTGTGTGTAGGGTGCACTTGTTTTCCCTCCACCTTTCCGCAAATGTGGTCACCTTTCTTCCTTCCGGATGTCAACATGTGTGTGTGGTCAGAAATTGGCACGTTCCCGCCCCAAGAGGAAGACGGCCACGGCCACTTCATCATGCTCCAAGGAGCCAGCTATCAATCCCTCGGAAAATACTAACGTTTGTTGTCATCGTGCTGGCGGCATTAGTTGGGAACCTAGGACTTCGATTGTTGGAGGGATTCTTACGATTATGGCCAAGGAAAAATAAGCAAGACAGCTCCGCAAGACTCAGCTTGCATTCGGAGGAGAAATGTGTTGTCGCATCATTGAGCAAATACCTACCCTTCTAAGAAACATAAGATGTGCACAGTTTTCTCAGGGTTCATGTGCCGATTGGATTTTACTGTCAGCACTGGACACCACATCGGAGCATTCATTGTGTGGACATCGCATGGGGGGAGCATAATTGCATTTCGTTTTAGGGCGATTGATACGTATTGTAAGGATAGTTTTGAAGTGAAATTGATTGTTAGATTTCAACAAAAATAGAAAACAAAACCAAGAGAATTTCAAAAATTTTGAATTTAATTTCACAATATATCCTAAACAGAAAGAATTTGCGGTTTAAATCCGCACAATACAAAAAAGCCCCTTCAAAACGATAATTACCGAAGATTTGAAAACTGTATCCGGAGTAAAATTCATATACTCAACCTCGCCATGAGGAGAACAACTTTTCTTCACGGCTCCTGAGCATTCGACTGGTTTAAACCGTCTCTTCAAAAAGCCACATGTGAAGCTTCACAGCCATCGGTCTAAACTTCCGGGTTCCTAATCCTGGAAACAACTAGAGTGTCTAGTGCCGGTTCAAATCAATTTGAAAATCTCCAGACCGAGAGCTCTCTTGTTGGTCTCCCCCATATGCCGGTATCTACCAACTGTAGTTGTGGAAAAGTGTTGTGTTGAACTTTTGGGAAAATTGCAATTGCCGGGCCAAGTTTGAGGTTAATTCTGGCTGACGCATATCCGCAACGGACCACAACAGAGACTGACTGATACATGGGATGGGATCCCGGGCAGCAGAAAAAAAACTAATGGAACCGCAAATTACCATGTCCAGCTGACCGAAAAATGGGCTGTTGAAAGTTTCACTTCTTTTGCTGCAGAAGATTTTTTTTTTCGGGAAGATAAATGGGTTTGTTGTTTTGGAATGTCAATTAGAATGCTGTCATGTTCCGAACAATAAAATTCAAACCAATTTTTTGGCTTATCAATGTTCATTGAAAATAATAATTTAATTCTTGAGTTCTTGAATTCTTGAATTCTTGAATTCTTGAATTCTTGAATTCTTGAATTCTTGAATTCTTGAATTCTTGAATTCTTGAATTCTTGAATTCTTGAATTCTTGAATTCTTGAATTCTTGAATTCTTGAATTCTTGAATTCTTGAATTCTTGAATTCTTGAATTCTTGAACTCTTGAATTCTTGAATTCTTGAATTCTTGAATTCTTGTATTCTTGAATTCTTGAATTTTTAAATTCTTGATATCTTGAATTCTTGAATTCTTGAATTCTTGAATTCTTGAATTCTTGAATTCTTGAATTCTTGAATTCTTGAATTCTTGAATTCTTGAATTCTTGAATTCTTGAATTCTTGAATTCTTGAATTCTTGAATTCTTGAATTCTTGAATTCTTGAATTCTTGAATTCTTGAATTCTTGAATTCTTGAATTCTTGAATTCTTGAATTCTTGAATTCTTGAATTATTGAATTATTGAATTCATGAATTCTTGAATTCTTGAATTCTTGAATTCTTGAATTCTTGAATGCTTGAATTCTTGAATGCTTGAATTCTTGAATTCTTGAATTCTTGAATTCTTGAATTTTTGAATTCTTGAATTCTTGAATTCTTGAATTCTTGAATTCTTGAATTCTTGAATTCTTGAATTCTTGAATTCTTGAACTCTTGAATTCTTGAATTCTTGAATTCTTGAATTCTTGAATTCTTGAATTCTTGAATTCTTGAATTCTTGAATTCTTGAATTCTTGAATTCTTGAATTCTTGAATTCTTGAATTCTTAAATTCTTGAATTCTTGAATTCTTGAATTCTTGAATTCTTGAATTCTTGAATTCTTGAATTCTTGAATTCTTGAATTCTTGAATTCTTGAATTCTTGAATTCTTGAATTCTTGAATTCTTGAATTCTTGAATTCTTGAATTCTTGAATTCTTGAATTCTTGAATTCTTGAATTCTTGAATTCTTGAATTCTTGAATTCTTGAATTCTTGAATTCTTGAATTCTTGAATTCTTGAATTCTTGAATTCTTGAATTCTTGAATTCTTGAATTCTTGAATTCTTGAATTCTTGAATTCTTGAATTCTTGAATTCTTGAATTCTTGAATTCTTGAATTCTTGAATTCTTGAATTCTTGAATTCTTAAATTCTTGAAATCTTGAATTCTTGAATTCTTGAATTCTTGAATTCTTGAATTCTTGAATTCTTGAATTCTTGAATTCTTGAATTCTTGAATTCTTGAATTCTTGAATTCTTGAATTCTTGAATTCTTGAATTCTTGAATTCTTGAATTCTTGAATTCTTGAATTCTTGAATTCTTGAATTCTTGAATTCTTGAATTCTTGAATTCTTGAATTCTTGAATTCTTGAATTCTTGAATTCTTGAATTCTTGAATTCTTGAATTCTTGAATTCTTGAATTCTTGAATTCTTGAATTCTTGAATTCTTGAATTCTTGAATTCTTGAATTCTTGAATTCTTGAATTCTTGAATTCTTGAATTCTTGAATTCTTGAATTCTTGAATTCTTGAATTCTTGAATTCTTGAATTCTTGAATTCTTGAATTCTTGAATTCTTGAATTCTTGAATTCTTGAATTCTTGAATTCTTGAATTCTTGAATTCTTGAATTCTTGAATTCTTGAATTCTTGAATTATTGAATTATTGAATTATTGAATTATTGAATTATTGAATTATTGAATTATTGAATTCTTGAATTCTTGAATTCTTGAATTCTTGAATTCTTGAATTCTTGAATTCTTGAATTCTTGAATTCTTGAATTCTTGAATTCTTGAATTCTTGAATTCTTGAATTCTTGAATTCTTGAATTCTTGAATTCTTGAATTCTTGAATTCTTGAATTCTTGAATTCTTGAATTCTTGAATTCTTGAATTCTTGAATTCTTGAATTCTTGAATTCTTGAATTCTTGAATTCTTGAATTCTTGAATTCTTGAATTCTTGAATTCTTGAATTCTTGAATTCTTGAATTCTTAAATTCTTGAATTCTTGAATTCTTGAATTCTTGAATTCTTGAATTCTTGAATTCTTGAATTCTTGAGTTCTTGAATTCTTGAATTCTTGAATTCTTGAATTCTTGAATTCTTGAATTCTTGAATTCTTGAATTCTTGAATTCTTGAATTCTTGAATTCTTGAATTCTTGAATTCTTGAATTCTTGAATTCTTGAATTCTTGAATTCTTGAATTCTTGAATTCTTGAGTTCTTGAATTCTTGAATTCTTGAATTCTTGAATTCTTGAATTCTTGAATTCTTGAATTCTTGAATTCTTGAATTCTTGAATTCTTGAATTCTTGAATTCTTGAATTCTTGAATTCTTGAATTCTTGAATTCTTGAATTCTTGAATTCTTGAATTCTTGAATTCTTGAATTCTTGAATTCTTGAATTCTTGAATTCTTGAATTCTTGAATTCTTGAATTCTTGAATTCTTGAATTCTTGAATTCTTGAATTCTTGAATTCTTGAATTCTTGAATTCTTGAATTCTTGAATTCTTGAATTCTTGAATTCTTGAATTCTTGAATTCTTGTATTCTTGAATTCTTGATTTCTTGAATTCTTGGATAATTGAATCTAGTAAGGCAATTTTTTGTACTGGGATAATTTAGCACTTGGGAGTTGGGAGGGCCAAGCTTCTAAAATGGGACATTTTAAATTCTCAAAAGATGCATTGGAGGAGCCAGCAGTTTCAACCAACTGATAATGACATAGACATCCGGAAGGCCCCTAGGGTGAATTTCTTGCTACAAATAGTAGCCCAGCATCTAGTTCGCACACTGTATTTAAATTCTGCATCTTTTTCACACTTCTTTGATCCCAATATGCTCAGACTAACGAAAGAAGCTATATATTCTCGTCTCGTTGCATTGAACAGAGGCGTATCAGGGGTTTTGTAATTTGGGAATGAATAATTGTTAGATCCATATCTCAAGCAGTCAAAATTGTTCGATATGATTGAAGTGGCTTAGGTATCCATGACAAATTTGAAAGAAATATCGATCAATTAACATCCCCTTGGAGCTAAAGTCTCCTTCTATTTATGTCTGGAAAGCATAGGAGCAATAAACAGGAAAACCAGATTGCGAACTGACAAAGTGTACGGTTTTAGCCGCTGGATCCGAGTAGAAAAAAAAACTTTTCCAGTCTCGGATGTCCCAAGTTGAACATTCAAAATGTTTTCTGCACAGAACCCCCTAATGTTTGTTTAGGAACAAGTTGCACCGTACTAAACGGTATGTTTTATCATATTGGGGGTTAAGCAATTTGAACCTTTCTCCGTGTGTTGATAAAACGCAAAAAATAGCCCACCGGTTCATCTATTTGTGTTGGTCCACGCACACCCGGCAAAACGGTTCGCCTTCATTAGTCTGGGAAATATTGCACCGGAGACAGATTGTTTGGGTAATGGATTGGGCCATACCTATCTGTTTTCCTAGGATCTTACGTGCGTGTTCGGCTGGTGAAGATTGTGAAATATTTGTCGGACCAAGGCGAGCCTGAAGACAGCTAGGAAAAGGTGCATATTCATTTGAATAAGAAACTGAGTGAAAAATATGCATTTCAAATTGCATTCAATCAAGCTTGCCTTTAAAAAAAAATATCATGAACATTCAAATGCAGACTCGTTGGCAGAGACGATAAACTTACATTTAGAGCTGAACTGAATGTTCGGTCGGCAGAACATTTGACAACCAAATTTAAAATTAGCTGAATATTTGACTCAAAGAATAGTGGAATTACCTAATAATTAAGTTTAGAACAGTTCCATCGAAATTGTCAAGATTCCTATAACATTTTAAGGGTCTCAAAAATGAGAGGGAACCTCTAAAATAAACAAAAAACATGTCTTCATAATTCAAGAACTGATTAAGCAAACGAGAACATTGTTTGGCATGGGAGGGTATTTAGAAGAAGAAGGTCCCTCATAAATTGTTTGCATAGTTCGAGAACTAATCAAGGAAATGAGACAAATTTTACTTACGCGAGTTTTTGGTTTTAAGAAATGCTATGCTCTCAATAATTTGGTAGTCATTCATTTTCCATTGCAGGAATAAGAACGGAGGAGGGCCAACCATACATTTTTTCATGACTCGAGAACTTATCAAGCAAACGGAATTGTGATATGACGATAATTAGTAACGAAAATTGTTTCTATCATAGCCCGAAAGCGGTGATTCCATATAAAAAAAATAAATTTAGGCATACTCAATAAACTTATGGAGCAAACAAGAACAGATTCTAAATTTTATATTAAAAACAATAATTTAAAAAATTATTAAATCATATGTCGAAAATAGAAAAAAAAAATTACAAAAACATGAATGATTTTTTTTAATGCAATTCGATAACCAAGCTCCCACTGACCATACGACTGGACACTTGAATTCATTTTCTGGATAATATTTCCAACAGTACGCAATGTCGATTCCAGAGTGCGCATCGATCGATTTGAAGAAATGCTATCCTAGTAAGGAAACGCCACCCAACTTTAAAAAAAAACAGACAATGTCTACGATAAAATTGGTCTAAACAGGTAAATTTTTCCTACAGGGCATTTTTTGTAAAATTTTCAGGTTCGCCACCTGCTGTCGGTATTGCGAACCTGCAAAATCTGACAACAAAAAATTAGACAGGAAATGGTTGAATTTTTGTTCTAAGTATCATGTCAGTGTGATCAGAGGTATAATGTTGATAATAAATTCAAAATTTCAAAAAATTTAATTGATATTTTTCATACATTCTTTTTTTTTTATCTGTAGCAAACTATAGGGGAGAGTGGGGAAACTTGATCCCCTTTTCTTATTTTCATCATATTTTTTTGGAAAAATGCAGCAACTTGCCGTCTTTTGCATTTTCTGACAACGTTTAATTTCAAGTTAATATGCACAAAAAGTGAGAAGCATTTTCGTGATTATGCCCTGCCTGACCCTAGGCAAAAATCTAGTAAAATCCAAAGATAAAAGGTTCGTTGACTTTTTTTGCCATATTAGTTCTTATTTCACAGTGTGTAAGTATTAGACAGAGAGCATTCTAAAAATTTGTCTGCTACCAAGAAACATTGCATTCTTTAAGGCGCAATTTTCTAGTTTTAAGATAAATTCAGTAGTTTTAGTCTTTTTCATCAGATAATTACTGGACAAACATTAATTATTGGACAGATATTAGTTATTTCATGATAACTAATGATCACGATCCATTCAGAAGAAAATACATCTTTTTGGAGATGATAAAAAAAATCTTGAATTCATATTTTGTCAAATTTTCCAAACAAAGTTCAATACAGGGTGGCCACAGAACCGGGAAAACCGGGAAAAATTAACACAAGGAAACCGAAATTCAGTTTTGGTTCTAAGATGAGGGATTCAACCCAACATTCTAAATTCAATTTCCAAGTCAGAATTCAACAGTTCAAAAATGTGTTAGAAGAATGTCATAAGTTTGGAAATGTTTAAACTACTCTCTGATTTCTCTTCAACTACCTCTAAATAAAAAAAACTCACTAATTTTACCGAAACCTAGTGTTCAAAACTGCCTCAAAGAATTAGATGAGAAATTTAAAAAGTCTCTTAAAACTTGTTCAAGTATCGCACATCGTGACAATTATTTGAAAAAAAAAAACTATCAATCATATAGAACCAAGCAAATTAATGTTAAATTTCGTATGGAAATGTAAAAAGATGCTAATATTATAATTTTCCAGTGATAATGTTCAATTTAAGAGTTAAACACAAGACATTAATTTTTATGTACAACACGATATTTTTTTGTTGTTTAATTATAATAAATTTGACATCGCTGAAAATTTGCTTAGTTAAAAAGGAAACCATCTCCTATCAAACACACTGTTTGGAAAATTACCTTTTGTCAATCACTGGTCTTAATTTACCCAGAAAATTCCAAATTATACTTTTTAAAGCTTGAATATGTTAAGATTCCTTTGAAAATTTGCGAAAATTTCGAATGAACTGATTATTAACCTAATCCGTGAAAAAATTACAATAAAATTTAGAAAAATCCAGTTAAAGTTTTTCTTTTTTCATAAGGGTCTTTTTATGTCGGTAGAAGACACTATTTAAATTCTTCAAAAATTTTAAAATGATTCAACATTGCATGGTACTTAAAAAAAGACCCATGTCAAAATAACAGAATTATTGCAATGATACTGATTTTACACTAATTTACAGCATTTTTGAACTTAGTAAACTGAAAGTCATTTTAAATTTGAAATCGAGCGCTAAATCCGATAAGAGATAAAATCTCAGTAGAACAGTTTTTGAGGTATGCTTCAAATATGAAATTTTGGAATAATAAAAAAATACTTGTGCTAGATAAATTTTCGTTAGAGAAATTTTTGTTTCAGCGAAAGTTTCAGACTCGATGGTAACATTTAAAAAATCTGATTTTCTATAGGATTCTATTCTATTTAAAAGAAAGATTTCAAGTGGTTATTTATCAAAATCGGTTGAAAATTGAAGAATTTCCGGTTGCTTTTCCATAACAGTAATTTTTGCAACTTTTATTAATTCAACGTACTGCAGTATACTAATAATAGTATAGGAAGAATTAAACATGGTAAATCTCATTCACTCGAAGTCAAAATTTTTTATTATCTTACCAGAAGGTCACATGCCAAATTTCAAAGTCTCAAACGTGGATAGGCATTATGCTCGGAGGGAACATAAAGTACTGGTTTTTAATTATTAAGTATTCTCTGCACTAGCCGATTGTTTTTTATGATTTATTATTTAAGTTGAGACAAATATTTCCCTTGAAGACTGTAACACGATTGGACTTGAAATGAAAAAGTTATTGCGTTATCATCATGATGTATTTTACACAAAAGTAATTTTAATATTATAAATACCCAATATCACCAGAACTAAATTTGACAGAATCTGACAAATGATTCGAATTCAGGACGGCACAAAAAAATTGTGAAACAAAGGCTTTACAGATTTGAAAACATGTACATATCATATTTTTATTGTAATCTGCGTTTTATAACCTAGCTCATAGTTTCTGAAAATTGTATGTACCCTGTTGTTTCTTTTCAATTTTTAAAACCTTATCTGTTCACTTTTTAACTTGTTGGTTTTAGCTTAACATGTTTTTGAAGAAATTTATAAGATTTGTTTTCCTGATATGGGGGTTGTTTCCAAGCAAACATTACAAAATATGTTTTAATTCTATTTTTAACCGGAATAGGTACCTAATTTTCATAATTTTACCCCGAGAAATTGACATAAAATAAAAATATATGTTGATCACTTAACTGTTACTTTTTTAACTGGAATCAAAACCACATTATTCTGCATAACAAAGCTAATCCTCTACTGAATGAAATGTGATAATGTTGAAAATTTCTTTTGATGGAAATATTTTTATTGCCAAAAAATACTAGATCTGTTTTTCAATAATTTTTATTGTTAATGTACAAAACCAGTTTATTTTAATTATAAATTTGGTTTGAAATGTTTGACAGAACATAATAATGCTAAAATATTATAAAAAAAAAGTTCAAATCCAAATAGGCAGTCGTATGCAATAGAGGATTTTAAAATGTTTTTTATTTTTGACATTTTATGGCTACTACAAAAAATCATAGTATTCCTTTTTAAATTTCTTTCAAAATTAGCAATTTCAATATATCAAAGTGTTATCTTGAACTCATAATAAGTTCAAAATATTTAAAAAGTACAGGTAGTTTAATTCGAGTATGAATCAATTCAAACTGCAACATTCAATTTTACTACGCCTTGAAAAACAAAAATAAATGTTTCTTATTTTTATTGATTTACGATAGGGGAGATGAGGGCATAACGAGCACCCAGTGCATAATGAGCACTCTTTTTTTTCTACATGAGTACGTATTTTCTTAAACAAATTTTCATAAGGATTTGTTGCGTACTATCCATACTTTTAATTTTTCACCAAATAAGAAATATCCTTCTCATCTTTACAGAAATATTAAATAATAACCAGCTCCAGTGACGAAAATATTGTAATTTGTGAGCACCACCAAATAAGCTTTAATGACCTTTAAATCATCTTGATCTGAAATGTACGCACTGCAACATGATCTACACATTGTTTCTCAATTTTCAACATCATACAATTTTTCAATTTTCACTTCAATCAATTTTAAAACGCTTTTTTACTTTAATTTGTTCACTAGAGGCGAACAGAGCACTATCAATGGAGGCATAATGAGCATTTTATGCCGGGGAATCTAGCAGCGAATTCAAATCGATGAAGTCAACTGTATAATAGAGCTACAGCTTGGCTTGTTTCGTCTGTCGATTTGGCCTATTAGTAAGGTGTCGGAGAGGTTATCAGTAGACTCGTGTTCGATTCCTGTTCGGGGGTATTGTTTTTTGCACATACCATTGATTGATTTTTTTTATTGTTACATTATACGACTAATAGGATCAAAGCATCATCCGTCAAACAAAACACCAGAAACATAATGTATGAGCATGTGTTAATTCTTTGAACTCTACAAACAGACCTAGATTATTTTGTTATTGCTTTGTTTGATGAATCTACGCCTCACCGTTTAGTGCAATCATGATCATGAATGATAAATGAAAAAAAAATCACCTCGACCAGGAATCGAACTCGAGCCTACTGATTACCTCTCCGACATCTTACCAATAGGCCAAATCGTCAGACGCTACAAGTCAAGCTGTAGCTCTATTACTCAGTTGACTTCATCGAGTCGAATTTGCTGCTAGAATTCCCTTCAGAGAACGCTCATTATGCCTTCATTAATGGTGCTCATACTGCCTCGGGGGGTTCATTATGCCTCTACAGTGACTGGTTTTCAGCTTTCGGCAAAAAATTTAAAATGCATTTTTAAACGTTTTTATCTTCTTTTTCAAGTTTCATCCAATTAGGCAATAGACTATTTGAGTTTCTGAACACGAAACAATGATGTAACTCACATATTACAGCTATTCTCTATGGTTAAATAAGCGTTTTCCTTAAGGTGGCCATTATGCCCCCCATCTCCCCTACTTTATTGATTTTATTATAATAAATTGAAGTATCATAATTTTGAATTCCTTTTGCATTTTTTTATTCATCCTGAAACTGAAATACCTTCGTTTAAATTAAAAAATAATCAATGAGTTCAATGTTTTAAATTTTGTCTATGTCTCAAAATTTGATATGCTGCTGAATAATCCTCAAAACTGTTTAATAATGACTTAATAACTTGTTGGCCATATTTTTCAATATTCACGAGGCAAAAACCATGTTTCATGAATGGTTTCTAAGTAGTTATTCATTGCAACAAGTTTTTATAGCACGAGTCGTAAATTGTCGCAACAGAGTGGTCTTTAAAAATTTGGCGTCCTGAACTCGAATTTTTTGTCATATTTTGTCTATCGCATCCAGTTTTACTGATAAGGCGTTTAAGAAAATCAGTTTAATGATAAATCAATCATTGATAACGTTTTATTATTTTTTACTTCTTTGTTGAAGACTGCAAAGCGTTTTAACTTATACTTTAAAAAATTTCTATGATTCTTTTTGGTTTGAAATTTCATCGGAATTTCGTATCAACACGAAGAAAATAAATAAAATTTCTTTAACTTCTAAGTCAAAATAACTTGAAGTCTTCGGAAAGTTTATTTAGCTAAAAACTTAAATTTTTAAAATCATGTTTTATTCTACAGTTGCTATTTATCTATTGCGAAACTCCTAATAAAAAGCTGGGCTTTTCACGGTTAAACATATCTCATTTTAGCCCAGCAATCAGCCAATAGCAACGCAATAAATGATTGGTTTTTTTTTTCAAAGTTAGCAACTTAGGCAAATGTACTTTTTATTAAAACTAATTGACTAGAGGATTAACATGAACGAAAATTTCTATTAAAATAGGAATTTTATATATATTTCAATCTTTTCTGTTAAGGGGAATGTGGCATGTTTTACATTTTTAAAACCAGTACTGAACTTCTATGAACGTAAAACATAGATGCAGAAATTTATTAGACCACTTTAAATTTGATTTCAAAATCGTTTTCGTCTCTGATCAGAATTTGATGCTTTGGGGTGACATTGATCAGTCTCTATTCTGCCCTAGGACCTCCCACTATTTCCATTTTAATTTTTTCTTCAAACTTAACGATTTGAAAGGGTTCCTATCCATTTGTTCAATACGGGCTTACTCTTGGAAAATGTCCTTAGTTTTTAAATATCAAAAATTTATCATTCATGACTATAAAAATAGCACTATAACTGTTCATATAAAAAGTTGTTCTTTCACATTAAACAACCCGTTTGATTCTAAATGCTTTTTGGAATCATCAGGAGAGCTTTTCGTTTGCGAGTCTTGAAAAAATATTTTTTTTTAAGATTTTGAAATTAGATTTTTTACACACAGAAAAAAATTTCAAATACAAACCAAATATTGCCTATTTGATACTCAATTAATAGGCTTTCGAACGTAAAAAAAACAGTTTTCCAGATTCCAAACTATTGACTGAGTTATTGATCATAATGTGGCAAAATTTATTGTTAGTCAAATTTACCCCGGTGATCAAAGTTACCCCGTTTTACGGTATCTTTCTTTTTGAACTTCAATCTGCATAAAAGACGGAAAAAATACTCAGTTAAATTCCGATAGACCCAGTCCAAATTGGCGAGACTTATGTTTGAAGCCTGCCATCAGATTTTGTACAATCACCTTACCAATTTCTTCGGCGCAGGCAGAATGCCAGTCTGCTTTGAACTGCTTCTCGCTGCTTACAGTTTTTTGGGTCGTCTTACGGTTGTCCTTAACTATCGTCCAATATTTCTCGATAGGGAAAAGTTCTGGTGTGTAGGAAGGGTTTTTATCCATGGGCACAACCTGAATGTTGTTAGAGACATACCATTCCATAACCTTTTTCATAATGACAGGATGCCAAATCCGGCCAAAACAGCACAGACACGTCATGTTTCTTCAGGAAATGCAGCAAACGCTTTTGAAGAGACATTTACGTAAATTTCCTAGTTGACTGCTGCAACGAAAATGTCGCTTTACAAGCCTCAGGTAAAGATTGCTTCCCAAACGAAATATTTCTTGGAAAATTTGATAGTTTTATATGCTTGAAAATGTCTGCCACCTTTCCCCATCCGGATGTTGTATAAAACTTTTGTCCCGGAAGCTGACTGAAATCTGCCTTGGCGTAGCTTTCGTCGTCCATTACCACGCAACCAAACTTTGTCAACAATGCCGTCTAAAGCTTTTGAGATCTTGTTTTTGCCGTAAGGTTTTGCTTTCCATTGCGATTAGCAGTCACTACCTTCTTAAAAGTCGATAGTTCGGATCGTTTTTAAGCTTCATGCACGGTTGAAGACGATATTTCCAACTTATTGGCGACATCTCGAACGGAGATTGGAGAGATTGGAGAGATTGAAGTTCGCTTGAAAGTGCTAGCTACTCTCCTGTTCGTCACTGCGTCTCCCGGATTTCAATTTCCCCAAGATCCTGGCTTCCTAGTTGTCGAAAAACGTTCCCCGAACACTTTTATTACTTTGGTGACAGTGGTGGTGAAAAACCTGCAACGGTTTTGCTACTTCTGCGTGCGTGTAATTTGGATTTTCACGACGCATGTTCAAAATTTTGATTCATAGTTCCTCTCTCTTGGACGCTATCTTGAAAACTAAAGGCCTAATGTCGAAAGCTAAATGGAAGCATCAATCTACACAATGTACACATACACCTACAAATTAGGGGTGTTCAGGATTTTTATATGAATGATGAGAAAAAATACGGCGAATTTAAGTTAACTACTTTTTGATCCGAACACCCTTTAGAGATTAAATGAGATGAGATACAAGAACAACTTCGTCAAAAACGATTTTACCCTAAAATTTGCAAATGGAATTTATTCAACCATAGCCTTAACTGTTGTTTTAGTAGTATGAACTGTGAAGCTAAATTATGTTCTCTCTTTTTTCCTTCCAGATTCCTCGCCATCTGGTGGCCGCTGAAGCTACAGATAACGAAACGCCGGGCCCGGTTCATGATCGTGTGCATATGGATCATCGCACTGGCCTCGACCATCCCGTGGGCGCTGTTCTTCGAGCTGGTGCCCATCTTCCCGGACGCCCCGGAAATTAAGCTGTGCGTCGAGGTGTGGCCCCCGGGAACCGATGGGGCACTGTACTTTCTGCTCGCCAACTTGGTGGCCTGTTATCTGCTGCCGATGACCCTGATCACGATTTGTTATATACTGATTTGGATTAAGGTGTGTGGAAGTAGTGTATTGGGAAATGTTTTCTTGGGAAGTAACTTGTTGGAAAAATGCTCTTACAGGTTTGGAGGCGATCGATACCGGGTGACTCAAAGGACGCTCAAATGGATCGGATGCAGCAGAAGTCGAAGATCAAAGTTGTTAAGATGCTTGTTGTAGTTGTTATTTTGTTTGTACTATCATGGTTGCCGCTGTACGTGATCTTTGCCCGGATCAAGTTGGGTGGTGCCCTGGAAAGTAGCGAAGAGGAGCTGTTGCAGATTGCTACACCGATCGCGCAATGGTTGGGGGCGTCGAACTCCTGTATCAATCCCATTCTGTACGCCTTCTTCAACAAGAAGTATCGGAAAGGATTTGCCGCAATCATACGATCGAGAAAGTGCTGCGGTCGGTTGAGGTAAGTTCTTTTAGAGCTTCTGTTAAAACTTCAAAGTGGTAATCTGTGGTTCCTATTGTTTTCAACAGATACTACGAAACAGTTGCGATCGCGTCGTCTTCGACGAGCACCCGTAAGTCGTCGCACTACCACAACAGCACCAAGCAGCGGCCTCCCATGCAGTACAGCCCCTCGATGAAGTCGGCCGATGCGGTGTCGTACATCTCGTACGAAGAGAAGGCCGGCGGCAGACGACATCACGCCATCAGCAAGCAAGACAGCAATCTTTCGCGGCACATGTTGCTGAAACAGGACAGCAGCATATCGAGACAGACACTGTTGAAACAGGACAGCATCGCCTCACGATCGGGTACCGTAAAGTTTCAGCATAAGTTTTAATTTCCTCTCGGTTTATCTATTGTTTTTAGATTTATTTTTCGTATATATTTGGAAGCATCTCATTACTAGAATTGTAAATCGTAATATTGATCTGTTTAGGATATTTACTGAAAAACAAAAGAACTGAAGTGATACATACGTATAAGAAATATCTAGCTGGATTTAAAGCGTAATCGCACTGAGTTATACTGAACTGTCTTTCTTGTTCTCTTCCTTTCTGTATCTGTCGCTGTCTGGCTCGTCATCATCATGCATCGTACACCAACCACCACTAACCATAAATCAACCCATACCTCAATACATGCTCATCCACTATCAATAGCAGTGCTCTATCGTCAAGATAGCGACAATTCGCGACAGATGCTTCTGAAGCAGGATAGTAATGGGTCACGAGATATGCTTTCGAAGCAAAGTTCGGCCTCGGACTCGATCTCCCGTCAGGACAGTCAAATCTCTTACATTGAACCACGCAAGGGTATACTGTGCAAGCAGGATACCCAGATCTCGTACATTGAACATTCAAGTGCCAGCAAGAAGTACTCTGCATCGCTCTCGAGCCAGGACAGCGTCCTGTCAATCATTGAACACAAAAGACACAAACTCGTTAAGCAAGATTCTATTTTCTCGATCAATGAGCCCAAATCAGGTAAGCCGAAATCTTTTCTTACTTTTCGGTGTCCAAGCACGACCCCTGCACGTACTAGCACGACATTCCCTAACGCACAACCACCAAAACCACTAGAATCAACTCTAGCATGTCTAGAACTTGAATCGACCAATCCCACCACTAGATGGCCACTTTACAAGGCACGTAGTCGATGTCCATCAGTTCGTCATATCCAAAACCACAATCATCACCATGACCACCACTCAGAATGTAACCAACACCACCAAAACCACCTTCACCACTATCATCAGTACGGTGGACGCCGCACGTCGTCTGCGCTGTCGCCTCTCCCGATCAACACTAATCGACGGCACCCTCTATTGTTCTTGCTCGTTGTAGTTTATGAAAGCGCAGCAGGACCTCCAGCGAACAAGCGCCACCAGTTGGTAAAGCAGCACTCGGTAATCTCGTTTGCTGACCAAAAACCGGGGGGCAGCCTTACCAAGCAAGACTCCGTAACAACGATACACCGGGCCAGCAACGGCGATGGTCCGTACATATCATCTATCCTGAAGAAGACAGACTCACAGTGTAGTTCCGCATCGCCCATCAGAAAGAACATTGGCTTTTTCAATGGATAAGGTTTACAGGTCTTGCACGAAGATGTACCATGCCATCGCTCTCGATGGTGAGAGCATGTAGCACTACCTGCCTAAGCCCGTAGTGATCACTTCCAGTCCAGTCCATGATACGTATACCAAACGAATTTTATTCCTACAAACCTTATTAAGGACCGTTTACAAAGATGCTGCCCAGTCTGAGGTTGTTCAGCATCCCGGGGCTCAGCTCACGTTACATTGATTCGCGCCGCGAATACGGTAAACTAACTGCCCTTTTCCCTCGAGGCACTTTCCATCCAGGGACACGTCAATCTATTCCGAAACCTATGAGAAATTACCCACCGCACCCACCGTTGTAGTGAAGCTCTATCGCACCGATCACCCTGCATATCTTCACGTTGAGCTGGAAACTTTCTGACCAATCAATCATTTTTGAACACAATCAAAGGCTATTCCTGGACGTTCTTCATCCCTCTTTTCCGACAACATCCAGGCCATCTAACAAAGCACAAATACAAAACATCCCCCTAAGCAGGAAATGGCAATCAATTTCGTACAAATGCTTAAGACGCTCTCAATCTTGAACGCATACTAGAGACTACAACCTCATCTCTCACCTCTTTCTTCAACTGAACCAAACGACAACACCATTGCATTGCCTCAGTTTCATCCAGCACACAGTCATCCAATAACCGCCTACTGTAGTAGCTAAGATATCACAACAACACGCATGCATCAAAACAGAGCAACCCATCATCGAGATGCGCAAAGTTTACTTCTGGTACATCCTTCGACGCGACGCTCATTGAGCAACTCGAATGAGCGAAACAAAAACGAAATAGTAGTTCTACCGTTTGTTTGCAATTCGATCAAGTTTGTGAGCAAACACTAGAATAATTAAATTTGAAGAAATCCTGGCTTGTTCCCGAACTGTAAACGGAAAGCAAGAAGGGCGGCGCCTAGCGAAATTAATCAATGGTAAATGTAATAGAACAAAATAAAACTAATAACAAATGTCTGTGTTGATTCAGTTTGTGTTTGTATGTGTAATGTTTTTGTATCGAAAACAAAAATGCTGCTAAACAAATAAACAATAGTACTTATACGAACAAAGGAAAAGTAAACAAATGAACTAGTGAAATTTGTTGGTTGCAACAGTGCGCTCGAAGCAAAGCAACAGGAAATCAATGCTAAAGTCGGCGCATTTCGTTAGTGTAGCAATCTCATAGTATAAAGCAAAAAATACAGAACCCAAAAAAAAACTAACCGTCTACCGACAAAATAGTAGGTAGATATGCGCATTTTAGCCAGAACAAACCAACAACAACAAATCTGTCTACATTACCTACCATTTGCATACATACAAACATACATACTACTACACATATGCTAACTTACGAACGAGAGAATGAGCTTTTCTAACGCTAAGGTAACATAAGCTTTACAACAAACAAAAGAAAATCCAACAAAGAAAGAGAAAAGAGAAGAAACAATGAATCGAAGAGTACAATTCGAATCGCGCTGGTGCGACGTTGGCATCGCATATAAGGTATCGAATAATGATTGAAACTTTTTACCTTTTATTTTACAGAAAACATTTTGAATGTTGATCCTTCAGTTGCGTGAATCGATTGTAATTTCATTTGAATGTTTTTCGATGTTTGGTAACATTGTTTGTTGTAAATTTTTTCTAAAAGAATCCTGTAAATGTTGAACAGACGGTGATGATAAAACTTGATTTTTTATTTTCCGACACTGGCATTTTGATGAACCTGAATAATATTGAGATCAAATTTTGATAACTGATCTGATCAAGATCTACCTATGCTTTCTTCAATTAGAACAGAGACGAATGTTATGCTTGTTCGTGATTCATAAATGACTCCTCCCTAAAACTTTTATGTCGGCTACCAAGACGACAAGAAACGAAATTTTGCGTTATTTTTTTGTTTAATCTTTTAGGTATAGTTACTGATCTTACACAGAAACTGCGTTTTCTTTGATGTTCCAGAACTGATGAAGTTTATTGCAACTTCCTCAGTAAGACCTCGCGTATGATATCCAAGGTGATCATGCTAGCAACAGTGGCCTTACATTTGTTCAGCATCCACAGGAGGGGTTTAATTTGGGAAACAGGATGTGGTCCTTCGAGCCGGATCCAGTTAGATACAGCTGCCTACGATTGCCGATTATTCCAACACCTGCCCTGAATCGGTCAAACCCAGGAGAAGCCGCAGTTTGCAGAAACGTCCAGATTGCAGAGCTTTGGTGAACGCATCCGCATGTTGGTTTGCTGTTCCTATTGCTACGATCTGCAGCCTTCCTTTCATGCCGAATTTCTTCAACACACGACCCACAGCGACTTGTTGACTCAGAGATATCGAACCAGCAGTCCGATCTTGTTTCCGAGAAGGTGGTTAATTTCCCCAAGGTCCGTCATCTGAAGATTTTTGGAAAGTTATAGCTTGATCTGCTTCATCAGCTCCAGACGATCGCAAACGATGAGCAGGTAGTTAAAATGGATGACTGATATATCATTTTGCTGTGGTGTATACGCTGCAGTTGGTTCAACCTAGATCCCTTTGGACTCGTCAAACTCCTGGTCTTTGGAGCAATACTCTCAGCCGTGATCCACAGTCAGCTTCGAAATCGAATATCCTAGAGCGACCGTTGCCTTCGCTTGGTACTCTCGGAACCGTTGGAATTCCTCTGACTTCTTGAGGGGATAAACTACCGCGAATTGCGTGAAATCGTCAATAAACGATACAAAGTACCGAGAAACATTCCAAGCTGGCGGTGTGATAGGACCAAACACGACGGAGTGATTCTCTCTTAAGGTCTTGAACCACGAACTCTAGTACCCGAGAATGGTTCTCAGCACTGCTTTCCTAGAAGACATACCTACATCACAAAATCCCAATTTACCTAGTTCCTCGATAAATGTTACCATGTCGTACTTTTCTTGCTTCTTCCCAGAGAGAGGATTTTCGCGAAGATCAGGAACAAACAACACATCTTTCAGAACCAATTAGACGCCTTCCTTATTGATGCCCGTAATTGTACTTCGATGCAGGGATATCAGCGACTGATCGTCTTTCGCCACATTGGTGATAACCGGTGTCTTCAGCTTCGTAATGTCAGCGAAACAGTGTTTCACGTTCACGAGGTGGTCCGTGGCCCCAGAATCCAATTTGAAGGACACGACACCCGCCTAACGTTCGGAAAAACTCCTTCCGGTCATGAAGGATATCGCTTTACCTCCACTTGCAGCATTAGCTTCAGCTTGTCCGTGCGACGTAAGCTTGACACGACAATCTTTGGCCTAATGTCCCTTCTTTTGGCAGTGTCTGCACTTTTCCGTGAACTTAACGAACGTCGTCCTCTGTTTCGATCATGAAAAGCAGTAGGTTATTCCTGGTTGGAATCTGCAACTTGGTCCGTTTTCTTTAATTCCTCTGCAAGGAGGCGCTCTCGAACAACGTCCAGTTTCAGATTTTCCTCTCCAAGATTCTACAAAACGGTTACTAAGGTATCAAACGATTAGGGAAGAGCTGAGCGATAACGTCGTTTTCTTCGAGCTTCGCTCCGGTCAACTTCAGCTGACGAATAAGCTCTTCGAAGATCTTCAAATGGTCCTTCACTGACGATCCTTTAACCATTTTCAGCTTCGCAAGTCGCTTTCGGATGAAGGTCTACGAGGAAACGGATTTCTTGTCATGAACGTTCTCTTTTATTTTTTTTATACAAGATGGAAATTTAACTTCAAACCATAACAGCCTGGTGTTTGCTGGCATGAGTGGGTTCGTCCCACTAAAATCACCTTGGGCTTCGTATGTCAGATGTGCCCTTTGGTTTCACCCTATGATACATAAAAAAAAGACCCCGAGACGTATGCCGGTTAGGTAATGCTTTCAAAGTAACTCGCGCCCGTCACAGCATCCACTCCAGCAACCACCAAGGCATGGCCGGTTGAGAAACCACCAAGCTAGAATCCCGTCACGACCACCCCGAATGGTAGCTCCGCTTCCCTTTGCTGCAGGAAAGATCGTAGATGAAACCTTTTAAGTCCCACCACACGTATGAGTCCAGATTAGGGTTATACCGCGCCCTAAGATCGCGTTGCTTTTGAATTGTGGTCTTATACGAGGCCCAAGACCTTCCATTAGCGTGTCAATATTTATGAGATAGCGCATGATTTGCGAGATTTCGTCGACTATAGCACGCCACGACTATTCGTCACGACACATTTCACTCACAACATTTTCGGCGTAAAAATGTTTAAGTTGTTGACGCCTTGAAATGAAGCCGGGGCAGACGAAGATAGCCGATTCCTCCGAATCTACACATTCCGGGCAATAAGGCGAGCTGATAAGCTATTGCTTAAAGCCCCCATAACCCAGAAGAAACTGGGTCAGGTAGAAGTTGACCTCTCCATACTTCCGATTTACTCAGTCTGAATCATTGGCGATGCTCGTAACACTCCATATCTTCCGCCAGAGTTATGTCGATGGGGATCATGCACGCGATTACAAAAGCTGATTCTGCTTATATGGTCCTGTATGCACAGGAATCTCGCATGGCTATCAGCCGATGTGCTCCGTAATTTGGATCTGTCGTGCTCTACCTCTGTAGCGGAGCTTCAGAGGCCGCTCCTCCGTATCGTAGTTTCGACAGTGCTACGCTCGCAAGGAGACGTCTCATGCTACTCTTTGGACCATGGCAGTTTGGCATAGTCCAGGCCAAGGGGGGTATATAGTAGGTGTACTGATCTATAATATTTCCAGATCAGCCATGTTCGTTTTTCAAATTGGCTACCAAGGCTACGTTGCGTTTGTTTACCAACAAAGCATTCAGTGTTTTTCGAGTTTCATCATACGTGTGATTCGATTCGAGCCGAAGTGCAGTAAAAAGCATATCCCGACGGCTTTGCTCGTTTTATGAACGTGAAAAACTCCCGAGGACCTTAACGCAGAGGACACCTACAAGTGTCGAGAAGTTCTACTCCGTGGATTCACTCCCTTCTCTAGGGATCGTGCTCGGTATGATTGCTCTGTTGCGGGTTGAATGTTGGACATTCTGCGTTAAATTCTGGATATTTGTTTGGAGCTGTTCTCTAAAACGCGGGACGTGCAGGTAGATATGATAAAAATGATCGAAAACGCAAAAAAGTACACAGGTTTACAATTTCCAATTACAGATTTCTTTTCGATGAAATAACCGGGATACGATTTGGTTCGAAAAAAAAAGTCTGCTGAAAAGGGAAAAACCAAAACCGGCTGGGATCACAATTACGATGTTGGATCACCCAGTCCCGTGAGTAGTGTTCTATTTGAAGAATCCGGAACCGAAAATCAGGTAGCTGGAACCGCTCCAACAATTGGAAATATGTCTGTCAAATAGCTTCACGAAACGAAATGATACGCGACTATGAAGAATCAGTGCCGGCTGGCTCACCACACTTATTGTAGTTGCGACAGATTGTTATGTTTAGTGAACTAGACCCGGCCATCAGTGAAGAATTGCTACAATCTGCCTGTTCCCAATCATAAGCACAAATAAAACAGCGTTTTGTAATTATAAGTACAGCAGATCATGTAACAATGATTATTGATTTTGTAAAATAGTAAATAATGAGTAGTTAGTATAATATTTTCATACTCTCCTGCTGATACATATATGCACATATAACTAGGTTTAAAAGCTTTCCTAAGAATTGCTAATTGTGGCAAGATCGTTCTAAACGTCATAGAATGGTCAATAAATTTTCATTTTGAAAATAAAAAATAAGTTTGTTCTTGCTGGACAGTGTTTTCAATAAACATGCTCGCTGAGGAATGTTTCCGTTATCAAGCCCTTCGACTCCGGGAGGCCCTTGAATGTACCATTTTGAGAAAGAATATTCGATGAATCTTGTCAAACCTGATGTACCTGGGCTATAGGTGAGGTTTGCTTATCGATTGTTCCACCTCACCTTTCAGCTGTTCATCGGTCAATAACTTACATTCAATCGTGTCAACGTTGGCTGAACGCCTTCGGAACATCTTTTCTAAATCCAGGCAGGAAATGGCTCTCAATCTGCGATCCGGGATCTAATCAATCATAGTAATATTTGAATCATTTAATAAATGTAACAAAATTTCGTTACATACGGTACACACGGGAGAGCAATTAAATCTCTTCGAGTTTGTAAGATTCACCCTGGAAGAGAGGGCACTTCTTTACAAATGGAACACAAATTTCTGTATTATTCGAGAACTGAAAAATTCAAAAATGAAATTATCTGCGAATGGATTTTTTTTTAATGTTTACTAACAAACGCAACGAGCTTACCACTTCCTACCACTCATCACCGCACACTCATCGCCTACTTACTGTAAAAGTCAGATAACCTAGTATTTGAAGAACCTTGGTCCAGGCCAATGATTCTATGACTTTAGATTCACAACAGTATTTGACATGCGCGATTGCCGACCATTACTCCAAGGTATTTCAGCTGCTGTTTTAAAGATGTCGTGTGTCCTCCAACAGTAATCTCCATGTGTGGCACAACTCTTCTATTGGTCACGAACAGAACTTCGGTTTTTTGGTGAGCTGTCTGAAGCTTAACTCCCTCCATCCAGATGCCAACCCTTTTTACGGAAACCGTTGCAAGGTCTTCTATCTCCTCGATTGTTTCGCCGGTGATCATGAGCATGACTATCTGTACGCCTACTGGTAGTTTCAGCGTTGAACCCTGTGGAACACCCGCTGTTAGGGCAGTAGATCGTAACCCAGTTTCGGTTTCATACGTCAGGGCTCGATTTTCGAAGAAGCTTCCTATTATCCTGCAGAGGGTATTTGGAACACGCATCCTGTGAAGCGCTTTGCCAATAGCTTCCCAGCTGGCATTGTTGAAGGCATTCTTAACGACGATCGTCACAATGACGCAGTGACGAACGGCTGTCCGCTTCTTTTTATATGCGCGCTTCGCGTACTCTGTCACCATATGGATGGTGTCCACCGTAGATCTCGCTTTCCGAAAAAAGAACTGTCTGTCCGACAGTCCACTTTCGCCTTCCGTGTAGATAATAAGTCTGTTGAATATTATCCTCTCCAGTAGCTTACCAAGGGTGTCCAGCAGACAAATGGGTCTGTACGATGATGGATATCCTGGGGGTTTCCTAGGTTTCGGTAGTAACACCAACTTCGGCATGAACGTTTTCCAGGCTTGTCCAAATGTCCTTCAACTTCTTTTTGTCCCGTACGAGGTCCAGCAGGTCATCGTGAATGAACGAAATCAGCAAATACGTCGCCTTTCTGGGGGATCGTTCTTGACCACGTCCAAAATATTCACCGATTTCAAATAAGCTTCCACCAGCTGAAGCGCCAATTGTCAAAGCCGGTGTCCGAGAACTGCGGGATCACGTGGACCGGAACTTTACGTGAGTCGCCCATAACCTCTTAATAATTGATTAATAATATCTCGAACAGGATTTACACTGGAACAGATTAATTAGCAGCTTGGTGGAGAGTTTAATGTAGACTAAGAAAACTTTCACGGTTGTTTATAAAAGAAAACTTTTGTTTCCATAGAGGCGAGCAGTTACCAGCATTCTTCGATTGCCGATTATTCCAACAGAAAATCCAATGCAAAATAAAGTTTCCGATGAGCCTGCAGAATCAATCTTTAATATGAAGCCCTTTCCAAAAAAAATCGAATACCTATTGACAGAGAAATAGATAATTTCGATTGGCATGGTATATAAAACTGACATGTGTTCTATTTTCGCATGCTGTGATGCAAAAAAGCTCGTTTTCTATCACGTACGACTGAAATACAAACAGTGTTGTAAAAAAAATCAACGCCTAAAGATCTTGAAAACATTTTTGCATGGTAAGAATTTCAAAATGTGCTACAAGTGTCAAAATTTCTACCACTTGCTCTTAGAGCAAGTTCACTCGTGTTGGGGAAAAGTGGTAAAAATTTTGACACTTGACACATTTTAAACATTTTACCACGCAAAAATATTTTCATGATCCCTGGGCGTTGTATTTTTTCTACAGCACTGTTACTATTTCAGCCGTATGTGATAGAAATATTGCTATTTTTGCATCACAGCATGCGAAAATACAACACGTGTTGTAAAAAAAACTTGAAGGCGACGGATCTTGAAAATGTTTTTACATGGCAACATTTTCAAAATGTTCTAAAAGTGTCCAAAATTTCTACCATTTTTTCCCAACACCAGTGAGCTTGCTCTTATGATTGCCTTTTTATCGCACTGGCGATGTTGTTACAAGTTTGAGATGCAGTTGCCATGTTACCAAGATTGAATAACATATTTCTTTTTATGGCACAGGCCTACTAGGACAGGAATCCAAAAAACCAAAATAAAAGATTCTGCCAAGACTTAATGATTTTTTTCTATCACATGAGTATAAGTTTTTATACTCAATGAGCTGTCAGATCAAAATCTGAATGCCAGTGTTGTGTTTCGTTAAGTATTTTTATCCAGTTGACTTTTATTTTGTATAAAAATACAGAGGTTTCAATAAATACAGTGCATCTGTTTTTAAATTGAGTTCTGAGCATTCCTCGGCATCCCAAGTCTCTGGAGCCACCTTTTAACTGTTTGTCGATAAATTTTTAACATATTCTCAAAAGTACTAGGTACAAAGCAATGAATCAGTGCGTTTAAAGAAAAAATACAAACTTTAAATTTTCTTCGACAATATCATTGTCAACTTTTCAATTTTTTTTCATCACTTAATTATTTAAATGAGCAGAACGTTGAATGTTGTGAATGTTTGTGAGTTTAACTTGATGTTATTGAAAGTTCAATCATTAATAGTTTTTATCAAATAAAAATTATACCGTAGAATATTGATTTTGTTATAAATTGTTGTCAAGAGATTTTCATTGTTGTTTTACTATTTGTTAAGATATTATTTCAATATGATGCAAATCGGATAGAAACGAATCTCTTTAGCTGTTTACCTTTATAAATCTGTATGTACCGTATCGAGATCAGCTCTTTGATGAATTTCGCTTAATGAGATTTTTTAATCAACGGCGTGTGTATCGATGGAATTTATAGAAACGGTTTAAGATTGCGAGAGTCCCCGAGTTCGCAATTTTTTTTTATCTCGATCCAAAATAGTTCGAAAGGGTTAAGGGATAAAACTTCTATAGTTTTTAAGACGTGTTGGTAACTTTCAAAAAAAGTTAGAAGACAGAAAAAAAAGTTATTCCAGGAACATGCATAAGTGTTCTTTTTAAATCGAAAACAAGGTAAAACATAATCGAGATATCGGTGTTTCTTTCGAGCCGCACTTATGGACCATTGTTAGTTAAACTATTTTATAATGGATAGTGAAAGATAAAATAATAAAAATAAATAAAAAGTATTAACTATGAACCTATCGAAAATGCTACAGATAAACCAACCAAGGAAATGTGTTAGACCAATCAACGCGAGCGCAAAGATAAACAACTATAATAAATTGATGGATGTGACGAGCTAGAAAAAAAAACAAAAGCTCCGTATCGAAATCAAATCAAACGAAAACGAAAGTAATATGTAAGGAACGCACACTATGCACAAAACAAAATCCCTTTCAAGCATGAGAGAGCGGAATGAAATTCGAAAACAATATCTTTATAAAAGAGAATCCAAAATAAGAACAAAAAAACGTAGTTGAAACAAAGTAAGTAACAAGAGAAGAGTAAACAAAAACAAAGAACGTATATTTTTATATAAACTAGTGAACAAAAAATAAAAAATACTATGTACTAGCAACTTAAGTGCAAGATGAATAAACTTAATTTTAAAGTAACGTTATGAATAATAATTTCAATGAATACATTGAAAACAATGAAACGAGCAACTCATAATTGTGATAAGAATAGGCCATTATAAGAATAAAAAAGAAATATTTTATCAAAAATATATTCTTGACAAATGTGAACTATAAATACAAAAAAAATAAAAAATACACAAAATACACTGTTAGCGAATCATGAGCATACTGAATTGTAACAAAAAAAAAGAATTTTAAAAAGAAAGATACATAATCGGACAGATTACTTAAATTTTAGCAACACAAAAAATAACATAAATTATATACCTAACTGAGATCATTTAAACGTGAAAAACTAATATCAGTA
The DNA here is from genome assembly GCF_029784155.1 of Uranotaenia lowii. Classification (NCBI taxonomy): domain Eukaryota; kingdom Metazoa; phylum Arthropoda; class Insecta; order Diptera; family Culicidae; genus Uranotaenia; species Uranotaenia lowii. The sequence goes on from NC_073693.1 coordinate 242,730,419, forward strand.
AAATATTTTATACCAGGTAACATTGTCAAAATAAGAAAAAAAAAGTACACACACATTATTGATTCAACATAAAATAATCCACATCTGGTAAACAACAGTAACAGTACTATTTATTTGTAGCAACCGAAAAAAGAATAACAAAAATATAAAACTTTATCCACTCACCACAAGAGAGAAAAGATGATACTCATCCAATCGATTTGTATTTGTAACATCTCACGGAAGCAAATTTCTGAAAAGCAAATACCTAAACACATATAAATAATTTTTTTGTCAAACAAAATCGCTGCCAGCATGATAATAGAACAACAACCAAAAAAAAAAACAAACCGAAAAGATCTACAACAGCAAACGACAGCAAAAAAACTCACTTGTTAGACGGAGGTAAACAGTGAAAATATAACACTCCAAAATTATCACCACACCACACAAATCCATCCACACAATGTTGGCACAAAAAGAAAACCAAACGTCAAAAAAAAGCTTGGCTCGATAAGATCTAACGGAAGTTTCAATCATGAAAAGGACAATGCAGTGAATATTTCTTTGGTTGTATTTTTAGAGATTTAATGTTTTTTTACTTCAAATTTATAATTTCACAAATAAATTCATCAACTCTTTATTGAATCTAATTTTGCAGCAAGAAAATCGGAATTTTGGATGAAAAATATGAACTTTAAAGAATTACGTGATCACAATTGTGGAAATAGTAAACAATAATCAGTTTAATAATAACAAAGCTTTTTTTAAAATTGTGTTTTATATATAATAGCGCATGTTTTTGTTAAATGAGAGAAATAGGAATAAAAGTTAAAAATAACTCTAGAAACAACTTGACAAGAAATGCACAAAAATTACTTCTACCATTTGTGCTAATGAATAATACCCACAATGACAACAATAGGAACTTTTCTCCAGTTTTTTAAAGGTTGACTCTATTCACTTCATTTGACAGTAAAATTTTCCAATTATTATAGAATCACAGAATCAAGTTATCAAGAAAGCTGAAGTTCGAAACTAAACGTTCCACATAAGGATTTTTGTTAAATTTTTCATGATCATAACCACAAAAAATGTAAAAAAGTGGTGTAAAACCCGTACTTTTCAATCAATGAACCGTCAACATTGTTTAAGTCACACCAGATAAATTTCAAAACGATGATTGAAAAGTTGACGTAATTTGGCACGTTTTTGCATTTTTAGATAGTAAAAAATAATCGAAATATCGATGTTTCGAACCGCACTTATAGACCATGGACAGTGCATTGTAAGTTAAACTATTTTATGATGAATAGTGAAAGATAAAAAATAAAAATAAATAAAAAGTATTAACTATGAACCTATTGAAAATGCTATAGATAAACCAAACAAGGGAATGTGTTAAACGAGCGCAGTGGTCGGCAACCTTTTGAGTTGGAAGAGCCAAAATTTTAAAATTTTCAAAATTTCAGAGTTTGAAAGAGCCACCTTAAAGAGTATTGTTTGTTTTGGTTTTACGAAAATAACATTAGAACCATTAGAGTTAATTTTCTCTCTCGGATTCTTCTTTTAAATCTGTGTCTGTTTACCATTAAGTAAATGGATTCTCTTCTGGACCGTCAACTCTTCTAACATGGTTTTTTTTATCAATTTTAATGCGATGGCAAATATCAAGTCGAGAACATTTATAACCCGTATCACGCTTTAAATAATACTTTGCATGATGTTAAAATGAAAGATTTGAACAAATCGGCATAGGGAAAATATTTATAATTTCTTCGGCAAAGAATTTCTTATAAAATAACAAACAAATTTTCTTAAAATTGTCGATAGGTATTTCTTATGATATTCTCCCGATTTAGCTAATCCTTTCTAAAAATTTAAAAGTATAAGGGTAAATTGAACTGAAATTTACGTAGCCAAAAATTTTAATCTTTATAAATTATTCTCCTGAAAACTGGTAGAATTTTCAAAATTCTGGAATTAAATACATTGTAGATTAATCATCAATGCTCGCAAAAGCTTAGATTACTGGAAAAAATCTGTGGTTTGTCCAGTACAAATCTGTGAAAATGTGATTTTGGCCTCCATTGAAAATTCGTGACCAATAATAAAGAAACAGAACATTTTAACCCGGCAAAATAAGTTTGAGGATACTTTCAATGTTTCGGAACAAAAAATAATAAAAATGAAATAACGGTAATTAATTCTAAATAGGAAATGAAAAATATTACGTTCGTTACTGAACTGCATTCAAAATTTGCGTGCGTTTGGTAAATATTAGCTGCAGGCATCAAATCGCCCTAAAAAGCTCAAATATGATGTTTGTTCGAATATATAGTTACAGAAAAAAGTTTATATAACGACAAATTTCGAAGTTTTATAAAAATTTGTTACTGAATTTTGATGTTCCTCCGAGGTATTGTAAACTGGGGGAACTTTGAACAGCGGGGTAACTTTCATCAACATGAAATTTTTGCAGATAATCATCATTAAGTAAGTATAAAGTTGAAAACTGTTTACTACGTTTAAAAGCCTATACATTGAGTTACAAATAAGCTAAATTTGGTTTTTAGGAGATTTTTTAATTTCTTTTAAATGAAATTTTAAAATCTTAGAATATCTGGTTTTTTGAAGGTTCACAAACAAACATCACTCCTAATAAAATTTAAGCATTTAGGAGCAAATGGGATGTTTAATGTGAAAGTACAATTTCTTTCTTGATTTAGGTTTAGCAAGTGTTATTTTAATGATCATTTGATTATAATTTTTGTATATTGAAAATAAACGGTCATTTTCCACGAAAAAGCTCGTATAGAAAAAATGGCTAAAAACCCTATCAAATGGTTAAGTTTGAAGAAAAAAAGAACATGGGAGCAGTGCGAGAACTAAGGGAATTGCATGATGATAAAATTTCATTTGTTTTTGAGGCCAAAAAATATTGAGAAATGTTTATAATTTTTGCCCCTGAATGTATGCAGCAACATTGTCCATCTTTTGAGTATATTTGTTTTTGAAAGAAAACGATAAAACATTCTGGGCTTGTGATATACCTCAGCTGGCATGTCAGTTGCTTTCCGAGCCGATGTCTGTTCAGCGGAAAAAAAATACATAGTTATATAACTCTGAAACTATTGAGGTACGTTCAATTCTGAGAGAAGGTACGCATATGTATCTTTTTGGTATAAATATGCCGAAAAACTTAATTTCAGGTCGAAATTCGAAAATAAATTCTGTCCAAATTTAATTTGTAATTCTCAAATCTTAATTTTGGAATTTTGAATTTGAATTTCATGAACCTTTTCACTTTTTGATCCGTTGTTTATTGACTAAGCTTTCCAGACTATTTTCTGAACGTATCATCCAGGCCGTACTGCAATGGGAAAAGCTGAGAAATAACTCACGAAAAATTATTTTTACCAAAGCATTTTACTGCCCCTACTCGCATAACAGTCCCATATGAATTTTTGTCATTTTTCATCTAACCTGACAGTTCGTCATTTTGAACATTTTACTTCTATATAAAAAAATAAAAAAAAAAAGAGACTTTGTTCTAGAAATTACGAAAAAAAATATCAACTAGTGACTGTCCCATATGAAATATACCCGCATAACAGTCCCATATGTGAAATACCACGGAGGTATTTACCTTACAATGTTTCTTTTGGTGAAATGATGTTTGATTTATTGCTTTAAGTCATTTAAACAAGATGCATCTGATGTCGAATTATGCACACTACACAGTAAATTTAACTACAGTTTTTGAAAGGCAGGCTAAGATAAAGTAAGGATGGCCTTCCTGTGAGAAAAACTATCAGAAACAACTAAAAACCATTATAAGATTCAACTTACAATGTGGAATTCACGAACTACATTAACAAGTTAAGAAATGATCAAATATAAGTCTTAGAATGTAGCTTGGTGAGCAAACCATATTTTGCATGGGACTATTATGCGAGTAGATTTGAAAAAGGTCTCGAATATGCTCGCATAACAGTCCCATAACAAACAAAAATGGCGCTCCAGACCTTACCAGTTGCCAGTTTTCGAAAAATTCAGGTCCTACGATTTATTATGACAACCTAGAACATATTCCAATTAACGATTTTTGTTTATGCTGAAAACTGTGGTCACAATTTAAAATTGTATTCCAAAACAGAAAAAGCTGATTTTCTCGCTTGCTTGTTTTTGCATATGGGACTGTTATGAAAGTAGGGGCAGTTTAGCGGCGTTCAAATCTTACCTCAGTGTTCTAAAAAATGCAATCGGATTTATTTTACTAAAACAAGTTAAAAAATTGAAATTTGTTATAATTGTGAATAACACCGGGAAAATGGGCCTTACCCTCGATATCCGGGCAACCAAAACGAACATTTCTCGTTTTTTTTCTTTGAAAATCCGAGGAGGCCCGGTTAAAACCGGAAAATCTGGAATGCTTATGAGGTATCTATATTTAGAAACTTAAATATGATCTAATAGTTAGGGTATGATTGAGGTGGTTTTTCCAATAATTTTATGTTGTTGCTCTGTCATAGTAGTAAATATTTTTCGAAATGGTTAATTAATAATAATACGATTTTGGAAATTACAACTGATCAATTTTCACAGAGGGCAAAAAAGTCATTTGCCCATATTCTACGCCGCGCGTGAGGTGACGACAGTCGAGTTACCGCAACCCCCCCCTTATCATGCAGCATGAAAATCAGAAAAGATGCAATTCACTTACCTTAAAATGCTTTCAATCTTGGCGCAAATGTTTCAAAGTTAGCTGGGCCAGCAGCCGTTGTTTTAGTTTGGCGTTCTTCCCCAATCCGGTCCAACATATGTGGACAATGTTATCCAACATCTGCAATGCTCCTTATCTCCAAAACCAATTCCATCAGCTTGCTTACGTCTGACAACCCGACTGGAACCATTCTCAAAGCGCAATTTCCACTTGTTGATTTAAAACTGAATGATTAATTTTAAAAGCACGAACAAAATAAAAACAAAACGAGCCATTTTGACATATGAGTTCACTCAGTCACTCAGCTGGGAATGAACCTCTGTCACTTCACCACATCGACTCCGAGAACAGGCGCGGATCTAGAGATTGCCTTTAGGGGGGGTGATTTAGTAAATTTTCAAAAAAACATGGCCAAATTTTTCTGAGTGTTTGGGAAAAACAAATACTGTAACAGGAAAAATGAAGAGAATTCAGCAACATGTAAATTATGTTGAAGACAATTCAAAACAAAGTTTCTTCAAAGAATTTTGCACATATGTTTGTAACTGGCTTAGTCTAAGGCCGATGACATAGTGAGTGCGATGCGATGCGAATTGGCGGAAAATTTACGGACGCAGCCTATGCGAACTCGAGCGGCGGAACAAATTGACATCTGCTTCGCCGCGTTGAGTATGTCAGGTTTAAGCGATTCACATACATTTTCATCAAATGTGGTTCACCGCATTGAATCGCATTCACCGCATCGCATCGCATCGTATTCACTATGTCATCGGCCTAAGGCAAAACGCAGACAAATGTTTTTTCCCTGGTATGAAGTTGAATGGTTTGAAGTTGGGGATATGGAGTGACCATTTATTTATTTTTATCAGATTAAAAATCCATGAGCAATTTAATTTTGAAAATCGTACATTTTTTATATAAAGTCAAAAATAAATCTGTGGATATGATTTCAATTTACTCAAATGAGCATCTCAGGTTTTATGGTTAAAACTACGTTTTATTAATTTTGAAACTATTACAATATTCGGGTAAAAAACCATTTATATAAATTTTAATTATATTTAAACGAAATATTTCCTCTTTTTTCCGTTGCTTCATTACTTATCGAAACCCGTCAATGTATTTCTTCAATAATTTTACATATTTTTCACTTGAAGTTCCATTAGAATAATAATTTAAAGACACGAATCTAAAAACAATCTAAAAAAATAAAAATTTAACACCCAAAAAGGAAATATCGAGACAAATAAGATATAGATTGCTAATCATTATAATTTATTTTATTAAAAAGGTTTGCTGAATAGATTCGCCTCTTTATATCTTATTGACTACTTACTGCGTTTTTTTTGCTGTGAGTTTTTAAAAACAAGTCAGTGGCTTGGCAACAAGATTTAACAATTGAACAGTTTTATTACTCCACCAGTGAGATTGACGGAACAGAGCGGACATACCTAACAAAAAAACCTTGCTCTGTTTTGGAAAAAAACAAGCCAACTTTTGAATGTTTCCAAGTGGTTTGTACTTGCGTATCGTTTATCTTTTTTAGCACTTCGACTTTTCAAATGCTCGGAGTATGGAAACGGAAATTGTGGTGGAGGTACCCAGTGCCTAGTTAAAATGTTAAGCTTTGTGATATCATTCATAGTTGAATATGGTTAAGGATGAGTCTTTAAAACAGCACCTATATCTTTTTCATAGACTAATGGGTCTGAAGCTTTTTATGACAAACGAGTTTTATTCGATACCCAGAATAAGGCATAGAATAAAATTCGTTTGTCATTTAAAGCTTGGACTGATTTGCCGTAAAAAAACAAACATTAAAAAGTAATTTATGAAAATATTCCCTACTATGAAACGATTAGTTTCATTTGTACATTGAAAGCATTAGTAACAATGATAAAACTTATTTTTAGAAATGGTTAAAATATTTGAATTTTTTCTAGAACCTGGTAGATTTTGAGCATCGAATAAGTTTGTTTTAAGAAAATCTTTAATTTCTTACAAATGAACTAACATCGCTAAAATTTAATTAAACTTTCAAAAATAAAAAAAGATATTAAAATTTTGTTGCTAGCATGATCCAAATCTAAAATTATAATTTGAAATTTGGCTTTTGAAAAGACTGTGATAAATAGTATACAAGACATAAGGAAATATAAAATTACCTGTAGATTTTTTACTTTAAAATTACAAGTCTAAAAGTGACTATTTTATTAATAAAAAAAACAACTCCATAAGTAAAATCATATGGATAATTTGATGTTGCATTATTCGAAAACTGTAACATAAACTCGAACATAATCTCGAATCTTAATTTATCTCACTAATTCAATTATTTATTTTGAATCCGATTAGCGAATCTGAATTGGAAAACAAATTTTGAATTATGAACCTAATTCTGATTTTCTAATCCTGGATTGAAATCTCGAAGCTTTGTTATATTTGAATTCTTCATACAAATTAAGTTATTTTATTTTATTTACATAGTATTCCGTCTCACGACATAACTTGACGAACATAATTCCTAAAATTCACTCGGTTCATAGCAACCGTTCTCCAATTTCTCGGGCACCCCACGTTCGCCAGATCACGCTCCACTTGGTCTAACCACCTCGCTCGTTGCGCCCCCGCTCGTCTTGTTCCTACCGGATTCGTAGCGAACACCTGTTTTGCAGGACAGTCGTCCGGCATTCTCGCAACATGTCCAGCCCAGCGTATCCGGCCAGCTTTCACCACCTTCTGGATACTGGGTTCGCCGTAGAGTCGCGCGAGCTCGTGGTTCATCCTTCGCCTCCACACTCCGTTCTCCTGTACGCCGCCAAAGATGGTTCTTAACACTCGTCGCTCGAATACTCCGAGTGTACGCAGGTCCTCCTCGAGCAATATCCATGTCTCGTGCCCGTAGAGAACAACCGGTCTAATAAGCGTCGTATACAGGTTACACTTCGTACGAGGGCAAAGTCTTCTCGACCGCAGTTGCTTGTGGAGTCCATAGTAGGCACGACTTCCGCTGATAATTCGCCTCCGGATCTCACGGCTGGTGTCATTGTCTGCGGTCACCAGTGAGCCGAGATAGACAAAGTCTTCGACCATCTCCAGCTCGTCGCCGTCGATCATGACCTTGTTATTACTGGACAAGCGGGTTCGGTCGGTCTCGGATCCGCAGGCCAGCATGTACTTCGTCTTGGACGTATTAATCATCAACCCAATCCTTCCTGCTTCGCGTTTCAGTTTGCGGTAGATCTCCTCCACCGCCGCAGATGATCTGCCGACTATATCAATGTCATCGGCAAAGCAGATAAGTTGACTGGATCTGTTGAAAATCGTGCCCCGCATTTCGCCCACCGCTCGTCGAATAACACCTTCTAGCGCCACGTTGAACATCATGCAGGATAGACCATCACCTTGTCGAAGCCCCCTGCGCGATTCGAATGAACTCGACAATTCACCCGAAATCCGCACACAGCACTGCGTTCCATCCATCGTCGCCTTGATCAGTCTGATCAGCTTCCCGAAAAAGCCGTTCTCGTCCATGATTTTCCATAGCTCGTTACGGTCGATCGTGTCGTATGCGGCTTTGAAGTCGATGAATAGATGATGCGTAGGGACTTGGTGTTCACGGCATTTTTGGAGGATTTGCCGTAATGTGAATATCTGGTCCGTCGTAGACCGTCCCTCCATGAAGCCGGCCTGATGACTTCCCACGAATCTGTTTGCTTGTGGCGTGAGGCGGCGGAGTAGGATTCGGGACAACACTTTGTAGGCGGCATTGGGGACAGTGATCGCTCGGTAGTTCTCACAGTCCAATTTGTCGCCCTTCTTGTAGATGGGGCATATTACCCCCTCCTTCCACTCCTCCGGTAGCTGTTCTATGTCCCAGATCCGGACTATCAACCGGTGTAGGCAGTCGGCCAACCTGTCCGGGCCCATTTTGATGAGTTCAGCTGCGATGCCATCCTTCCCAGCCGACTTGTTTCTATTCAGCTGGCGAATGGCTTCCTTAACTTCACTCATCGTTGGGAGTGGCTCCTCTTCGTCGTTGGCTACGCCGGCGATGTACCTTCCCCCACCGTCTTGATCTCCTGCATGTGCGCCGTTCAGGTGTTCATCGAAGTGCTGCTTCCACCTTTTGATCACCTCACGATTGTCCGTCAGGATACCCCCGTCCTTATCCCGGCACATTTCGGCTTGCGGCACGAAACCTTTGCGGGATGCGTTGAGTTTCTGATAGAACTTTCGTGTTTCTTGGGAACGATGCAGCTGCTCCAGCTCCTCGAGCTCCTCCTCCTCCAGGCGGCGCTTTTTCTCCTGGAAAAGTCGGACTCGCTGCCTCTTCCGCTGTCGGTGATTTTCCACATTTCGACGGGTGCCTCTTTGCACTACTGCCGCCCGCGCGGCATTCTCTTCGTCCATCACCCTCCTACACTCCTCGTCGAACCAGTCGTTCCGTCGAGATCGCTCCACATAACCGATGACGTTCTCCGCAGCACTGTTGATGGCTGTTTTGATGGTATCCCAACAGTCCTCGAGAGGGGCTTCGTCAAGCTCGCCCTCTGCCGGCAGCGCTGCTTCGACCGATTGCGCGTAGTCTGCCGCGACCTCAGGTTGCTTCAGTCGCGCGATATTTAACCGAGGCGGGCGCCGGTTTCGCGTGTTGTTCACTACGGAGAGTTTTGGGCGCATCTTCACCATCACCAGATAATGATCCGACTCGATGTTGGCGCCCCGACAGGATCTGACGTCGATGATGTCCGAAAAGTGCCGGCTGTCGATCAAAACGTGGTCGATCTGTGATTGAGTTTGGTACGGTGATCTCCAGGTGTACTTGTGTGGGAGGCGGTGCTGAAAAAAGGTACTACGTACGGCCATTCGTTTGGAGGCGGCGAAATCAATGAGTCTGAGGCCGTTTTCGTTGGTCAGCTGGTGCGCGCTGAACCTTCCAATTGTCGGTTTAAATTCCTCCTCCTGGCCGACCTGAGCATTGAAATCCCCGATGACGATCTTGATATCATGTTTTGGGCAACGGTCGTATTCACGCTCCAGCTGCGCGTAGAATTCGTCTTTGTCGTCACCGGTACTTCCGAGGTGAGGGCTGTGCACGTTGATGATGCTGATGTTGAAGAACCGGCCCTTGATTCTCAACCGGCACATTCGTGAGTTGATCGGCCACCACCCGATCACGCGCTTTTGCATCTTTCCCATCACTATAAAAGCTGTTCCAAGCTCGTGTGTGTTGCCGCAGCTCTGGTAGATGGCACGACCATCTGGATACGTTCGTACCGTGGAGCCCTTCCAGCATACCTCCTGCAGCGCTACGATGTCGAATTTGCGGCTCTTCAATTCGTTGGAGAGCACGTGGGTACTGCCCACAAAATTTAGAGATCGGCAGTTCCATGTTCCAAGTTTCCAATCGCTAGTCCCTTTTCGTCGCGTGGGTCTTTGCCGATTTCCATCCGAAATTTGTTGTTCGTTATTCGTTGCTTATGTTTTTTAGTAGTCACAGGCTCGCAAGGCCCGCAGCTAACCCCACTATCTCGCAGGAGGACCGTCGTGATGTTGCTGTTTTGGGTCCCGAACACCACCAGGACGTTGTTGCACTCCGCACGCCGCCCCTAACATGGAGAACAGACGCGTACGAAGCCCCCTAACTCATTCTGCATGCGACCAAAGCATCCACCGGGGTTGGGTACCCGATCTCCGCTAAGGTTGCTCGCACCCCAGCTAGTACCACGGGGAGGTAGAGAATCGGAGTTGCAGACAAGAGGTGATATGACCACTACCCGAAGGTTGGGTGTATGGGGTCTCGAGTTGCACATTGTCTACTTCACTAGCCACAAATTAAGTTAAAGAACTTTGAATCAAAATATGAAACAAAAACTCAGGATGATTCCTAGTTTTCGTTTATTCATATTCGAAATTATTATTTCAAAAAATTGAAAATGCACATGAGTTTTTGAAATCATGACTCAAATTTTGAATAAAATGCCAAATCAAATTTGAATCAGGATTTCAAAACACTTTTTCATAACTATTTTCTAATGATGATTCTCACTGAAAAATCAAGAATCAAGAAATAGGGTGATTTGCCAATCGTTGCACAGCTAAGCACATGATTTTGGTGTTTATGCTGTATTTTAGTAATTTTAACCAAATTCACTCGATTTTTTTTTGTCGATGCACTCATACAGTATTGATCAACAAGATCCAAAAGTTCAAGTGTTTGAAAAAAGTGACATAAAAATTAAAAAAATCATTTCAAACAGCTTGTCTGTGCCCAATAGTTGCACAGGCAAATTTTGTATCGTGCATAATGTTGTCCGATTTTTTCCAATGGTTGCACATTTTTAAAATCAGTCACCATGAGGTCGAATAGGCAGATATTTGTTACGGAAGCTTATTTTGAGAACTTTTAGTTCAAATGCAATCTAATTTTTAGACAGCCCCTTATGAGAGGGGAAGGGGGGGGGGGTGTTTTCCATATAAACCGTCCAATGCACTTTCTAATTTCAATTCAGCCTCAAAAAATCACAAAGCCGCCGGTTTGGGTTTCTGGAATAGCATTTATCACACGTGAAGTTTTCTTAGAAACTCAAATCCACCTCTTCGAAGCCATTTGAGTGGAGTGTTATTTAACCTAATTTGCCCAGTGTTGAGCCTTTTTTATATGTCCTACCAACATAAAATTTTATGTCTTTAAAATCCCATAGAATGAAATGAAAGGTATTTAATGCTTAGTTTCCAAGTGGCTTTTAACAGGTGAAAAGATTAGAGAACGTGATCTGTTTTGCCCCCTTTTACCCCTATGAAGAAGATGCGATTTTATAAAACAAATGTTTTAGGATTCACTTGGAATGAATCTCAATTTAAAACTTGAAAATGGATAAAACCACGCCCAAAGTTGCAGATCGTTTGACTGATTTATGCTCATGATATACAATTTTGTATAAGAATTTTTTTTTCGAAAAGTTAATTGATTTAAATATCTTTTCATACAAGTGGGTTTATTTGTAATTAAGGAAACCTCTGTTGCATTTCATCAATCTTCAGGAAACAATCACATCACATAGAAATGCTTTCCAAGAGTTTTCTGGCTGAAAAACTGTTTTAGATCAAATAAAGTTTCACAAAGCTATGACTGTTTATGTTTCTGGATGATAAGGGCCAAATAAAGCTTCACATAGATGTCTCCAATGACGGCAACTCGACGGCAGATTCGAATTCCTGAGAAAATTGCACGTCAGAAAAGTTATATTTCAGGTCTTCCAACCTTCGACTTCTAGTTTTTGGGATTAAGTGTCGTAGTTTTCCTCATGTACAATATTCTGACAATATTAATAACAATATCAAGAGGATCGCTGTTGACATGGAATGAAATTCTTTTAGATTTGTCGTCACGAAATAAGCGAAACAGATTTTTTCAGAACAGCTTTTAGATTCTTTGCATAAAATGTTAAGTAAATGGTCGGGAAAAAGGATTTCAAAATAAATCTGATAAAAAAGTAGTCTCTCAAAGCCAATGCAGTTGAGTTGACTTTGACACTTTTCAGACAATGCAAATTGCCCGACTTTCATACATACATAAGTTTTTTTTAACAAATTTTATAATTTCAAAATTTCATTTTCAAGCTTTTACGGTAGAAAAAATAAACTTATGGATATATAAAGTGTCTTTGAATTATTGAATTAATTTCCAAAAATCAACATTAAGAGCAAAAAATGTAAAAGTTCTGAGTGGAAAATAATTAACTAAAGCACAAAATTTACTAAAATTACTTGTTAAACGGAAATATCCACTTATTCAAAAAAAAAAAAAAAACAACATGTCATATCAATAGACAATTCGAGTTGTTATAGTTGCATGTAGTCAATGAACGTGTTCAATTTTGTATGACAATTTGTATGCAAGAAGAAATTTTCGCATATCCAAGAAATTCAAATAAGTTTGAAATGAATTTTGTTTTAAATTATTGATTTTGCCCATTCTTAAGATTTATTGTTTGCCAGCATGAGAAGAAGCAAAGTATTTCATGAAAAAAATTATTACCATTTCGAAATAAAAAATCGTAATCCATTGAAAAGTATTGTAAAATTGCAGGATTTGCTTTCTGAAGCTTTCAATAATCTCATGACATGTTTTTGCGAAAGTTTTAAATCATCACACTTATTGGCTTTGCAAAGCAGTATCATGCAATTCGTATTTTCATCCGGTTAACCAGCTTTCAAATTAGCTGTCAAAACTCTAAAATTAAAAAGTATTTACCTATTTTGAATTTTTTGTATGACAACGAATATCATTTCTGGGGTACAAGTTAGGTTTAGTTTTTGTTCACATGCAATGTATTGCAAGAACCAAGAAATATTTTAAAAATACAAAATTATGTTTTTTGAACTTTCAGTACATCTCTGATGGTTTTTGAATGAAAATTTGGATTTTTCCGTACAAGCCTCCTTACTAATTCAAAACACGTTGTTCTAATTCAGGACTTAATTAATCGCTTCCAAAATTTTTATTGCTATTTTTGGCTGTAAAAACAACCAAACAAAGTTATTGGAGGTATACGAATTTAAAAATTTGAAAATTTCAAACAAATTTTGCAGCGGAATTATGTACAACAATGGGGCAGGGGGAGATTGAGCGGACCAATTGTTGCACGATCCAACATATTTTGTGGTTAAGTATGGATCATAATTTTTTTTTCAAAATCATGGTGTTAAAATTGTCCTACAAACGTTTCGTATAGAAAACTGATACGAAAAATGTTTTGTTCTGGCGTAAAACCTTATTTACCGTAGAAGGAATGTTAAGGTTTTTGTTAACAATTAGCACAAAAACCACGAGAAAAAAACAAGAAAAATTAAAACTGTCGTAAGATACACATTTACCAGCAGAAAATATCACAAAAGCCTCATTTCATCAGAAAACATTCCGAATTACATGATTCAGTATTATTTTTGAGGAAAAGTTGAAAAACAGCTTAAATATTGACAATTTAAGTCATGCTGTGCAACAATGGGCTAGGGGACAACGATTGGCAAATCACCCTATAAAAAAGAGACAATTTTGATTTTGGTAATATGAAACCATAACCTCGATTTTTTTACTTTTTTTTTTTTATTTAATTTTTGGCATTTCGGCGAGTTGTTAAAATTCAAGGTAGAATATTTAGAAAGAACATGAAAGTATTATAGGTGGAAAGATCAAAGCTAGAGCGCTTTGGGTAGAAGAAATTGAATAGTTGGTGAAAATGTGAGCAGGGCTTTTGTTTTGTGAACAGCTTTTGAACTACTTGCGTGATTCTTTGCCGCGCGCCGTTTCAATGTTGATAGGAAGCGATGAAGAAACCCATCGCATTCCTACCCACATTGAAACACGGACGGGTCGAACACATGAGATTGTGTCCGACCGGGCAAAAAATCACCCAAGCAGCGCTCACATGTGCTGTTCTATTGCTAAGCCAATTCTATCGATGCGTGCTACTGAAACACTTATACTTATACCCCTTTGGCTCCAAGGGCCTCATATAAAATTTAGTGAGGGTCACGTTGTTTGATAAACATGGGATGAATAAACCCAAGAAGCTTAAAATCCCAAATAAAACAACAAAATAAGTTGTTTGATAACAAAACAACTAGTCACCGTACCACTAGCAGCTGCTGGGCGGTAAAAACGACCAAATCATAAGGTGGTTCGTACCAGTTGAGTATTTTGGCGTTGAACATTGCCTATCCTTCATTCTAACTGCGCCAAAAACGCATACCTAATTTTTCTAATTTCGATTTCGATGGATTGTGAACGATTGTGAAAACTGGAAGAATTTGAATATGAAAAAAAAATAGTTTAATCTGCGACTTTGATCACTGGCACTCTTGAAATAAAATAAATATTTCCTTTTTTATCAAATTAAACTCAATAATCAAAACTCAAATCCGCTGTTTGAAATAAAATCTTTTAAGTTCAAAATAAATATTTTGTCCTTCAAAAACTCACATTTCAAATCGTGATTTAATAAAATTTCATTTTTTTTTTTTCAAAATCTGGTGTTTTCTTTTATGCATTATATTTCTGATTCTTACACCCAAAACTTTAAATTCTGGTTTATTCGAAATTTTAATTTGCATTCGCTTTCTCTTGTTTCGAAAAATATTGACTTGAAATTTCTTGATCAGAATAAGGATCGCCATTTTGAATAATTTATTGTTAACTTACCGGAAATAACATGATTTGAAACTTTGATTCTGATATAGTTTGAATCCTATCAGTGAAATTTCTTACTTTTTTCGAGTTTGTGTGAAAGCAATAAATAAGGAAATGGTTTTAGAAATCAATTGTTGATAAACTATACAAAGCCACAAAACTCACATTTTTCCGAGAAGCAAACAAGTTAAGAATTGATTAAGACTAATTTGGGAGCGCTGATTCCATACATTAAATAAAACTACTTTTTTCTAGCAACAGCTTGTTTTCGAAATAACTTTGAAAAACTGGGTAAAAAATCATTTAACCTATTCGGGAACTTTTTGGGCTAAACAGTAGAACATTACAAAGATTAAATTTCAAGTTTAATGCTTAATGGCGTTTCGGTGAAGTATAAAGTCTAATGGTAAGAATATCAAATGATAGCAATGATAATCATAGACGGATAGATTGGTTAAGGAAGAATGAAATGTGTTGAGAGCGCAAAACGCGTGTTTTAATCTATCCGTCTATAATTTTCATTACTTTCATTTGATATTCATAAAGAAAGAATATCAAATGAATGATATTCTTACTTTTCACCAAAATGCCATTAATCATTGAACTAAAATCATGAATCAGTGGTTATGATCTGTCAACACATCACAATTCACTATTCAGAGTACGGAAATCTGTTTTTAATACATAATTCAGAGGTTAAGATTCAAATTTGTTGTTTTTTTTTTCTTCAATCGGCGAGTTTCAAAATTATAAATCTGGAATTGATATTTACTTATTCTGCATCACCCTTTATTCTTTGTTATGTTTTGTTAAGTTTATCTTAATATTTCACACTATTTTTCATGATTTCATAAAAAATATCAGTAAATGAAGATTCAAAAGAACTAGATAACGAGCCAAGCATTGATAGTTAAAAGCAATACAAAAACAAAACAAAAGATCTAGCATCAAACAGAAACTATCGAATGAAAATTGAAACGCCCAAAGTAACATCGACCATTCAATTGGAAGTAGATTTAACAGTATTTCTGTTCATGTTAGTTAAACAAAATTTAAATAAACAAAATACACATAAATAGGCTGTAAGCTAACTTATTTTGAAAAAAATATCAGATTATTTAATGAACGAAAAGATTTTTATTTAATAGAATATTGAAATTTGAAGGATTTTAAACAATCGATGGCAACAAAAAAGGAAGATAAGTATTTTAAAACGTGTCTATATTTATTTAAATTTTAAATAGAAAAAAAAAACATACTTTTTACTGCTGGACAGATCAAAAAGACAATGATGAACTTGGAGATGTTTGTTATGTTAGGAATGATTTCGATGACGCGAAATAAAACTGCTGTTGAAACGTTTGTGTTTTAGTAAAATTAAACAAATTGAGATTTAAAGTAAAAACACAAAAACATATTTAAAAAAAAAACAAGTAACAAATACAAAATAGCCGGTGTAACACACAGCGCAAAACTGAATTAGATTGTAGGTTGCCACTGAGTACGCGCACAGTGCAGAAAACTGGACACAGCTGTAACAGAAAACCCTTTTCGTAAGCATGGAAACAGAGAAAAAAAAGAAAATAAAACAAAAAATATTAAATACGATTAACAGCCCTATCGACCGTACACAATGTGATGCAAGAGGAACAATAGTATCTACCAAATTCATTAATGGTTTCATTGGAAAATCTACTACCTACTGTTATCGTATAGTTTTGTTTTGTTGGGTCAGACGAAAAAAGATTTAACAACAAAAAAATCGCAGCGAATAAACATTATTTTCTCTTTGTATGTCCAATGCATTGACGACAAATTTTACATTTGTTGTTGATGACTTATTTGTTTCCGAGAAGCCATTTACTTCGGTTAACAAAAAGTCGTTCATAGCTATTGCTAGTATAGAGTATGATTCCAACAGAAAATGTTTCATTTCATTCATAAAATTTCTTCTCCGCTATGCGATTTAACTTTTCTCTTTGCGGATCGTCTCTAACACGCACATCCTTTTGTTGGTACTACGCACAAGGGCGCAGCTCCAGTGAGACCAGTGTACCGATTGGTTGAGGCTCGGAATGTTTATATATAACCCTGTAAATCGCCCTACTTAAAAATAATTCAATCATTCTTTTTTCAACATATTTGCCAAAATTAGTTGCATGTGATTTGATTCAATATGTCAGCCTTCTAGTCTTTAACGGCGCAGAACAGTGTTTCATCTTTGAATTGATTTTCCTTTCCTCTGAAAAATTAAATTTTATATTCTTCTAATGCACCACCGTATTGGAGTACTCAGGACCAAATCTATCCTTGGAATTGCAGACTTATTATCATATTGTGTGCCAGGATATTGATTACATAATTTTGGAACAGTCCGGCCCGGCCTGGTTGCCTGGATATCATTGAAAAATGCCCGGATTTTGCCCGAATTTATCCACTTTTTTTAGCAAATTAAACAAAAGTCTCAGCAACCGAAAATGCAATTCATGAATTTGAATCTACCTTCAGAATCCCTAAACAATGACAAATTAGCTGATGAAAAACCTTAAAAGTCTAGTTTCTTCTATACAACAAACACTCCTCTAACTTCTAAGTCGAACGAAACATTAAAAATTACAATTGGTTAAACTAGGTCAGTTGCAGTAATGCTGTATTACGCGCAAATTTCAAGATGAAGTCAGAAAAAAACGAACAAATACAAAGGGGGTTTCAGTAAAACTTCACGTTTCCTTGAAAAGATATATTGTTCATTTAATTGAAATTATTTGAAAAATCGCTGGTGAACTGGAAACACAGACTTCTGACAATCTAGTACTTCACTTTTCTTTGTTGGAAATAAATTCTACTTCGGAAGATTCAAACTTACTTTCGACAAAGAAAAGTGATGTACACTAAGTTTTTTTTTTGCGGATTTTCGAATTAACACGGTTTTTGAGAAAAAATATTCTAAGACTTTTTCAAAAGAAAACACTTAGAATCTTTTTGTAGTTGGGAAAATCTTAGCTCTGAGACGAAGAACGTGATACATGAGACCTGAGACCTGAGACCTGAGACATGAGACCTGAGGCTGGAGACCTGAAATATGAGAACTGAAACATGAGACACGAGACATGAGACCTGAGACATGAGACTTGAGACCTGAAATATGAGACTCGAGATCTGAGACATGAAACATGAGTCATGAGACATGAGACTTGAGACCTGAGACCTGAGACATGAGACCTAAGATCTGAGACTCGAGACATGAGACCTGAGACTTGATACCTGAAATA
The DNA here is from genome assembly GCF_029784155.1 of Uranotaenia lowii. NCBI lineage: Eukaryota > Metazoa > Arthropoda > Insecta > Diptera > Culicidae > Uranotaenia > Uranotaenia lowii. The sequence goes on from NC_073693.1 coordinate 242,748,591, forward strand.
TGAGACTCGAGATCTGAGACACGAGAAATAAGACATGAGAGCTGAGACCTGAGACCTGAGACCTGAGACATTAGACATGAGATCTGAGACTTGAGACCTGTGACCTAAGACCTGAGATATGAGACATGAGACCTGAGACATGAGACCTGAGACTTGAGACCTGAAATATGAGACTCGAGACATGAGATCTAAGACTTGAGACCTGAGACATGAGACATGAGACATGGGACATGAGACTTGAGACATGAGACGATCTGAATTCCACACAGTCAAATACGCCTTACTACAATCTACTATTCTAATTATCTAATTGATTTTATTTTTTATCTTAAAAATAAACGATCATTGTACGCAATTTTTTAAATAGTCAGTGCGAATTTTTTTATTAAAATGGATTTAACAGAGATTTTCATATTACGGGTTTTTTTACGCGGATTTTCGAATAAAAGCGGTTTTTTTACGCGGATTTTCGAATTACCACCTTTTTTTTACGCGGTACGAAACCCCCGCGTTAAAAAAAACCTAAGTGTACTATATTGTCGGAATGCTATGTTTTGCTGACAGTACACCAGCAACGTTTCTAAAAATTTTATTCAAATGGAAAATTTCAGTTTTTTTTATTTTGAGCAGTTATAAACGTTTCTTGAATAATCAAGAAAAAAAAATACGATTTTTTATTTATTTATTTTTTTCATACAAAAGCGTCACCCACTACTAAATACATCTAACTTTGAAAAGTCAAAACAATAATACGGAGTTGACTTTCTAATTAAAAATCATCTCAGATTATTACGAAATTCTTCACTGCTCTTTAGCCTAAACTTGAAGCCAAAACGATTGCTCCAGTTAAAGTTTTGGCATTTCGAAGTGGGGCTTAGTTTGTAGAGGTTGTGCCATTTAAGATTTGTACTGGACGACGGGTGTCTCCAGGCTCCAGCCGCTGCTCTTTTTTACTTTTATTTTTAGAGATTTTTATCCATCGCACAATGGGGAAAAAAGTGTAAAAACCGCGAAGAAATTCAATATCTTTCGTGCTACATGACCAAAATCTATGGAAATATACTTTCCTTTTGTGAAAATTCCCGGAGAATCGATTGGATATAGTTTAAAACGCCGCACATGCTTACGAACGGAGAAATAGTGCCTTTTTAACCCCTAATTTCCCTATATTTTGTAAACATTCCAGAAAAACACTGATTCGAACCAGAGAATTTTGAACGAAAACAGACCTATCGTGTGTAATTTTTTCTGAGGAATCAAATAAAGGCTGTTCTGGCCACCGCACGCTTTAGAAAATGGAGTTATGGCTGTTTTTACCCTCAATTCCCCTATATTTTTCAATTATTTCAGAAAAAAGCAGATTCGAGCTTGAAAATTTAAAACCAAATGGGTTGTATCTTGTGTGATTTTTTGCGAGAAATCGAATGAATGCTGTTTGAGCCCCCGCACGCTTTGGAAAATGGAGTTATGGCTGTTTTACCCTAAATTCCCCTCAATTTTTCAAATTGTTAAGAAAATGCATGTTCGGACTTGAAAATTTGTAATCTTTTGGGACGTATCTTGTGTAACTTTTTCCGAGAAATCCAATAAAGGCTGTTTGAGCCACCGCGCGCTTTGGAAAATGAAGTTATGGCTGTTTTTACCCTCAATTCCCCTACATTTTTAAATAATTTAAGAAAACAGCATGTTCGGACTTGAAAAATTTGAACCAAATGGAATGAATCCTATGTGATTTTTTCCGAGGAATTCAACAAAGCCTATTTGAGCCACCGCACGGATAAGGAACAGGAGTTATGGCTGTTTTACCCTCAATTGCCCAACATTTTTGAAATAGCTCAAAAAAAGCATGTTGAGACCAGATAATTATGAACCAAAAGTAAAGTATTTTGTGGAGTTTTTTCCAAGGAATCGAATGAAGGCTGTTTGAGCCGCCGCACGCTTCGGAAAATGAAGTTATGGCTGTTTTACCTTCAATTCCCCTACATTTTTCAAATTGTTAAGAAAACGCAGGTTCGGACTTGAAAATTTTGAATCTTTTGGGACGTATCTTGTGTGATTTTTTCCGAGGAATCCAATGGAGCCTGTTTGAGCCACCGCACGCTCTGGAAAATGGAGTTATGGCTGTTTTTACCCTCAATTCCCCTACAGTTTTCAATGGTTTAAGAAAAAATCATGTTCGGACTTGAAAATTTTGAACCAAATGGGTTGTATCTTATGTAATTTTTTCCAAGGAATCCAACGAAGCCTATTTGAGCCACCGCACGGATTGGAAACAGAAGTTAGGGCTGTTTTACCCTCAATTTACCTACATTTTTCAAATAGCTAAAAAAAAGCATGTTCGGACTCGAAAATTTTGAACCAAATGGAACGTATCATGTGTGATTTTTTTCGGGGAATGCAACGAAGCCTATTTGACACACCGCACACATCGGAAACAGGAGTTATGGCTGTTTTACCCTCAATTCCCTTTCATTTTTTCAAAAAGTTCGGAAAAAACCTTGATCGGACTTGAAAATTTTGAACTAAACGAGACTTATCTTATGCAATTTTTTCCGAGGAATCCAATGAAGCCTGTTTGAGCCACTGCACGCTTTGAAATAGTGAGTTATGGCTGTTTTTACCCTCGATTCCCCTACATTTTTCAATGATTCCAGAAAAATGTAGGGGAATTGAGGGTAAAAACAGCCATAGCTCACTATTTCAAAGCGTGCGGTGGCTCAAACAGGCTCCATTGGATTCCTTGGAAAAAATTGCATAAGATAAGTCTCATTTACAGTTGCGTTCAAAAAAGAATGAAATCGCATAAAGCTGCGCACCCACTTCCAACTTTGACAAGCTGCCATTTCTCTCTCGGTTTGTATTTTTCCATGAAAATTTCACACAATCTAGCTCAACTATTCAACTAACACTCCACAAAATTTGAAGTCTTTTCAATGACGGGAAACAAAGATCCAGCTTTTCCCGTAAAAAAGGGAAATTTGGAATTGCTTCACAAAATTTGCTGTATCTTTGACAATTTTCATCAAAAAATCTTGAAATTTGGCCTAAAGATGTAAAAATGTTTGATCTAATATCAGGCCAAGTTTCGTCAAAATCGATGAACGTGATCAAAAATGGTGTCGGATTGAAAATGAGGTTCATTATCGCCCAACAGACGATTTCATTCTTTTTTGGACGGATGTTTGTATGGAAAACATTGTAATCCATGTATTCTTGGTTTTTTCTTTCATAAAACCAAAAGTTATCACAAAGAATATTGTAAATTGATAAAAACTTCATTCGTACTTTGTTTTAAAAGAGAAAATGTTTCAACAGGGTTCAAAATAAGAAAACAGAGTTTCAGAAATGGCCTGCTAATTATACCGATATAAAAATTTGATCCACAATTAATGCGAATATTCTATTCGCTCCTTTGTTTCAATACCAGCTCTGTTGGAACAATTTCTATTTCTAAACAAAGCAAGGATGAAGTTCCTATCAATTTACAACATTCTATGTAATAAATGTTGGTTTTGTGGAAAAAAAACCAAGAATATATAGATTACAATGTTTTCCGTACAAACATCCGTCCAAAAAAGAATGAAATCGTCTACTAGACGAAAATGAACCTCATCTTCAACCCGGCACCATTTTTGATCACCTTCATCGATTTTGACGAAACTTGGCCTGATATTAGATCAAACATTTTTACATCTTTGGGTCAAATTTCAAGATTTTTCAATGAAAATTGTCAAAGATACAGCAAATTTAGTGAAGCAATTCCAAATTTCCCCTTTTTACGAGAAAAGCTGTATCTTTGTTACCCGTCATTGAAAAGACTTCAAATTTTGTGGAATGTTAGTTGAATAGTTGAGCTAGATTGTGTGAAATTTTCATGATAAAATATAAACCGAGAGAGAAATGGCAGCTTGTCAAAGTTGGAAGTGGATGCGCAGCTTCATGCGATTTCATTCTTTTTTGAACGCAACTGTAGCTCAAAATTTTCAAGTCCGATCATGATTTTTCTGAACTTTTTGAAAAAATGAAAGGGAATTGAGGGTAAAACAGCCATAACTCCTGTTTCCGATGTGTGTGGTGTGTCAAATAGGCTTCGTTGCATTCCCCGAAAAAAAATCACACATGATACGTTCCATTTGGTTCAAAATTTTCAAGTCCGAACGTGCTTTTTCTGAGCTATTTGAAAAATGTAGGGAAATTGAGGGTAAAACAGCCATAACTTCTGTTTCCAATCCGTGCGGTGGCTCAAATAGGCTTCGTTGGATTCCTTGGAAAAAATTACATAAGATACAACCCATTTGGTTCAAAATTTTCAAGTCCGAACATGATTTTTTCTTAAACCATTGAAAACTGTAGGGGAATTGAGGGTAAAAATAGCCATAACTCCATTTTCCAAAGCGTGCGGTGGCTCAAACAGGCTCCATTGGATTTCTCGGAAAAAATCACACAAGATACGTCCCAAAAGATTCAAAATTTTCAAGTCCGAACATGCGTTTTCTTAACAATTTGAAAAATGTAGGGGAATTGAAGGTAAAACAGCCATAACTTCATTTTCCGAAGCGTGCAGCGGCTCAAACAGCCTTCATTCGATTCCTCGGAAAAAACTCCACAAAATACTTTACTTCTGGTTCATGATTATCTGGTCTCAACATGCTTTTTTTGAGCTATTTCAAAAATGTTGGGCAATTGAGGGTAAAACAGCCATAACTCCTGTTCCTTATCCGTGCGGTGGCTCAAGTAGGCTTCGTTGGATTCCTCGGAAAAAATCACATAGGATTCATTTCATTTGGTTCAAATTTTTCAAGTCCAAACATGCTTTTTTCTAAAATTATTGAAAAATGTAGGGGAATTGAGGGTAAAAACAGCCATAACTTCATTTTCCAAAGCGCGCGGGGGCTCAAACAGCATTCATTCGATTTCTCGCAAAAAATCACACAAGATACAACCCATTTGGTTTTAAATTTTCAAGTTCGAATTCGCTTTTTTCTGGAAATAATTGAAAAATATAGGGGAATTGAGGGTAAAAACAGCCATAACTCCATTTTCTGAAGCGTGCGGTGGCCAGAACAGCCTTCATTCGATTCCTCAGAAAAAATTACACACGATAGGTCTGTTTTCGTTCAAAATTCTCTGGTTCGAATCAGTGTTTTTCTGGAATGTTTACAAAATATAGGGGAATTAGGGGTTAAAAAGGCACTATTTCTCCGTTCGTAAGCATGTGCGGCGTTTGAAACTATATCCAATCGATTCTCCGGAAATTTTCACAAAAGGAAAGTATATTTCCATAGATTTGGGTCATGTAGCACGAAAGATATTGAATTTCTTCGCGGTTTTTACACTTTTTTCCCCATTGTGCATCGATTTTCGGCTACATTCACTATTTATAGTCTCCCTGTACTCTTAGCAGTTTACCTTGTTCATAAGGATATTGTGAATTTTCATAAAATTTTAAGAATCGTCGCTGGTGAACTGGCAACCAAACACAGACTTCCGACAATCTAGTACGTCACTTTTCTTTGTCGGAAGTCTTTCGGAAGTCGGAAGTCCGGACAAAGAAAAGTGAAGTACTTGATTGTCGGAAGTCTTTATTTTGATGCCAGTTTTATAGCGACGTTTCTAAATTTTTATTAAAATTCACAATATATCACAGTGGTGATGCTTGGCGACGAACTTGTTGATTTAACACGTAGCGACATCTTGCGGTGACTCGTATCTTACATATGCAAAAATCACCAACCAAATGATCGGGATTCGATCTCATGATCATTGGTATAGAAGACTTTAACTCTATCAACATGTAATATTTACGATAAATATTAAAGCTTATGGAAAACATGATTACGTGACATTTAATTTTTAGTGTACAACTTTTTTACAGGGCATTTGCTGTTATAATAAATGAATCTTCGTTAACTTTCAAGGAAAACTATTTAAAATTACAGTTTTTGTTAATTACAGGTGATTTATTTTAAAGGTTGCAGTTTTCAGTGACACGTAATAGTCTAATTTTTTTTCTGTGTAGATTTAATGAGTAAGTTTTGTTCCATTTGATAAATAGTAGAAATATTACTCAATACGCAACGAATTATCCCTTCGAACTTATATATGTTCGTCAATCTTTTCAAGGGATTTAAAAGCTTCTCGGTTTATTCATTCCAGATATGTCAAATCGCGTGACTACAAAGGACATTAAGTCAATTTTATGGTCTCCAAATATAAATAAAATGACCGCCCGTTTTTCAAAGTATTCAAGATCATCGATCTCCATAGAAAAATTTGATAAACAACCAACCGGTTCTAGTTGAATTCTACTACTCAACTGTTAATTCTGTATAATTTTTCATTATCGATGTACATAAATACAAAGCACGCTGCCAATCAAAAGATGTTCGGATTTGGTATAATTTTCATTAATATACCCTTTTCTGTTGAAGCTCAGCACAAACAAATTGGAAAAAAATCCAGAGCAAACTTTTGCTATTTTACATAGTTTGCAAAAGTTATTATATTTTGATGGATAAACGAAATTCTTGAAAAAGAATTCAAGTTACGAATGGTTGATATTGTTGTAAAAGTATAATTTCAATTATGATGTTAACACTAGAAAGACCGCACCAGTCAAAATGACTGGTTGGACACTTTGTTTGTTGAATATCTTTTAAACAATTCGCTTTAAAAATCGCAAAAAATACGACTTTTCATGAATTTTGAATCTCTGCAAAACTGTGTATTTTTCATTTCACTAGCTCTTTTAATAAGCGAGAAAAATTTCGCCATGGACACTCGGACCGTGACCAGTCAAAATGACTGGTAAAATTCACAACCCTATAACTCAAACAAGGTAAAAAATTTTCGCTGGCTTTTGGTTTCATTTGCAATCTTCTTTCAAGACAATGAGCCCTAGTTGATTTATGGTGGGCAGAAGTGTGTCATTTGTTATGAAATTATTGATTTTCGATGCAAAGACATGAAGAAAAAGTTCTCGGATTGGCCGCTGGGTGGCGCTTCAAGCACTTAACTCTCAATTTTTTGGTCTGTTTTGTTGCTCAACTATAATCAAACTTTCTGTCAAAATTTGGCGAAATTTCATCAAGATTTGTAAAAGTTATGTTAGATTTAATACATGTTCATTCCATAATCGAGTAATTTTAGGTGATAAATATGTTTTATACTAAACTAGTTTGAGTAAAATAAGCATGATTTGTGTACTCATTTATTCAAATTATAAGACATCAGCTATGAAACTGAATAATTTAAATGATATTTCAACATGGGTGCACGAAATATTCTTTTATATGTTGGTTACCACCATGGGTGCGCGGATTCACCCTAGTTTCTGCCCAAGTATGTGTTAACATGTAGGTATTCTTAGATTATTACACAAATTATTATTACGACAAATTTCCAATACAAGTTCACTAACAGGTATTCCGGCACCCGTATATATATGTACCTGGCCAGCTGGCAACTGATTGAACATTCTTATTGAACATTCTTTACACGGACAAACAATTGAAATTATTTGAACAATTTTACCAGTTATTATTTTAATATTTATTGCATTTCCTTCATGGGTGCACGGAATGGCAGCAAATTCACTGTTGTAAATTATATAGAAAGAAATAGTTTTCAACTTGCTTCAGAACACAAAATATTTTTGAGTCAGATATAAGGTATTTGAAATGCAATATTGGTCAATCGAAAAACTTTTAAGAAGAAACAAATCAACGAGTATATTTAACAATGTTGATTAATTTTTTTCTGTTTTCCGTTTGATGACATAACTTGATGCACATAATTCCTAAAATTCACTCGGTTCATGGTAATCGTTTTCCAATTTTTGGATGTCGATCAGATCTTATCAGATAAATATACGATTTCAAAAACCTGTTTTTTAATAATAAATAAATAAATTTATTATGTCAAGATATAATTGGAATTTTTTTTCAAGGAATGAAAAAACGGAACTTAAAATAAAAATCGTTATTTAAATCGTTATGTCTCAACATGTACATGGTTTCGACATTGGTTAAGTTAGGATTTGTCAAAATGTGTTTTAAAAATTTGCATTAAGTCCAATATTTGATTAATCCATTCGAGATGGAGGCCTTTAACGACATCCGAACTCATAGTACTTTACTCTTAGATAACTTTTATGTCGTTTTATTTTCATCAAAACCACTTCCCAATACATTTTGCCTAACATTTGCGGATTCCATTGGTATAAGAATATTATTTTTCCGAGTAATAGTAAACTCACAATGAAAGATTGTTCTGACAAAGGCACAAAAATTCCATTGCACACACGGTGTGCAATCGGTCTCGAATGGGTTAAAACGCGGTGAATCCGTGCACCCATAGTGAAAAACCATGTATATAACACAAATTTTCTTTTGAATCTATAAAAGTCTTTATTGTTTACCTTTGGCATGCAAAAAAGTTGATTTTGGTTGAATGGCGGTGAATCCGTGCACCCATGGTTAATTGCTCTACTTATAGAAAAATTATGCTTCAAAACCTACAATATCAGGTTTTATTTTCTAGACAACGTGTTGAAAAATATCAGAGCGATGGGTGCTAGAAAATATTTCCTAAAACAAAACTGAAGTAAAACCGTGCACCCATGGTCAGAACCGATAACAATTTAACATAACTTTCTAATAGGATTGGTAATGTGTTTTAATTTTTTGATATTTATTTGAAATACTCAATTTATGACATACACACAATCGTCAACTGTGCCAAAATGAGGTGATTCCGTGCACCCATGGTGAAATTTTTTTCCATTTTATAATAAAAATATTATAGAACAAGTTACAAAATAATATCAAAAGAAAAAAGTTCATAATAATATGTAATAAAAAATCCCTTTTACCAGTCATTTTGACTGGTCACGGTCCGAATAGGTATATTCAATTTGCCGGTCCTTCTAGTGTTAATACGATTCGATATTTTTTACGATTTTTAAACGATTTTGAAACGATCTTACCATTTTTCTGAGGCTATCCGAACTCCTCAATATCAAAACTAGAGTCCGCTTGAATGCTCTTCAAAACAATGATTGCACTAAAAAAAGCATAGTAAAATAACTAAATCCGTGGTTTGAAAGAACAACGCGCAACCATATTTTTGAGTCAATAATGTTTTGTTCTTAAAAATACTACGCAAATAGTAATTGTACTATGTGCCGATTTTGGCTATTCATAGTCATTTCGACTATGTTTAAGTAAAGTCATCAATGACAGTATTTTTGTTTTACTTCTTGTATAGTAAAATTTATATGTTTCATGATAAAACTAAAATGTATTTATTATGATAGAGATTAGTATGCATGAGAAGTTTGATTTGAATATTATAATTCCTACACCATATAATATTTTACAATCTTCTAGACAGGCTTTTATTTCATGCTTGTTTCATCGGTCAGTTTGACTTTTTTTCTCGAGATTAGTTTGACGATGCCTTCCCGATGTTCTGAAAAGAATTTGAAAAAAAAATTATGGAATGTAGACTAAAATTTATTTTATTGTTTATTTATGGTTTTGATAAACGAAGTTTCAAGCCCTCTAAATTAACTTTTACAACTTCAACCTGCAATATAAAACAACACTATACTTTATAATATATTCAATTAGTATTAAAGTAATTGTAATTGTTTTTTATTTATTGACGGTAACCTTTTTTTTCAAATTGTATGAGACCCTCAGAGCTAAAGAAGTATAAAGGCAAATATGATTGAAATTTAAGTAAATAATTCCAAACGATTCTCCATGTTTCAAATTATATTTGGTGATTTTTTCATTATGTTAAATTATGTTCGAATACTTTTGAGTTCGGAAGTAAATAACAAATGTTCGAAAAATATATGGAAAATGGCCAAACACAACAATTTAAAACCGTGTTTTTTCGAAGTTAGTTTTTAAGAGATCTTCAATTTTTTGTTTGCAATTTAATTAGTGTCGGTTCAGATATATTTATCCAGATGATGTATGCAGACCAAGAAAAACGTTCAATTTGTAGATCATGGGTTGGCCATAGTTTGTCCACCCATGATCTACGGCCTCAATAAAGGGGGGCAATAAAGTTTCCGTACCATTTGAAAAAGCATTCGTAAGCATTCCACAATATTTCTTGCACGGGCGGGGCCAATTCGACATTTTTAACCTGGTAAAGTCGAACATTTCATTTTCAATGCAATAATCAGCGTTTGAGAGCAGCATTCAAATCATATAAAATTTTTTAATTATTTTTTTAATGTTTAGTGTGATGTACATTGCTTGAGATGTAAATAAACTTACCATAACAAAATTTGAGCTTTCTTGTCATATTTTGCAAATAATGTTAAAAAATTCCGGTTAAACAACCCCCCCCCCCCCCCCCCACCCCCTCATGAGGGTCAAAAATGCCAAGCGAAATGCTTTTTTCAAAACTCAAAATTTAACAAGTAACAATTTCGACTCCGAAGTAAAGCAAAAACCTTGAAATCTTTTCCCAGGTCATCAATCCTACTACAGTTTTTATAAAGTTTGCTCACTTGTTGCAGCAATCATTCGAATTATGTATTTTGTTTTCAAATGTTTTGAGCTAATTTTATCAAAACCAGTTATTCCAGATTTTGTTGTTTCAGAGCTGCTTATTGAAATGAAAATTCAATGTCTGTGATCAGACTTCGGATTCTGTATCCATTTTTTAATCTTGAATTTTAGCTTGTCATCAATGACCCAAAATCCTGATTCGAATCTTAGTTGTAAATTTAAAACTTAAACTAGCTGCATTTTCCATATTCGAGACTCATTATATTTCGGAATATGAAGGAAAATACTTGATATGTATTACATTTAAACTATTTAAAAGAATTGGATTTGAAATTTTTATTTTTAACTCTTATACAGAATCGGAACTTAGGATTCACAATTTTCATTTAAATTCACACTTAGAATTTAAAATAAATAAGTGAAGAAGAAATTCAGATTCAAACCTATAGAAATTCAGAATTCAAATAAGAGATTTCCCCTTAAGACCAAGCCCACCGGGCGTTGCCATTTCGATCGGTATTTTAGATGGTTTGATGGGTTGCGTTTTTATCCACTTACTGATTTTCGCACCCATTGTTGCCATCCAGATTGGTATTAGTATTTGTTTATTTTCTGATAGCGACGACCGGCTGCGTTGCTACCGGGTTGCTACATAAACGCATCCTGTAACAACCTACTGCTCGAATGCTATTTCTCGAATCAAGTTAGCGACTGCTGGTGCGATGATCGGTTGATAGATATGTTGCTGAATGTGCTCGATTCGTGGTTTAGCAACCATTGGGTGGGCTTGGTCTAAGGGTTCTGATACAAATGACGCTTTTTGGATGATAATAAATTAATTGAAATTACTATCTGGACTCTAGATTCAAAATCGTTTTCAAATTCGCCAAAACTACACCGCACCGCACGAATTTTTGGACACAATAACAAACAAAATCGAATAGAAGATTCCGAGTTCAAATCCTTGTAAAATTTTACAAAATTTCATAATTGTGGCTACTAAATTGTAAACCAGTTGATATTTCTTCTAGACTGTAGCATGTTTTCCAATGTCCCATAAATGAAACTGGAAAGTACTCTTCAGTTAATGACCCTCAAGTTAAAAACTGCATCACAACTTTCGGTTTTAATTTTTTAAAAGAACAAAAGTGGAGAAAACCAAAACCCTTAAAGGGCCCTAAAATTACAAAACCCTGAAGTTTGTGGAACTGATCTCGAGACACACATTAATCTTATTGGGATTAGCTAAAACAACAAAACAACAGATTAACCACGCCGAGCGCATGTTTATGTTTAGATGTACCGCCTATTCACCCCACCTCCACCCAAGAAAAAACAAAAAAACAAACCAATCCAAAACTATACTACTCGAAATAGTAAAATGAAAAAAAAAAAAAAGCAAAACAGTAAATTTAATTATCAAAAACAACATAACGAGAAACCAAAACCAAAGCATAAAATAAAATAGTATTCGAATTCAGTGGACGACGACGAACGACAAAAGAAGGGTAAAAAAAGGTTATAAATCAGAAAATTGGCGCCATTTTACAGATGTTGTATTTCCATTTATATGAATCAATAACACACGAAAAAAAAAACATTCTATTCGGAAAGGTTTCGCCTTCGGCGGAATTCTAACGACGAGAGATGGCTGGCTGGCTGAGAGCTGCTCATAAGGTCTCTGCATGGGAAAAGCCGAAGACGGACGAAGACTACGAGAAGTAGTGAGTGACCTTGATCGGGTCATGACCAGTTTGTTGAGACCGGGACGACCGACGATCGGGTCCTAGCCTATTGGTAGTTCGGTTTGGGTTCGGTTTATACGCAGTACGGTCTATACAGCTCTATGGGATGACAATGGTTTATGATTATGTACGATTATGATACGATACGATGTTGATGACGATGATGATGGATGTGAGGAGATCTTCTGAGGAGGAGAGTGACTGAAGTGGAGAGCTTACAATTAGGTACTATGTTTTGACACAAGATGAAGTAAAAAAAAAGTAATTTAGCAACATATAGAACCTATCGAAATGGAAACAAACTGTCTGTCTGTCTGTCTGTCTGTCTGTCTGTCTGTCTGTCAAAAGAACAGGTTTTTATGTTTATTAGTTCAACCTCAGATAGAAAAAAAAACAGAACAATTTGCCTAATAAATCAGGTTAGTTCGTTCTATGTTTTGGAGGCTGGGTACCAGTTTTCAGTGAAGATCGACCGGTATCTATTTCTTTCTCTCTTTTTCTCTTTTTGTGATTGATAAAAATCAATCAAAACGTCACAAACGAGGTTTGACATGAAACAATCATAATCCAGATTTCCGAATTGAGAAGACAGGAATTCAGATTGTCGATTTGAAATTGGGAATTCGGCATCAGAATGCAGATTCAAAATTAAAATACTGAGTTCTGGATTTTGAATGCGATTTCTTAGATCTGGATTTTTAATTCTGAGTTATGAATCCGCAACTCTGAGTACAGTATCTGAATTTTTAATTCTGATGAATTTCTAACACGCTTAATCCACCTTAATCTTTTCTCCTGTGATCAGGACGATTTCATGCTGTATTTTGAACAACTGAAATTACAGGACGATTACAGGACAGCCAAACAGCTCAGGAAAACAACTGGCAGCGGTCGAGTTCGTTTGACTTGGAAAAAAACGAACAACCAAATGTTGTTATTGTTATCCTCAGATTATTCGAGCTCCTCTGAGCACTCGAAGAAGAATTCTTTCGAATATCAGGAGAAATTGAGTGCTACAAGAGTGGGTTAGCTATCTCCCAGTGCCACAGGAAAACCTCTTGTTTTTGACAGTTCAAATGTCATTTTGAGCTGTTTTCCTGTAATTCAAAGGATTATGGTCTCGATAGGGATAATTTCAATCTTAGTGTTTAAAAAATTCTTAGTTCTGACTTCTGAATTATAAATTTTATATTCCGCACTCCAAATTCAAAGTTTAAATCTCAGACTTCCAAATTCAGACCTCAGAGTACTAAATTCCAAATTCTGAACTCTAAATTGTGAAACGGAAATCAAAACTTTGAGTTTTCAAATCTGAATAATGAATTCTGAAGTGTGAAGTCTATATTCTGAATCAGCGCTCTAAATGAGAATTCTGAATCTGAATTCTGAAAATTTATGATAACGAATTTTCATTCTAGCTTCCAAATTCTGAATTTTGCAGCCCGTATTGAAAATTTACAATTTTGAACTCGGAATTCAGAATTCCTGATTCTGAATCTGAATTCTGAATTCCGAATTCTTATCAAAGTTCTGAATTCCGAATACCGGAATTTTGAAATTTGATTTTTGAATTCTGAATTCGGAAGTTTGAATTCTGAACTCCGAATTCTGAAATTTGGCTTCAGATTTTTGAATTTCAGAACTCGAAATTAAGAATTCAAACTTCAGAATTCTGAATTCTGAATTCTGAAGTCTGAATTGTGAATTCTGAATTCTGAATTCTGAACTCTGAATTTTAAATTCTGAATTCTGAATTCAGTAATCTGAATTCAGAATACAGAATTCTGAATTCAGAAATCTTAATTCAGAATTCATAACTCAGAATTCAAAATGATGAATTTTGAACAATTTTGATCTCAGAATTCTGAATTCCGAAATCTTAATCTGAATTCTGAATTCCAAATCAGCATTCTGAATTCTGAATTCTGAAGCCTGCATCTTAAATTCTGAATTCTAAATTCTAAATTCTAATTTCTGGATTCTGAAATCTGAATTCTAAATTCTGAATTTTGAATCTTGAATTCTGAATTCTGAATTCAGATTTCAGAATTCAGAATTCAGAATTCAGAATTCAGAATTCAGAATTCAGAATTCAGAATTCAGAATTCAGAATTAAGAATTCAGAATTCAGAATTCAGAATTCAGAATTCAGAATGCAGAATTCTGAATTTCGTATCCTGGATTTTGTATTCTGAATTCTGAATTTTGAATTCCAAATTCTGGCTTTTGAATTAAGAAATAAGAATTCAGAATTCAGAATTTAGAATTCAAAATTCTGAATTCAGAGTTCAGAATTCAGAATTTTAATTTCAGAATTCAGAATTCAGAATTCAGAATACAGAATTCAGAATTCAGAATTCAGAAATCAGAATTCAGAATTCAGAATTCCGAATTCAGAATTCTGAATTCAGAATCCAGAATTCAGAATTCTGAATTCTGAATTCTGAATTCTGAATTTTATTTCTGAATACTGAATTCTTAAAATTGATTTTTTAACTCCAAATTCTGAATTCTTAATAGAGAGTTCTAAATTCTTAACTATGAATTCTCAATACTGAAAATTCTGAAATCTGAATTCAGAAATCAGAATTCAAGATTCAAAATTCAGAATTTGGAATTCAGATTTCAGAATTCAGAATTAAGAATTTAGAATTCAGAATTCAGGCTTCAGAATACAGAATTCAGAATGCTGATTTGGAATTCAGAACTCAGATTAAGATTTCGGAATTCACAATTCTGAATTCTGAATTCAAATTCAGAATTAAGAATTCAGAATTCTGAATTCAGAATTCAGAATTCAGAATTCAGAATTCAGAATTCAGAATTTTCAGCATTGAGAATTCATAATAAAGAATTTAGAATTCTCAATTAAGAATTCAGAATTTGGAATTAAAAATCAATTTTAAGAATTCTGAATTCTGAATTCAGAATTCTGAATTCAGAATTCAGAATTCAGAATTCTGAATTCTGAATTCTGAATTCTGAATTCTGAATTCTGAATTCTGAATTCTGAATTCTGAATTCTGAATTCTGAATTCTGAATTCTGAATTCTGAATTCTGAATTCTGAATTCTGAATTCTGAATTCTGAATTCTGAATTCTGAATTCTGAATTCTGAATTCTGAATTCTGAGTTCTGAATCCTTAATTTTGAATTGTGAATTCTGAATTCTGAATCCTGAATTCTGAATTCTGGATTCTGAATTCTGGATTCTGAATACTGGATTCTGAATTCAGAATTCAGAATTCAGAATTCAGAATTCAGAATTCAGAATTCAGAATTCAGAAATCAGAATTCAGAATTCAGAATTCAGAATTCAGAATTCAGAATTCAGAATTCAGAATTCAGAATTCAGAATTCAGAATTCAGAATTCAGAATTCAGAATTCAGAATTCAGAATTCAGAATTCAGAATTCAGCATTCTTAAGATAAGTTAACCACCGTTAATTAATTTTGTAAATTTATTTTTCGGCATATCGGTGAAAAGTAGTTATGAAATTGATAAAGATGGATAGAGAAGTGAGAAGAAAATTAACAGATGTTGAAGAGAGCGAAAGAGCATTTTTGCGAGGAAACTTATTAACGTACACCATACTTTACCCTGCAACATTTCATTATTTAGGAGAAGTAGTACCGGGATAGAGGTGGCACTACCTTAACCTATACAATGAAATCTGGTTGGTCCGAAGTCTACATGTGGTGAACACGTATACTGAATTCTGAATTCTGAATTCTGAATTCTGTATTCTGAATTCTGAATTCTTAATTCTGAATTCTGAATTCTGAATTCTGAATTCTGAATTCTGAATTCTGAATTCTGAATTCTGAATTCTGAATTCTGAATTCTAAATTCTGAATTCTGAATTCTGAATTCTGAATTCTGAATTCTGAATTCTGAATTCTGAATTCTGAATTCTGAATTCTGAATTCTGAATTCTAAATTCTCAATTTTGAATTTTGAATTCTGAATTCTGAACTCTGAATTCTGATCTAAATTCTGAATTCAGATTTCAGAATTAAGAATTCAGAATTCCAAATTCTGAATCCTGATTTCTTATTTCTGAATTCTTATTTATGAATTCTTATTTCTGAATTCAAAAGTCGGAATTCGGAATTTAAAATTCAGAATTCAGAATACAAAATCCAGGATACAGAATTCAGAATTCAGAATACTGAACTCTAGGGGAGATGGGGGCATAATGGCCACCTTAAGGAAAACGGTTATTTAACCATAGAAAATAGCTATAATATGGAGGTTACATTATTGTTTCGTGTTGAGACACTTGAAAAGCCTATTCCCTAACGGGCTGAAACGTGAAAAACTAGATGTAAACGTTAAAAAATGCATTTTAAAAAATGTTGCCAAAAGCTGAAAACCAGCCACTGTGGAGGCATAATGAGAACCCCCCCTGAGGCAGTATGAGCACCATTAATCAGAGCAAGATGTGCGTTTTTGCCGGGGAATCTAGCAGCGAATTCAATTCGATTAAGTCAGGTGAGTCGTAGATTCATCAAACAAAGCAATAACAAAATAATCTAGGTCTGTTTGTAGAATACAAACAATTCACGCACGCTCATACATTAAGTGCTTTGTTCGGAGGATGATGCTACTAGCCTATGGTTGCCAGAATTTTTTCCACTCCCATCCGGGCCTAGCAATTCCGGGCATTTTTTCAAAAAAAACCTGGCAAAATCCGGGCATGGATTTCAATTTTTCAAATCTAAAAACCGGGCAAAACCCGGGCAAAATTTAGGTGTTATTATATATAAATGCAAAGAAAAAATGCAAAAAAATGCAATTAATATTTTATTAATGTAATTGCTGACTTCCAAAAACTTTTTGGAACACTTAACTATTTAAAGGTTTACAAAAGTAAATCAGCGAAATTATTTGAAAAAACCGTTGAAAATTTCCATACCGTTAATCGATTTTGCTGAAACTTACTCAAAAACTTTGATTTTTTTTGGTTACTTTGTAAAAATTGTGAAAAAATCCGGGCAATATCCGGACTTTTTTCACGATATCCGGGCAACCGGGCCGGACCGGACTTTCTCGGAATTTTGCATCAAATATCCGGGCAAACCCGGATAAAACCGGGCAACTAGCCGTATAATGTAACAATAAAAAATCGATCATGAATTGTGAATGGAAAAAATCACCTCGAACAGAAATCGAACTCTAGTCTTTTGATTACCTCTCCGACACCTTACCAATAGGCTAAATCGTCGGATGAAAACTAGTCAAGGTGTGGCGCTATAAATCAATTTTAATTCGCTGCTAGATTCAACGGCAGAAAATGCTCATTATGCCTCGATAATATGGTGCTCTATATGCCCCTAGTCAACAAATTTAAGTAAAAACGTGTTTTAAAATTGATAAAAGTGAAAAATCAAAAATTTTATGATGGTAAAAATTGAGAAACAATGTGTACATCATGTTGCAGTGCGTACATTATAGATCAAGGTTATTTTAAGATCATAAGAGCTTATTTCGTGGTGCTCAAAAATTATAATATTTTCGTAACTTGAGAACCAAGCTAGTTTTTTTTAAATATCTCTGTAAAGATGATAAGGAGATTCCTTTTTTTGTGAAAAATTAATACTATAGGAAGTACGAAACAAATCCTCATGAAAATTTATTTAAGAAAATACGTACTTTCGTAGAAAAGCGTAGTGCTCATTATGCCCTGGGTGCTCGTTATGCCCTCATCTCCCCTATGTTATGAATTCAGAGCTCATCTGAATAATTTTTGAATATTAAATCCTGAATATTGAATTCTGAATTAGGAATTTGGTTTTTAATTTATTTCGAAAACTGATTCTCAGAAATCTGATTCCTGAATGCAGAACTCTGTTAAAATATGATTGAAAGTTCAGAATTTATTAATTAACGAATAAAAAACCTGGAATAAATACAAGCAGGTGTCATTTGTTTCCAAGAAATAAATCGTTGAACGACTAACCTGTTTTAGGCCCTGTTTTAAATTTTTAGATGGTATTGATCTTAAGATTCAACAAAATTAAATATCATCAACAGGAATAATAAAGCAAATTTTAATTCAATCTCGAACGGTAACCTGAACACAAAAATATCAAATTTAGACGATGAAGAGAATGTTCAGAATATAAATTCAGTCGATTTGTGTGAAACGTATCAAGACAAACAAAAAAGTAAACAAACATATAAAACAAGGGATTCTTTAAAAAAAGGAATGAGATTTTTGTAGACTGACGAGGAAAAGTAGCTAAACTATTGAAAACAAAAAAAAAAGAAGGAAGAGCTACAACAAATAGTTGGATATGTGTGAGCAAGCTAAGTAATATGTCGAATAATCCACACACAAAATAAAATAGAAGAATCGCGTGCATCTAAAGGCAGCATACACACATTCACACTCACACAGAAACAAACGAAGATTGGAATAAACCAAACGGGAAAAAGCAGCAACAACAACCAACACACACACACACAAACCTACATATGTAGCTCTAAAACTAATAGAAAAAAAACTGTTGAAACATAATCCGGAGAGAAAGAGAATGAAAAAATGGGAATGAGCGAGCTAAGTGAACCGGCAAGAACAATGGTGGTTGGACCGAGCGAGAAAACGTTGTTTTAAATGTAAACAAATAAAGTGAACAATAAATCATGAAATGTGATGCATGTGTTTTATTCAACGGTTTTTTTTTATCACAAATCACTTTTTTTTTCAACTCCAACGATTTTCGGTTTACCAAACTGAAACTACGAAATGTGTACTGTTTTTTTTGTGCAGTGTGTAGTGTTGCGTGCAATAAATATTGGATAGTTTGTTTCATGCAAGCTCACGTTATACTGCAACCAACATTGCAAACAACATCCATTCGGCGCCCCTCTACTGTAACACTGAAATAAATTACACATCAGTTCCAGAAGTTTATTTCCACATTTCATATTTGAATCAAATTTTAAAAAAATATTATAGTTTGTTAATTTTCTATACTCAACCATTCAATTTATTTACTTAAAATTACTTTCAAAATATTACAATTCAATTTTATTTATAAAAATTTATAATAGTTTAAACTTGTTCTGCCTATCCTAGCAGTTCGTGTTCGTGTAGGCAAAAAAAACGTGTTAAGAACCACTCATAAATGGTTCCATCGTCAAAAGCGTGCATCAAACAAAAAAGTCCAAAACAGCTGTCCGTTTTCTTTTGTGTGCTCGGTGGAAATTTGCATAATTTGTGGAAATTTTAATTCTAAATAGTTTACGATAAGATTTAACTGTTGAGTTAACAGCGGTCGTGATGGATTCAACCGAGGAACGGGAACCGAAAAGTTTGTCGCCGCCCCAGATCCACACCGACACTTCGGCCAGCGATGAGGAAAAGTTCGAGGACGCCTCCAGCAAGGATTTCAACGAGAAGGCCGTGGACGAATTGATCCGGGAGGTCACAGGCCTACATCCGGCTGGAGATAGTGGCACTTTGCAGAAGAACAACACCTCGTCGTCGTCGGACCATACGGACAAATTCGTGGACTGCCGGAGCGATCCGGACGGAAGCGACGAAGATATCACCGAGGAAGTGGCGCAACCGGAAGAGGCCGAGCCGGGAAGCGTAACCGAGCGAAAAGCCTGCGAAGATGAGGACTACGTGGATGATAAGATGCAAGCTGAATGGGAGGAATCACTTCCGGAACAGGAAAAATTGGACAACAAGGAACGAGCCGACGAACTGAAGGCCAAGGGAAACGAGCTGTTCAAGGAGGGCGACTACGAGAAGTCTGCCAAAATGTACACGGCAGCGCTGCGTTTGTGCCCGGTGAGGTACGCGGCCGAACGCTCCATCCTGTACGCCAATCGAGCCGCGGCCAAGACCAAACTCAACTTCAAACCTTCGGCCATTGCCGACTGCACCAAAGCTATTCAGCACAATCCAAAGTACCTGAAGGCGCTTTTGAGGTAAGTTCTCGGCACTTGGTGCCTTTTGCTTGATGTTATCCCCATTTTGCGCTTTCTAGTTTCTAATATCATCCCTTCAAAAAGTGTGACATTGAGATTGGGTTCCGGTTTGGTTGTCGTCGAAATTAAATGTGGCTCTGGGTTACATTTCCTCATGAATTTTTCTAAAAGGGATGGCTGAGGTTTAAATGTCCGCTGTCAAAAACTATGCATGTTTAAGTACGCTTTCTAGTTTTGTGATAATCATTGGAAAGGTTAGTTTTGATTCTGGTTCCTTCGGTTAACAAGAACTTAAATCACAAACTAATGTTAACTCATATAAATGGATAATTTTATCATTCAAAAAATGTTTTTACACTGCTTTTGGATAAAAAAAATATTCTCAAAACGCTCAATCTTTATATTTTACTGTACAAATTTTGTCTAAACCTAACCAATTGTTTTTGGGTTAGTGTTTATTTCGTTTGATTTTGATTTATTCACTAAAATTACGGTAGCTTCAAAATTCCACAACATCTGGCTAAGATTCCAGATCAATGTTCTATCGGTCTTCTACATATTAGAAATCGAAACTCGACAGTTGAAAGTTAAAAAAAAAGAATTCTAGCATAGTTGGTTTCAAGTGTTAAATATAACTTTATAAAACATTTCTCAACTAAAACTAATTTCACGCAATTTCTATCTTAAAAAAACAGCAAATACTACAGTACTGTTACTAGGTACAGTAACCATACTATTTTAAAAATAAAACAGTATTTTTACAAGATTTACCTAAATGAGAACCGCTTACTAGTCGTTGAAAAATTGTTTCAAACACATGGCAATGATCTATCTTTCAATTTAAAAATTACGACACATATTTTACTTATTAAGTTAAATATTTTAATTTTAGTTAAGGCTTAAAGCTAAATCTACTTAGCATTTCCCCCGTAACGCCTACAAATGTATTTTTGCGTAAACTAAACGTTTGAAGGGATACAATGATATATAATAAATTTAAATCGGTATTCTAAAACTTGTATAGGTCAATTGCCTCAAAGTATAAAAAAACACAAGCAAAAGATTTTTTAAATAAGTTTATCACCCAGGTGGTAGATCCTTTTTACGGATTGCATTATAAGACAGCGAGCCACCGCATCTTCCCGGTTTGCTACTCTGGGTCCATCGGTCCAATTGGTCGATTCTAGATACTATTTACCCGCCATAAACTCCATCTGGGGCCTCTGGCCATAATTTTCATCCAGACCTGCAACGAAGGCTGTACCCGTGATGGGAGACCATGTCCGCGCTTCTGCGCTCATCGGCTTACTCGGTTTCAAATCAAAACTCCAGCATAATACCCTGTCTCTTGTTACGATTCAAGGCAAAGGACCTCTCCTCTGACGACTTGAGGCCCAACCTTTTCTCGTAACTCGAGGCTCGCTTGGTTTCCAAGACTATCGTGCCCTCCGTCTCTTTTCGAGACCACTGCTAGAGACCAATGACCTCTCCTCTAAAACTTCAGGTCGTGCCTCCGCTTTGTTTGGTTCGAGGCGCTCTCCTCTTTGCCCGTCCGTGTGCCCGTCGAGATAGCTTATTCCGGTCACGGGCCAGTCACAGCACACGTCCGGGGCTTTACGAAACTACTCGCATGATTCCCGGTGAAGATGTCACCCTACACAGACTCGTGAATCACCTGCCGACGACGTGAAGTCGCTCTATCCGAGATTATTCCGCGACGTGAATACTCTTTCCCCTTCGAGTTCGATTGCGTAGAAGATCAAGTCTTATTCCCGAAGCTAACGTTGTAGGGAGCGCGTTCTACTCAGATACTCCGTGGCGGTGGAGTTATCTTACACAGCGTTCGCGACGTCCCTAGCAGCTCGGCATACACAGAAGATAAAGTCTTCTTTGTATGCTTTACTGCTAGGATCAGAGGCACACTACTCGAAGGGTCTCCGCCGAAAGGACATTCTACTCCGACCGGCCAACCCGGTATACGCGGAAAGTAAAGTCTTATCTTCGTACACTTTACTGTTAGGTTAGGACGCACTCTACCCTGAGGGACACCAGCTCTAATGGGTGTCCTTTCAGAGCATGAATTTTGATAGCTTTCTTGTAAGGTTCGGCTTGTCAAATAATTTTGAATAATTTTGGTGAGATATACAGGAAAATCAAATCGAGCTAATTTAGTTACTAAACCTTTGTGCCAAACACTGTCAAAAGCTTTTTCAATATCAAGAAGACCAACACCAGTTGAATTACCTTCAGATTTGCTAGCGTTAATATGCTTCCCGGCGAAGGAGTCACCCTACATCGGTCGTGGACTGGTGCTGGTTATAACTTATCTGCAGGGCAGTCATGATCAGGGTGAACCCATCGCTGGCCACGTGCCAAGTATTGGCATCCTCACACATCCTACGCACGATGTTGTCGGCTGTCGTGTCTGGTCCGTAGGCGGCAAGCATGTTAGTGCGTACCCCTTTGAACCTCGGACAGTTGAACACTACGTGCTCTGGTGTCTCAACTATGTCACCGCAGGTTGGGCAGAATGGCGAGGCCACATGTCCAAACCGATATGGTGGTACTGCATGGAGTATCCGTGACCAGTCAAGAACTGCGTCATGCAGAAATCCACCTCTCGATGTTTCCGACCCATCCATAATCCGACGTTAGGGATCAAGCGATGGGTCCACCGGGCGCGTTCCGAGCTGTCCCACTGGTGCGTCTAGGTGGACATCAAGGCCTCTCTGGCATGTTTCCGAACATCTTCCTCTAACAAGACCGCATGATGGGCATGACCCCCGCCACAACATCAGTTGCTACCGAGGACACTGTTCGGCTTGCGCTGATAACCCGCGGACTCATCAGCCGATGGACGCTGCAGAGCTTCTGCAGATTACAATGCCTGCTCAAGGTTGCCGCTCCGTACCGCAAAATGGACTAGATCACGCACGCCAGGACCCTCCTTCTGCTGCAGCGGATCGCTGAGTTGCTCGACATGGCCCGCGAGAGGTCTGCTGTCGCCATTGCCGCTCTTTTGCAGGCGTAATCGATATAGCCCGTGAAACTCAGCCGAAGTACTTGATCGCATGCTCGGATTCGATAGCGCCAGCTGCAATCGTCCCTGTTTGTGCCGATATCAGTATTCTTATCAGCACTTTCTCAGCCTTGTGATGAGCCAGACGCAATCTCTTGGAGCACATCCAACTTTCCACTTGCTCGATCGCTACTGTGGCGAGTAGCTGGACTGTCCTCTGGGCCCGATGCCAGGAGAACCACGTCGTCGGCGAATCCCACAAAGTTCACTCCCGTGGGGAGATGCAGTCTCAGCAGTTCGTCGTAGACGATGTTCCACAATACCGGGCCAAGTATCGATCTTTGTGGGACCCCTGCCAAGACACACACTCACTTCACCATCCTACAGATATATGTTGAAATCTTCATACGAATAACCAGCGACGACGGAATCTCTGCCCAACTGACGCTGTTGAAGGCGTTCCTTACGTCAAGGGAGACCGCTGCGCAAAACTGGTCTCCTCTCCTCTTTTTCGATGACCTGACTAGTCGAATGACATCCACCATGCTGTGGTCTTTCCGAAAACCAAACTGTTTATCGGAAAGGCCGTTCTCGCCCTCGGTGTAGAACTGCCATCTTCTCCAGCACCTTGCTAGCCGTGTTCGGGAGATATGTCGGGCGATATGCTGATGGGTCACCTGGTAGCTTGCCCGGTTTTGGTAGGAGCACCAATCGCTGCCGCTTCCACAAGTCAGGGAAGTCCCTCTCATCCACATACTGTTGCAGTGATGACCGAAACATTTATGGGTACTCCATGAGCGCGGCCTACGTGCGGGATGCAAACCGGACCCGGAGCTTTGTTCAACTGGACAAAGTCCCGCAAACACAGTCTCGTTTGTACCTTGGTACGTTGCACATCGCTTTGTGTGAGCTTGCAGAAAACTCTTCTCTTCACACGCTATTGTTGAGCCGTGCAATGAATCCCATTGATACTTCAAGGTCACCGAGGAATGATGTACGAGTTCGGAAGTACCACGATAATTACGTCGGACCATATTTAGTCATGGCTGAATCTGTTGCTGGAAATCTCTCCATAACTAAAATCGCGAAGAGTCTTATGAAGAAATTCGCGCAATGCCGGTTTCGAAGACGAAAATGAAGATTCTGATGCGATCAAAGGATGCTGCTAACAAGTTAGCTAGCATCAACACAAGCAAGGAGGTTAAGTTTTTTATACCCTAGCGTTTAGTGGAGTGCCTTGTAAATAAATAGAGTACTATATTACGTGAAACAATA
This sequence comes from Uranotaenia lowii, assembly GCF_029784155.1. Lineage (NCBI taxonomy): Eukaryota > Metazoa > Arthropoda > Insecta > Diptera > Culicidae > Uranotaenia > Uranotaenia lowii. The sequence goes on from NC_073693.1 coordinate 242,773,107, forward strand.
TGTTTACCCTGTGAGGCAGTGTGGAAACTGCTGGCGCTTAGGGCATCATAAAAAAGGTTGTAAAAGTGTCAAAAGATGCAACCAATGCTTGGAGCAAACGATTAACGAGGACCACGTATGTGAGGGTACTGAACCGCGATGTGTGAATTGCCTTGGACCCCACCGGTCCAATGATCACAAATTGTGTCCAAAATAATTCTAAAAAAGAAATCAGATAAGGAACGTCAGAATACATTCTCGCAAGGCCGTGTAGATTGGTTTTGCGAACCAAACTCAGTTGCTACTAGCATTAACTCATGCGATCAACAACCGAAATCTGCAGCAGTGGAAGTAGCATGTCAAACAACAATTGCCGAAGTAGCTGGTCCGTCTCAAAAACGTCGTCTCGAGGATGACTCGGAAGATGACCTGCCCAACCTCGAGGTAAATATTTCGAATAGGGTTTGTGAATCTATCCGGTCAACAGTCGAGTCAAATGAAGTTATTGACATTGTTGCCGATGCATTGGAAGTCGCCGATGATGATTTCGAGTCTAGATTGAAAATACAACAGATGGATTTAGCGAAAATTACCGATGCGGTTAATCTGAAAGTTAGAAGCTGTTTGGATAACCTTCGTTTATGAAAATAGACACACCGGTCAATCAAACAGACGCTAATTCTCTGCTATGTCTGCAATGGAATTGCAAAGGTTTACTCACCAAACGCACTTCTTTGATTCCACTTATAAATCCATACAAAATCAACATCTCTCTTCTATGTGAAACCCACCTAGATAAAGATTTATGCTTCAGGCTGCCGCAACACCTGATATTTCGCAAGGATCATAGGCGAAATTCAATGGAAGTAGCGATCGCAATCCGTACTGATCTTAACCCAATAGCCTTTCCTTTATTATATTCTGGTGAAATTCATCACATTGCTTGTCAAATCCAAAGTAACTTTGGCACACTCACTATCGTATCAGTGTACGTACATCCTCAGGCTAACGTGTCTCGAGAGAATTTTGAAGAATTTTTATCGTCTATTCCGAAACCGTGCATTATCGAAGGAGATTTTAATGCGAAGCACTGTTTGTGGGACAACGAATCTGAAAATGCCCGTGGACAATGTCTTCATCAGGCGATGGAAGAATCACATCTTGTAGTTCTCAACGACGTGTAGCGGTCGCACCTTTGGTTAAGCAAAAATTCTTCATTTAGCTGAACATTGTTTCGGGTCGCCTTTTAGTATGCAAGCAGCTTTGGTCGATTCGATGCCTTTGTCGATTTCGATCGAAGAATGAATCCCATGCTTACTTTCTTTTAGCGACATGATGTGGAAAGGGAAAGCAAAACCCGAATCACAGTCAATAGAACGTGCGACGAACTGAGATCGTCAAAACCCCGAAGAGTTTCTAAAGACTGTTCGGGATTAACGTATTTCCGCTTGGGGTCAACGCCCGATATCGCTTTCCCTGAACTGAGGGTGCACACTTCCAATTACTTGGATCCGATTAGTGATCGCGTGTGGAAGTGCCTTTGATTCGCGATTCGTTTTTTTACACCTTTCTTAAAGAAAAGGTACTTAAGTATAGTGATGTAGTTTGGAAATAGTGAATTTCATAACTTTATTTTTTGTGTAGCCCCGTCTTTGGGCTACACATCGCGTCCTAGACAGAAAACAGTGCGTGTAGAAAAGGTTTTTATTTAGCCAGGTAAAGACGTGCGAATTTTTGTGCCCGTGCAAGTGCTAATTTCGATGCCGTACAGGCGCACCTGTTTCACCCACAGCAATAACCGTCAGCATACTCCAGCCACGAACCGGATTCAAACTCGACCACTCGGTTGGATGGACTCCATCGCCACGAGGTAGGCCTACACAACCGCACCGCAAATTCTATTGCGACGGGCCGCCCATCGTGTGTCCGATTCCACGAGTGCACCGGGAGCGAAGCATTGGCAAGAGCATCATCATTAGAAAACCACCATCCATTCGTTTGGGAAACCACCACCAAATTCCCATCTAGCTTGCCAGCGGATCAGGAGCGCAGCATCAGCAGGAGCTCCAACGGTGTTCGACGTCACCAGAGACACCGTCAGCCCAGCTCTCAGCAGGAGATCGGAGCAAGCTACATCGCGGCCACAGGTTTGAACCTCATACTTATTCGGTGAGTCATTTTGTATCATTCGCTCTTGGCTTCTTCCAAACAGAGGCCGTACCACGGCAGCCGTAACTCCGGCACATGATTTGCTGGTTTTAGCCACAATATGCAAATGTGGCATTAAAATGAAATTATGAGCTCTTTAAAACATCAAACATAAAACGTAGGCCTACGTCACTTCATATATTGATGACCCCTGCGAGCCAACATAAATTCTCGAGGTACAGCCATTGATGGATTTTGCAAACCGACCATCATCGAAGCACTGCACGGTAGATAGGGAGAGTAGAGTAAAACATCGCACGCACTGGTAGGAGAGAATAGAAAAGCATATGTACATATAGATTAAGCAAAGAAATGAAAACTGAATTACAAAATTAAAATTATGCAAACTTACCTTTTTACAATAAGATGAACTTGAACCCGTTTTGTAAATACACCATTACCTTCAACACAACTGGAATTTCATCGCAAGCATAATACATGTATGAATTAAATCTCCCGTAGAGTTTTGATCTTTATGATTTCTGAATTCCATCACTCCGCGTGGCGTGTCCGATTTGAATTTTTCTATGATTCTAGCTTTGTGCACTTCCACTAACGTTCGCTCGTTGGTGATGGGTTATTGGTAGTCCTATGATGATTATCTCAGGAATGAGTGATATCGTACCGGATGTCGTTAGAAATATCTTCTAGGATTTGATAATTTTTGGGAGTGTGACCGAGAATCTCTCGAGTTTTATTGGCTTGCTGATACGGAAGTTAACCTTGATCGGTCCGTTATCTGATCGGATAAATTACCTGGACTCGCCTTGAAGTGGGTCTCAGCCGGGCAACTCAATCTTGGTGTGCTGTCCCTTTTAGGGTGGCGCATAAGCAGCACGCTTACTACGAATCGATCGAGGCTGACTACAGACGGTCAACCAACTAGATTCGATGCAAACCGGACGTGGGGCGCACTTGATATCACGCTGGTTTCTTCGAATCTCAGTTTGTGTTTCGACTGGCAAGTATTGGACTCCCCCAACGGAAGCGATCATTTCCCAATAGTTTTTCATTCGAGTCTTACACGCACGATGAAACTCTATCCTGGAATAAATGTTCGTAAAACCGATTGGAAACTTTTTTCGGAACACCTGGAGGATTCCTTCGCTGGAAGGGAACAAACGGACAATTTTGAGACCTTCTTCGAGACCATCTGGCAGGCTTTGAAGAACTCGACACCATCCAGAAATACAGTGGTAAACGACAACCGAATCCCTCAACCATACTAGGATGAAGAACTCACGGAGGCAAAAAACGCTACAAGGCGAGCTTTTCGCATATGGAAACGGGAACTGTGTGCTGAAGCCTACGAATCTTATGGTACTACTGAATGTCGCTTCAGAACACTAGTACGGGAAAAGAAAAAGGAAAGCTGGTAAAATTTCTGTGACGGTTGTGACAGCTCCACTTCGCTCGGAACTTTATGGAGAATGGCCAGAAGATTCAAAGGTCGAGATGAACCATCTGCTGCTCGAAAGATTCCGGATACTGTTGTCTAGGAGTTGATGTGCTAACTCCTAGACAAATTGGCTCAGAAATCAGTTAAAAATCCATCACCAGAATTTGAAAACTGTGCTTGTTGCGAACAAGCTGAGAATACATTTTCAATGGTCGATATTCTCGCAGTTCTAAAAACAGGAAAAGATTCAGCCCCGGGCATCGACGGCGTTCCATATTCGGTTATCAGCATTCTTCCAACGAGCGCTTTCATAAATCTACAGGGAATTTTCGGTAAAATATTTAAATCGGATAAAATACCACGGAGCTGAAAAAAAAACATTTAAAATTGTTCCTATTCCAAAAGCGGGACAGGAACCGAACTCTGTCGATTCTATTCGCAATCGGGCGCACTTGCATCATGTTTCCGCCAAGTGTACGAAATGTTAATTAAGGATCGATTAGAACATTACATCGAAAGCAATCACATTTTCCCGGAGGCCATCAACGGTTTCAGGGAAGGTCGTGGGACGATGGACGCCTTATTTCCATTAATAAATAAAGCCTCTTTTGCAGTTAAACGAAATGAACACGTTATGCTGTGTAGTCTGGACATTAAAGCAGCATACGACAATGTTGAAATTAACATTCTAGTTCGTGAACTCCGACCCTTGGTTGTTCCTGAGTGTCTGATTAAAAGCATCTTTCATTTGTTCGAAGAGAGAATTCTGTGTTTTCAAACGGCCAACGATCTACAGAACGAACCACCTGGAGAGGGCTCCCTCAAGGATCTCCACTTAGCCCTTTATGTTTCAACATAGCGATTGCTGGATTAATTAATAGTATTCCGCAAGATGTTATCACGATTAACTACGCTGATGATACGACGATAGCCATTAGAGGGAAAATTATTCAACGCAGTTCCGAAAGGCTTCAAAATGCACTAGACATTGTAGACCGGAAAATCTCTGATCTTGAGTTGGAGTTGTCCCCGGTCAAATGTAGATGTCTCCTGATCTCTAGAAAACAACACGATTCACTCCCTAGATTGGAAATTGATGGTTACGAACTAGAATACGTGCAATCCTTGAAATTATTAGGTTTGCATATCACCCGGAATTTATCGTGGTCAAATCATATCAACTATATAAAAAAACGAACTATTCCGCTCCTCAATTTCCTGCGTAGTATTTCTGGTCAATCCTGGGGAGTACATCCGATAGCCATGCTGGGTATTTACAAGTCATGTGTACGATCAATAATCGATTACGGATCTATATTATTAACAGACCTACCGCAGAAGGATTCCATAGTACTAGACAGGATCCAATGGGCATGCATCAGGATCTGTCTGGGCTCCACCAAAACTACACATGGAAAAATAGTGTTCTGATTTGTGTTTTTCATTTCTGTCGCTGTAAGTTTGTTGTAAGTTCATGAACGATTTGAACTGCTCTTTCATTTCTAAAATTTCTGTTTCTCATATTTATTGTACAAAAAATTGACGAAAAGCTAAATTTATCGCGATATCTCAATAAAATCCAAAATAAGTTTTGGAAAAAATAAAAGAAAATTAGGATGAATTTCAAAACAACTGATTGATAACAGAACAAATCAAAAGCACATAGTAGGCAAAATGCAAATTAAAAAAAAGTTTTGTTCTGATGAAAATATAGCCAAAAATAAATCACAAAAAGGAGAAAAAAACATACCTTGCTAAAATATGTTCTACCGGCGTTCATACTACAAAAAACACATCAGGCATATGCTGGTAAACAAAAATAACACCTCCGGAAAATTTTCACAATACAGCAAACTTTTCTGTCGCAATCTATCCGTATAACATAAGCAGCCCATCTCTAGCCAGACACAACCGATGCCAAACCCTGGTCCAGCAATAGCAGCACATCCTCGGAATGATTCACAAAATCCACTTAAAAGTTTAACCTTTTCGAAAAAAATCTAGGTGGCATCCATCGTGCTTCTGTTTTTCTACACCCAAAATAATCCGCACGTCGTGGCTACGTGAAAAACTACATAATTTGTATCCAATTGATTTTCACGTGAATTGTACAAAAAAAAGTATCTAAACGCTCCCCTAATAGGAATTTTTGCTTGGTGAATATCGCGTTCAACTAACGTGAATTTCAAGTGAGTTCAACGCGATGTGATGATGGAAGCTACTTTAAATGATGTTTGAATCTTTTCTATAAATATATTTTCGTCTCTACTTTCAGTAATAAAAAATAAAAATAAATTTAATTTTATCGAAAACATAATTTATTTAAACTACCGTCACTGTTCATACACGTACACTGTCGCTTCAGTAAATTGTCATAAGAAAACTCAATTCCGGGACCTCTTGCTATGTGGAATCCTGTGGAAACGAAAGTCAGCAAAACTCACATGAAACGTTTATTAAAAGTAGCAGGTTTTCCATCAGGACCAGTAGAAAAAGAATTTTTGAGCTTAGCTACTGCTTTGGGGATGACTGCATCCTCAACCACAATGTTGTTTATAGAGAACCCAAGTGGCACAATATTCCTGACTGCACTATCCAAATGTTTAGGGGATGTCAACGCTGTATCATAGATAGACGAGAATTTTTCGGCAAAGAGATCACAGACTCCACAATCAGAGTTCGCCGTATTTTCATCCAGAAACATTTTAGTTGGCAGACCAGGTTCATTCCGCTGACTTTTAACATGTTTCCATTCCAAAACTAGTTTAGTCTGGACCTGAGATCACGCTGAACTCAAGCTAGATAGTTCTGGTGACAACGTTTTTTTACCTTTTTTTTCTAAACAGCATTTAGTCTACGAATGTCCTTAGTGTGTAGGAGGATCTAGATTTGTTATAATTTGTAAGGGCCAATCTCTTTGCAGTCTTTAGTCGTCGCAGTATACAAGCAGAAGTTAGGGACTAAGCAAGTTTCATGCTCTCTATTTGAATCTGGAGTTATTATTTAGCAAGAGAAACTGCAAACAGTATTGTAATGAAAAGCAAGAGTATGGATACTAACATCCTTTCATAGGTAACAGGTGTTTCGTGTTGTGATGGTATTTTCTGTTCCTACGTCTGACGTGATCTTGAATGTACAAACGTGACTTGGTGCCACTGAAGAATTAACTTTCCTCAAAAGGTGCAGCATACTTGTGCACTTCTGCCAAGCTTCCGGTGCCTCAATGTGTTCATTTTCTTCTTTCAGGAGCACTTTGGCCCAAAACATGCCTGGGCCGAGTTCTAGAAATTGACGACTGCAATAGATCACCGAGAATTACTTATACCCAATTTGGTATAATGACACAGGAACCGACTCTTAATTTGATTGTATAAATGGAGCATCTTTCCCATATTGCATATTTATTGCTTAATCCATTCGTAAAATTTTATTAATTTATTATCTTATTTAATTCAGTGGCAGTTCTAATACAATCAAACTAGGATAGGTTTTGCATTGAGTATTTCGAATAAAAATGATCTCGCTTAGCAGCAAAGTATAAAGGGTGTGGTTCAATGAAAGCCGGATATGAGAAGTATTGAGAAAACTCGTATTTTATTGGGATTTGAATTTTAACCATTCAATTTTAAGGTTTGGGTATTATTATTGATCGAAGTTCTCAAATACTATATTCACTAGTTCAAGATAAATTTAGAGAATTTAACAGCACTTTACAAAGTATTTCTTATTGTCTTCTATGAAATCGTTACCCAAACTCAATGTCACACACCGTTCAGGCTTCGGATCTGCATGGTATTGCCATTATCATCCCACCATATCACGTGCTCTCATCCAAACAAAAAAAATCACATGCAACATCAACCCCGTGCGGTGTTGTTCTGTTCGTCGTCTCTTCAAGGCTTATCGAATCCACTTCCAGACGTGCGACCTTGTACGAGGAGGCGGACAAGCTGGACGAGAGCCTGGAAGATTTCAAGCAGATCCTGGAGCTGGATCCCTCGAATGCCGAGGCTAGGGCGGCCCAGCAACGGCTGCCCCCCAAGATTCAGGAACGGAACGAAGCCCTCAAGGAGGAAATGGTCGGCAAGCTGAAGGATCTCGGCAACATGATCCTGCGCCCGTTCGGCCTTTCGACCCAGAACTTCGAGCTGAAGCAAGATCCCTCGACCGGATCCTACTCTGTTAACTTTAAAAGCGGCAAGTAGTTAAACTCCATATATCAACCTCTATATTATCGAATTCGAAGCGTGTGATTGAGTGAGTGATGGAATAAGCGAAAGTGAGCGTTTGAGTTTTTTTTTCTCTTTTGTTTTCGTGGTTCGGAATGCAATATACACTTGGTAGAGCTAGTGTTAATAAATAATATCTTCTAATTACAATGTAAGCTATGTGTTGAACTTTTTCCGTAGCCGGGGTATCACATTCCTTGCTTGAATAATTAATCGTAACAGATGTCAATAAATAATTTCAAAAACCTGGCTCGCGAATGTTTCGGCATAATTCCTTATACAGGATTTATGTTCGTCTCTGTCGCATCGATAGAAATTGGCAGAATATTTTTCATAAGTCTTCATTTGGCATGAGAAAACTTTACAGATATGATTAATGAATTTTAAGTTATTTACATACTCAGTTGATAACTACGAGCGTAACGGCGCGTGTTTCAATCGGGATTTTCAATCAAGTTTTTCTTAGCGATAACGGTTTTTCGGCACGGTGATTTTCATTTTGAGAGACAGCCAGTAGTTTGAAGCAACATAGCGTGGTGAAGTTTTTTCGCTTCCGGTTCGAGCAAAAACGATATTAACGATAACACTATCTCACCAAAACACCAAATTGGATAGTGTTGTTATTGTTTTGGTTTTCGGTAGTGGCAGTGGATTACCATAACCAGCTCATCCCGCTGCCATAATCTAACCTGGAGCGTAGCAACGAAGAGCCTAACTTCAGGCGTTTAACTGCTCGAAAAGCTGTGATCTCTTCGGCTCCTTTTACATAAAAAGGTTGACTGGCTCACTTAAGCATCACGTGTTGAAAATATTTGCATTGAGTAGAGCATAGAACAACGAAACGTGGTACCTTCGCCCTTCGCGTTTCCGTTATTCGCCTAGGGTAAAGGGCTCTACTACTCCTCTAGAGAGTGGGTCTGTTTGTTTTCCGTAGTAGTGGTACCTTAGCCTCTTGCTACTACGTGAGGCGCCAGGTTAAAAAGCTTCAACGGCTTGTACCTTCGTGCGCCTTGGGTCGTTGAAATTGGACAAGGGTAAAGCGCATCGTATCTGCTCATCGAACGAATACGTTACTAAATCTTCAACTCTACCTGAACACAGTTACCATATACTGTGTGACGCCAGCAACATTCGCTATCGAACGAAATAACCAGCTAGCCTTATGGCTAGCTCGGAAAGCCCCCCGGGGGGAGGCTCCCCGCCGGGCATAACGTACAGCCGAACACTGCCTGAGTGGTTCGGTTCACACGAAGATACCGTTATATTGCAGATGAACCCAGCCGATGGGCACAACCTTCCGAAGAATCCTTTCACTATCAGCAAGTCAGTCCAACTTGACGGTGGCAAAATTGAATACGCCAAAACCGAGGCCAAAGGAACCAAGTACATCATCAAGGTTCGTGGTCGAAAGATGGCTGAAAGACTATTGAAATTAGAAGCTCTAATCCATGGGTGGCCAACATTTTCAACAGGCGGGCCAAATTTCAGAAATGAGATTGGCTGACGGGCCACAAAAACAAATTGTTCTGGAGTATTAAAAAAATTAAAACAGATTTTAGAAAAAGCTATGAAAAAAACATTTGCCTAGGTCACATTGAGTATAAATTCATCTTAATAAGTCATTCATGTTACTTGCATATTTTTAATAAATTTCGCTCCACTTGAAAATTAGTAGAAATATTATGCATTACGAAATGAATTATCCCTTCCAAATTATGTATGTTTTCAAGGAATTCATAGCCTCTTCGGTTTAATCATCTCAAAAATGTCAAATCGCGAGACTACAATGGACATCAAGTCAATTTTATGGTCTCCAAAATAAAAAAAAGACCGCCCATTTCCAAAGTTTTCAAGTTCACCGTTCTCCTTAGAAATATTTGATAGACAAATTTAGAATAACTGCAGAGTGGAATTGTTGAAAAAAAAGTAACGGTCACAAGTTTTAGACGTTTAAAAGAATAACTATTTCAAAAATATTTATTTTACCTTAACATCAACTCAATCCAACTATTTTCAAATTTTCCAGTATCTCGATTTGAAAAGTGTATTAGGAATGACTTCTTCAAACGAGATGAATACGAGTTTGATTGTTTTATAATAATTCTTGAAGAATATTTTTAGGTCGTTCTTTTGAGAGATTTGTCAGTACCAAACCGGTTCTAGTTTCATTCTACTACCCAACTGCGAAATCTGTCTAGTTTTTCATTATTGATGTACACTAATACAAAGCACGTTGCCAATTAAAATATAATTAGATTTGGTTTATTTTCAAAAAATACACCCTTCTCTGGAAAGCTGAGCAAAAAATTAAAAATTGAAAAAAATTACAGAGCAAGCTTTCGATATGTTACATAATTTGTAAAAGTTATTAAATTTTTATGGATGAACGAAGGTTTTGAAATAGAATTCAAGTTACGAATGGTTGAAGTTGTTGTGAAAATATTATTGTTAAGTAAACTGTTAAGTCTAAACATAACACGAGAATTTTCACACAAAGGGTTGTCATCCAAGTGAATGACACGGGTTCCAACTTTGAACTGATTTTATTCGGTTTGTTTCAAACATCACTCGAGGCTCGTTCCCGAGCGAGCCGTGCCGCCAATTCTTCCATTTTCTGCAGACGGCGCACATTTCGTCGCCATCGCCAAACGATGATTATGATGATGATGATGACCACGAACAACGCGTCGATCGAGTACCCGATCGCGTTGTGTGTGGAGATGTTGTTCTCCACGTTTACTTCTGGTTCCGATGAGAATGGCCACATTCTGGTGTTTGGTTGCACTTTGATTGATGATTGCAACTTTGTTGTGGCCGGGTTTTAAAGGCTGGGGCGTTCGCTCGGGAAGGGTCAATATAATCGAGTTCGATATAACTGATGACGATGCGATGAACCTGGTATGGGATCAAAGTCCAATCGCAATCGCACCACTTTGTGCCGTAACAGAAACAAATTATTATTTTTTAATTTTCCTTTAACTGAATTTCTTATTACAAATTAATTCTTTTCGCTTGCTTTTAACAATTTTCATTAACAATAATTTCAATTATGATTCGGTGATTTTATTTTAATTTTTTAACGATATTTATAGGGCCTTACTATCTTTTTGAAGCTATCTGAACTCCTCATTATAAAACTAGAGTCCGCTTGAACGTGCTAAATTCTAATGATATGTAGTCACCAAAACCCAATCGGAAAACATTCAAAAATGTGTGATGGAATTTGCAGATAATGTGTTAAATGCCGTACAATTCTGATATTTTAAAAATTGTAATTGTAATCGTTTTTTTTTCAGTGACGGTAACCTTTTTCGTAAAGTTACCCAAGCAACCAAAAGTCGCGTTTTTACTTAACTCCGAACTCCGAAGTTCACATTTGGCTGAAAAAATGTATTACGGGAACTTCAGGTGACTATTGTCGCGTAAAAGTTACTCAGGAACTTCCATCGCCCTTTGAAAGGTTAAACTGTCGATAACGGAACTTCAAAGCGCTTTTAATGGAACTTCTTTCAAGAAGGTCGATAACGTTCTCGTAACATTCCAAAACGCACCATTAAGATACTTGAAGGTGTTTTAAAGAACCTATATGGGAAATCTAAGCGACATGTCAAAAATGTTGTGGTTGTCAGAGCAATCTGTCAATCGGATTTTATTTTCGGCGCGTAGAAGTTTCTTGACATTCTCTTAGAAGCTGAATAGCGTTCTCTACAGCCACCTAAACGAACTTGAAAGTAGCTTTAAGAACTTAAATTTTGCGCTGATTAGCATTCTCTTCAGACACAAACGAGAGCTGATTAAGCTTCTATGGAACCTTTTTAAGGGAATTCTGGTTGCTTGGGTATATGAGGCCCTTATATCCAAAGGGGTATAAGTGCAAAAATAACCGATTTTGAGTAAATAATGCCAATTAGCTCTTCATGTTTAAATTTATATTTTGTGATTTTTTTTTCACAACCAATTTTCATTTTATATTCGGATACTTTTACATTCGACAGAAAGTTGAAATATTCGAAAAATGTATCAAAAATTGCCAAACACCACAATTTAAAAGCGTGTTTTCTCGAAATAAGTCTTTACACACTTTTATTCCTTTGCCTTATATCATTTCCTAGCAATTTTCAGATCTTTGTTTTGAGATAAGCTGGAGTTGATTCAGATACATATATTAAATATATCTGAAAAGCTTATCCAACTGATATAATGAATAAGAAAAAACGTTCAGTTCTTGAAACATGGCTTTTTCAAAATGAGCTTCGCGGGCCACAAAAAGTTGGTCGCGGGCCACATGTGGCCCGCGGGCCATGGTTTGGCCACCCATGCTCTAATCGATGGAACACCAATCCAAATGATACCGCACCCCCAACTCAACTTCTCGCGTTGCGTTGTTTCCTGTCGTGATGCCATTGACATAGACGAATCCGAGATACTGAACGAATTAAAAAGCCAAAACGTTACAAACGTCCGACGAATCAAAAGGAAAGTTTAGCAGAAAACAGTAAATACTGCCACACTCGTTCTAACGGTAGCGGGCATCAAAAAAACCAGAATACATCAATTTTGGTCTCCTCCGTATTCCAACCCGTGCCTACTACCCAACACCGATGCTTTGTTTTAAGTGCTACAGCCAATGAAAGATGCCAAAACTGCTCTCAGGAGCACCCAGGAAAATGTGAATATCACACATTCTGTCATCACTGTCAAAGTGGTCATTCAGCACTTAATCGCCAATGTCCAAAATATGTTATGGAAGACAAAATATGCAAGATGCAGGTAGATCTTAAAATGTCTTTCCCTGAAGCCCGACGTTTATATGAAACGAATAATAAACAGCAGTCATACGCCGAAATCACTTCACCAAAATCACCGCTACAAGAAGAAATTGACAAAAAGGACCAGGCCATCCAACAGCTGCAGAAAAAAATCACAGAGCTCGAAAGTATCAACAAAAATTTGCAGTCTAATTTTCTTAAGGCGAAAACATGGATCCAAAGATCACAAAGCCTAGAAAGGAATCGCGCCGGAAGTCAAGACAGAAAGCAACTCTTGCCAACAAATGCCATACAAATTGTAGTCGAACCGCCGAGAAATGAAAACTCAACCAACGCTTCAAGAGCACAATCACAGCAGTCCAACCGCCCAAGTCGCTCATTGTCACCAGCTCAATCCCAAGCAAACCGTTCAACAACACCGATCAAAAGAAACCAAAGCGACTCTCTCAAACAAACGCAACCACCACTGAAAAAGCAAGCAACCACCCAACCACCTCCCGAATCCGAAGGCTCCGACGATCTAGGATCCGAAACCGAAGTACCAATGGACAGTTGCAGCCAGGATATCCCAACAAACATTTTGGCTGATTAAAAACGCCAACTCACTGAACAAAAGCTGAGGTAAAGCGTGATTGCTGTTTCAGCTTGCTGGCTGAATAAAGCCCTTTTTCAGCAAAAAATGTTTGTTGGGATGTTCTCCCAAAATTAAAATAGCAAAATGACCACCTCTCAAAATTCTTCAACACAAAACCCGTCCCCACAAGACTCGGAACATCAACAAGGATCGCCCCAACACAACCGCAATCAGGTACAACCCGTGACTCTAGAATCACCCATGCTCAACACCTCAACCACAACAAACCATCGCACAAATCGTAACTACAGTAGAAACCGCCCTCAAATAAGAGAAGAAACACTAGTCCTGCAGTGGAACGTTTGTGGTGCCCACCCACGCAGAGCAGAACTCCAGCATCTTATTACCCGATACGACCCAGTTGCAGTTGCCATTCAAGAGCTTCGTACATCTAATCTACAACGGTATGTTAACAACTTTACCTGGTTTTCATCTCCTAGCATATACCCTCACACATCAAGCGCCGGGATCGGAATTAGAAATGGTATTCCGTTCTTCCAAGTAGGGGAGGAGCGGGCTATATGCGCCTATTAAGCAGAACACTGATTTAATCAAATACCACATCGAATATGTGTACAAAAACTAGATACACGTGTGCAGGCATCTGTTTTCTATACAATGGAGTAATTTTTATGTTAAAATTTTCTTCTGTTTCCGAGAAAACGATTTAATTGTAAGTATTGTCTAAAATGCCGAACCTCAAACCGTGCGGGCTAAATGCGCCTATTTATGTTTTGAACAAAATTTCTGTTTTTTGGGAAACATTTCCTTATAATTTCATTGAAACTGCTAGAAAGCAATAATTTCCGTACGACAAAGTTGAAGTTTTATGAAAATCTATGTATATTATAATTTTATGGAAGAAAATAAAAGTTAGGGTTGCCATACTATGGAGGCAGTTCATCCATGAGAAAAACTTTATCAAATCTGTTTTTAGATCTTCAATTCTCTCTAAAGATGTTATTCAGAGCTTAGATTTGAAGGTTCAATGATAAAAATCATTTATTTATTCTATTTAACCTGTTATTTAAGGATGGAGGCATTTTACAAACATGATGGGGGCATACAAAAACACTCTATTATTTCACTATATAATCATTATTAAACCTCCACAAAAGCTGAAATATGTTTAATTTCTTAAGTTCATTTGAGTAAGAAGCAAATACCATCCTAGTTTTTGTTTTAAACTCCTTTACGTATCATTTTTAAAAGTCGAAATATTACATCAAAATGTATCAAAACCTTGTATGATTTTTTAAATTTTTTTGAGTTTGTGAATGCATAAAATTCTTTCTTGCCTTATGTTCTAAGCGTATCACCCTCAAAATGCAGTGGTCAGGTAAGCTGTCTAGTCAGCCATTTCATCAAACAGCCGTAGGGTCATTTAACCCGATAGGCCCATTTAGGAAACCTTTCCCCTAAGCCTAAACACAAACCTTCCTGTGTGCGCAGTTACCATCGAAGTACCCATCAAAGTCACCATCTTATCGACCTACATCCCGAATAGAGAAACCCTCACAACATTTGAAACGGAGTTCGAAAACATAATCCATTCTCTTCCACACCCTCTTCTAATCGTTGGCGATTTCAACGCCCATAGTACATCCTGGGGTGGAAACGCACTGATCGTCGCGGCTGTCTTATTGAAAAACTTAGCGCTGAAAATGCACTCATAATTCTAAATTCTCTTGACCACACCTACTTCCACCTATCCAACGGCACAACTAGTGCAATCGATCTTTCTTTGGCATCGCTATCCATCTGCAACCGTCTCTCATGGCAAGTCGAAAACGACCTATGCGGTAGCGATCATTTTCCGATTAGAATCACCTTAAATACACAATCGAAAGTGCAGAAGCATCGTCCCCGCTGGCTAGAAAATCAGGCTAACTGGCAGCTTTTCGAGGAAACCTTACAAGAAACAATAGACCCTAACGCTACACCCACACTAAACGAATTAACAGAAGCAATTATCAAGGCAGCCGAGGCCAGCATCCCCCGCACTAGCGGATACTGCCAGCGCAAGGCCGTTCCTTGGTGGAACGAGAGAGTTAAGGAATTGATCAAAGATCGTAGAAAAAAATTAAGAACCCTGAGGAGTCTTGCTCCGGACAATCTCAGTTTTGCTGACGCTTTGAAAACCTTTCAAATAGCACGCAACGCCTCACGCCGCGGTATAGCGGATGCAAAAAAAGCTTGTTGGGAAAACTTCGTTGCGTCTTTCTCCTCGGCAACTCCCACATCGGTAATGTGGCAAAACTTCAATCGCTTTTCTGGAAAGCGCAAACCACCAAGAATGGTGCTTAAAACACCCAACGGATTAATAGATGATAGTCAGCAAATCGCAAACTTTCTCGGTGATCACTTCCAATCCATGTCCGACCAACCACTACTTCCTTTCCCTCCTGCACCAAGAAGCACCCGTCATAACCGAAAAGCCATATCGGATTTAGAAAAGAAATTTTCTATCAACGAATTTTTCACTGCGTCAAAATAAAAAAAAAGGCCATTCTGTTGGACCGGACAACATAAGTAACGAAATGTTGCGTCGACTCCCTATTGCAAATAAAACACAACTTCTGGATCGTTTGAATGAGTTATGGGAAAATGGAACTTTTCCCTCTTCATGAAAGGAAGCAATAATAATACCCATTGCGAAGGCTGGCAAAGATCCCAAAATAGCAAGCAACCAGAGACCTATATCGCTTACTAGCTGCCTTGGAAAAACTATGGAGCGTATGGTTAATCGTAGGCTCGTTCAGTGGATCGAAGATCGACAATTGTGGAGCTCAAATCAATACGCCTTCAGAAAGGGGAGAGGAGTTGATCAATACCTCACGGAATTGGAGGCGGCGCTAGATGGTCCGTTTGAAAAAAAGCAACACTCCGAGTTAGCCTTACTTGACCTTAGTAAAGCGTACGATACCGCACTAAAAGCACCGATACTTGCAACCCTTGCAAAATGGGGCATCAGTGGAAAACCATATATGTTTCTGCAAGATTTTCTCACGAACAGAAAATTCAAAGTGTCGGTCGGTGGAGCTTTTTCCGAATTAAAATCCCAGAAAAATGGAGTCCCCCAAGGATCAGTCTTGGCCGTAACACTGTTCCTTATCGCAATGGAGCCGCTGTTCGAAAGAATTCCTCGTGGGATCCAAACCTTTGTGTATGCCGACGACATTGTTCTGCTTGTATCAGGTGTACAAGTCAAAAGTCTAAGGAAAAAACTGCAAAAGGCAGTTACTTCCGCTGTAGAATGGGCTGCTGAAATTAAGTTTACTATCTCATCAGAAAAGTCAAACATCCTTCACATCTGCCGTAGGAGGAAACACAAAGCAGCTCCCCAAATAACGATCCTCGGAGAAAGTGTTCCTGAAGCGAAAAAAGCTCGCATACTTGGAGTGACTTTTACTAAAACCCTCAATTTCGCGTCTCAGATATTTGAAACTAAGACAGCACTGCAATCTCGGTTAAATCTGCTACGTGCCATAGGCGGCCGACCATATGGTGGTCAGAGGAACTGTATCCTGAATCTGTTCAAAAGCATAGGTGAGTCAAAAATGTTTTACGGCATAAACACGATAGCGAGAAAAGGCACCAACTCACTAAAAGCGCTCATGCCCACATACAACTCCGGAATACGCATCGCAGCAGGAGCTATGCGCAGCAGCCCAGTTCTGTCAATGCATGCTGAGAGTGGAACACTTCCGTGGAACTTTCGTCTCACTGAACGCCTCACAATTAATTCGATACGCATGCTTGAAAAACCACATGGTCTAATAACTCCCGCCTCGAAGAGGTCACTGGAGGCTTTCGAAACGCTTACGGGAAAAACGATTCCCACAATAGCTCGTTCTATCACAGTCAGCACTCGACCCTGGAACGCGGAAAATCCAAACGTAGATTGGTGGATCAAAGAACAATTCAAAGTTGGAGAAAACAATCAGAAAGCAGTCCAGCTGTTCAAACACCACTCAGAACAACGCTACACAAACTTTCTGAAGATATTCACAGACGGCTCAGTAGCGAATAACCAAGTGGGCTTCGGTGTTTCGTGTGAAAATAGACAGTCATTCTACCAACTCCCCGAACTATGTTCCATTTTTTCCGCTGAAGCAATGGCAATACTTTACGCCCTGAAAAATATAGCGGCCAAATCTAGATATCGTTCAGTAATTTTCTCGGACTCGGCCAGTGTTTTGGCAGCAGTGGACGCCGGTAATTCCCTGCATCCATGGGTGCAAGCGATAGAGGAAGAGCAGAAAAAACTAAGTGCCACATTATGCTGGATTCCTGGGCATGTTGGCATCGAAGGAAACAGAAAAGCGGATGAGTTGGCGGCAAAAGAAAGAAACGGACCAAGGAAGTCAACTGAAATCCCAGCTCACGACGTTATCACCTGGGTGAGATCAGAGTTGAGAATTAAATGGGAAGAAGAATGGCAAAGTAACCGGCAGCTGTTTCTAAGAAGAATAAAAAACAATACTCTACGATGGATGGATAGAGAGGACCCCTTGAAACGACGTGCCCTTACCAGATTGAGAATTGGACATACCCTACTTACACACCTGGAATTTTTCACTAAGGGCAGAAACACAGTGCACGCGAGCGAGCGAGCGAGCGATTTTTGAATGAACCTGAAATGAATTTCGCGCGAACATTGTTCAGGATCGTTCACAGTGCACGCGACGAACGGGATGCGATTTACACTGAGAAAAAACTTTATGGATAGGAAAGAAAAAAATATTTATGTAAATCAATTTATAGGGAATTGAAAGAATAAATTTTAAGAGGCTATTTTTGTTTAAATCATTATGAAATAATTCGTATGTGACATTCAATTAAATTTTTTAACAGCGTCTTATTTCAATTATTTTTATTGCCGAATCCACAAACCGGAGTTTTCATCGCTATTAGCGCCGGCGACTTTCACTGACGTCAAATCATGTTGACCCGACAAATCCACGTCACGTGACTCGCAGAATAAGCACCAAAGATTTTATTTCAAAAGCTTTTTATAATTAATGTAAGATAAATTTGTTCTAGAGTCATATTTATCATTTAATCCTTGCTCATGTTACAGATTGAACAAGTAAAATTTACCTTTTTCTGGATATAAATGTTCTGTGCTCAGCAGTTGAGTGTTTTCTTTGGTTACAGCACGGATAAAAAACTTTATAGGTTGTTATCAAAATTCGTATGGTTGGCTCGATAACTACGAACAAACTAGCGTTTATGTAAAGATGATTTGGCTGTAGAGAATTTCTCAACCGCTTATCGATAAAATAATTCAACAGCTAATAGTTTTGACTATATTTTTTCTAGTATGCATTACAATCTGATAGTTATAGTTCTCAAATATCACTGATGCTTGACTAGACCTCGGATTTCGTATGAACAAGCAAGTTAATTATCTGATTTAGAGGAAAAAAAGCCAGTAGTTATTTCTTATGGAAGGGGTCGACCAACACGAAGCGGAAAGGTAAATATGATTTATTTTTTTCAGTTGTTTTCTTTACAAAAACAATATTTTAATGTTTTCAGATACATATAGAGAGGGTTTACTTTGACTCCCGAAGGCCAATCCGGAAGATCGAACAAAAAACAGTGATAAATAAGATCATATCACGTAAGTTACATAGTATTCTTAAGTTATTGAAATTTTTTATCACAATCATATTTTCACAAGAGCTATTATTTTCTTGCAGGGCGCCGGCTGTTCTACTTCTACCTAAAAAAATTAACAGCATTTTTTTAAGGTCATGGTGCCGGCTCCCTCCGCAGAAGAAAAAAACAAACAATGCAGAGGTTAACATAAAAAATCATGTCACTGATCGTATATATAATTAAATAAAAAATTAATAAAAATGCGTTTCATTAAAAAAAACAATGCATTTTATCTGCTCAAATTAATTTAATTAATATTTTGAATCTACGATGCCCCACGTTCACGGGGAGAAGCATTTACAGTAGAAACAGCCATACGAATGATTGAATGAAAATTCCTGTTGAATTCTTAGCATCGATGCGATCGCTAAATCAGCCATTTATCCTTTCGTGGCAAAGTATCATCTGATTGTTTATGTAGACATATTTATGTTCATGTAGACGCGTAAAATAACTGAAAAATCTATATACTTTTCTCCGTGAGATGTTAGGATGCTATAAATTTTTCTAGGAGTTTTCATTGTGAGTCCAATCAACTGATTTTGATCTGGTAGCAGCGTTTTTTTTTCAGTCGACATATTTTGAACTGTATAATCATGATTATAGTAATTTAAGATGAAGGGAAATGATAAATAACCATTTTTGCAGCTAGTACTTTAAAAATTTTTCAGCTAATCTACTCTTGTTTCAAATATTTAAAACAATATCCATATATCAATTTCTCTAGGAGAAGTTATTTTATTTGTTCTTAAAGAAAAGGAGTATTTGTTTTTCTTAAATTATTCAAGCAATTAAAAATGGAATGAAAAAATTTTGGATCCTGCGATACCTGATGACCACGCAATTTGTCACCAGAATCTCCAAAGGTTTCAAATAATTAGAGAAAAAACGCACGCCGGTATATGGAAAATGCATCTTATGCAGCTTGGCGAAAAAAATAAATTCACAATGTTTAAATTTTCCCCCGAAGTAATGTGTTTTTTACAGCACAAAGAGCACAAATTCAACGTGCCGCAAAATAATAGGAATTTCTCTTCAGAATTTCTGGTCACCATTTCGTCCATATATTGGACAAACGACAGGTATATGCTGGAAAAACTCATTGTCATAATTGAAATTGACCTCTGCTTCGAATTTATTTAAAAAGTTTGTCGTGGAAAATCGTTTTTTTATTATTATTTAAAAATAACGCGATATATTTTCAAATAAAACTGCCGAAAAATAATCTCAGTGCAGGTTCATATGAAGTTTGGGTGAACCAAAACAAAGTATTCACGCGACTGCTGCGACGGATAATTTTCCGAATGGTATTTCGCGCGATAGTGCGAATCGCGTCGCTTGCACTGTGAACGGTCTCACAGTTTTCAACGTGTTCAAATGAGGTGCGATTCTTCGCGCGAATCGCTCGCTCGCTCGCTCGCGTGCACTGTGTTTCTGCCCTAAGGGTATCCAAATGTGCGTTTCCTGCAATGAGCCGCTGACAGTGGCCCACGTTATTGGAGCATGTAGATTGTACGCGAAGGAAAGGCGAGACAGTGGTATCGACCACGATATCTTATCAGCATTGAACACAGTTAACGAAGATAATCTCATACAGTTTCTTAAAAGTGCTAATTTACTTCACAAAATTTAAGTTCTTGTAAATATTGTAAACCTTTTATCAAGAGGAAGAATGACCATGACGGTTAAAATCCTCTCTAAATAAACAAATTAGAATTAGAATTAGTTATTTACATGTATAAAAATACCAAAATATGATTCATGATTCACCACAAATAGGATCTCAGTAAAACTTCATGTTTCTTTGAAAAAATGTTTCTTTGGGAAAATGTTAGGAATCATTAAATAATCAATTTAGCAATCTGAATATCTTTAAGTCTTTCAAATTATTAATTCTCTAAGTCGATATTTAATGTCTTCTTGCACACATTTCGACAAATTATCAAATCAAACTATTAAATCGCCTTCCAATTGTCATTTATTTCCGGAGGAGGTGATTCTAAACTGCTTTCAGTCCCTACATGAAACTGAGGATCAGCTGAGGATGAGTCTCAGGCAATTATGGGTGTTATAAAAGAATGGAATCTGGAGGAAGGATAGTTGCTCTGAGCTGCGACACAACATCAGTTAACACTGGTTGCAAAAATGGAGTTGTAACCAGACTTTCAAAATTGCTCCAAAAACAACTTTTATTATCACCATGCCGTCACCATATTGCAGAAATAATCTTGAAAAAAGTTTTCGAAATAAAGTCTTCACCAACGAAATCATCCAATATTGATGAGTTCAACACTTTCCGGGACGATTTCAACAATTTTTTAGTTGAAGGAGATTTTCGATTCGTGAAAAATGTAGCACGATTGCAACAACTGACCGCACCGTTGAAAAAGGATGTTTTGAATTTCTGTTTGAGCCAATTAAATCACGGTCAACCACGCGGAGATTACGAGGAATTATTACAACTTATCATAATATTCCTCGGTGGAGTCCCTCCCAAAGGTTGCCGCTTCAAATAAGCGGGTTCGGCAGATGTAATGGACCATTATGAAAAACTATGCGTTTTTGTCTCTCAATGCTATGCAAAACTTTTGTTTAGTGCAAGTAATCCCGCGACCGCTCCAAGATCGGATATAAGTTTTTTCAAGGCGACCACGGAGTTTTACCAGCCAATTTATACTACCGCTGCACAAACAGCTCAACGCAGGCATCTCAGTTATTTGTCAACACCGAAAGAAAAATTGAAAATGGTGAAGTGTTTTGCCAGAAAGAAACCATTCAAACCAGTTTTAACGGCATAATCCGAACCAGCGGACTTCGTATCATACGAAACTCTTTTTTTTTTAAATTCTGGACATTGAAACATCGTTTTTCAGCACAAAAAAAGGTTGAAAAACGAGGATTTTAAGCACGGCCTAATGAAGGTTGCTACGTTATCCGTGGTGAACGATGTACCAGAAAGGGGCGTTAAGCTGGCTACTAATTTCAATCACAAAGCAACGAATAAAAGGTAAATAATGAATAAATAAAAAGTCGACCAAATAATTCAATAATTTTTCAATATTTTCAGGCGTTCCTGAAGACTCTTATTAACACACACACTCACACATCTTTGTTGTGTTACAAATAAGCATCATAGTTCACAATATTTGTAGAGACTAATTCGAGGAATAATATTCAGCCTTTTTTCCGAAGTTTCAGTAAATCTGTAACGATTTTTGAATGAACAAAAAGATTTTTCATATAATTCTCCATACAAAATCAAAACTCGTCGCGCTAAATCAGGACTCAATGTATCGCATCCAAACTTTACGGAGATTTTTGTGTGTGAAAATACCATCATAAAACGGTATGGGAGTCGTAATAACTTGTAAATTTCAGATTTTCCATACAACGCCTGCAGCGGTCTAATGAGCTTATTTTTGTTATGGACTTTAGATTTCCAGCCAATAAAATTTGCGGGTGCTTGTTCAATTATGTAAGTATATTTTTTGAGCTAGTATTATAGAAAAGAAGCAAATCATTCAGTCATTTTGATCTCAGTTTTCTGCTCTATCATAATTAATGAAACTTTAATGATGCCTCGTGTTGTTATCCTAAAAAACACTACCCAATAGTGCTTTCATATAGATCTTAATGCCTTATATAGGTATTGGTTAGGTATCATCTTTCGACATATTGATGCTTCAAATAAAACCTAATTTTGCCATTGTATGATAGCTCATTTTGGTATCGATTCAGGCATCAAATTCTTCCCATCTGAGGGTTAACAATCCTTTTCCTACACGAGTTTACAGTCCAAAGCACATTTAAATTATAAACCGTTCAAGTAATATTGATGAACCCCACTCAACTCGATGTCATCTCAGCGATATAGAGCGTTGAAAGAAAAAACAAACCTCTTTTTAACTTGCTCAATAAGTGATGTCTGTATTCTTGTCATACATTTAACAACTAGGTAGAACCTATAACTTAACTGGTTATCGTGTTCATCAATTTAAAACAAAAGAAAAAATACTCCATGTCGAATGCTCTTGTATTGCTTCAGTTAATAATCAGTTTTTGTTGGTCTCGACAGCAACCTTTATCACTATGTTCATTCCTTTGGAATGTCGTACAGGCCGCATTCCCGATTTGCCGGTACAGCTTTATCTGAAAATGAAATTATAAAAAAATAGTAGGTTTTTATTCGATAAGGTTTTTCACCCTATAAAACCTACCGATCATTTTTGGGTAAGCCAAATTCAGGTTGGCCATAATCTCGACAAATGCATCTACATCCTTGGTAAGTCGTGGATTGTATTTCTTCTCCTCGGCCACCGTTGATTCAAGTTGTCCCCTAAAGAAAAATAGCACAAGATATTCAATACAAACAATTAAAAACCGAAAACTAACTCCACTCACTTGTAGTCATGGGCAGGATAGATCCGATAGTTATCGGGCAGGCTGAAAATCTTCTCGTGCACCGATTGGTACAGGGTCCGGGCATCACCTTCCTGGAAATCGGTACGCCCGCAGCCACGGATCAGCACCGCATCCCCGGTGAAAACGATACCCTGCTCGTCGACGATGAAGCTCATGCAGCCGTTGGTGTGACCCGGAGTGGACGCCGCCCGAACCTCGAAACGCCCGAACTTGACCGTTTCGTTGTCCTTGAGGTGTTTGTCCGCCTTGGCTCCGCTTGCCTCGCTGATGACGCTGATCGTCCCCGGCAGCAGCTGCTTCAGGTAACCGGTGCCGGTGATATGATCCGCGTGCATGTGGGTGTTTACTGAAAAAAAAAATCGAGTTAAAGTTAGTAAATTAAAACTACACTAAGAAACAATCGAATCTTACAGGCATAGGTAAGGGTGAATCCCAGTTCCTGGATAAGTTGGGCATCACGTTTGGCCTGTTCCAGCACGGGATCGATCAGGATGGCTTCCTTGGAGTTGAGATCCGCCAAGAGGTAGGTGTAGGTCCATGACTTCTCGTCAAAGAGCTGGAAATGAAACAGTTAGAATTATGGTTGAATTAGCAGTAAATATTGCTGTTTAATTGATTAAACATCTTATCGTAGTACGTGAAGTTCTTCAACCAATTTTCAGAAGCATCAGTTTCATCAAAAAACATTTCATTCTATAGGGCTAGCGATATAGCTCAGTTGGCAAGTCAGCTGTTTGCTGAGGTGATGTCCGTGAACATCTCATTTTATGATGAGGTGCCTGTTGTTCTGCTTAGCTTTTCAGAACATCTTATCTGGTTTAAAATATCGATAAGAATCGTAAAATTCTTTATCTTTTTTATGTTGAACTCTACAAATTCGAAACTCTCAGGAAGACTTAAGAATTCTTATTCCTTTTATCATAAGAGTTTTCTTCAAATTGTCAAGCTCAATGTTACTTTTGCTACGATCTTAGCAGTAGCTCCTATGTAGTAAGATCAAATCTATTCGATGACTTTTTTCGATCTTTTCAGTTGAAACACTTTTTCGCGAATTGCATTAGAAAGATCGTTCATAAACCGCAACGAATTACTGTCTTTCACACAACTTGATTGACCATACTCGATCACTTTTTATACACGAAATGTTGTAGCGAATCAACGTCGGAAATCCTGCATGTTTTTGATTTTATCGGAAAAAAAGTCAGAAAAAAATACCTCACGATTGTTTTGTACCCGACAGAAACAAAAATTGAGGATTAAAATAATCTTCTTACTTCCAAAGCATTCATGAAAATTCTTAAAAATCAAATAGAACATTAATACTACCTTTTACAATATGCTTAGTTTGAAAACGATCAAAACTCTAGGGACCGTAAACGTTCCGTGGGTTGCCAGAAGGCCTCATGCCATGTTTCAAATTATTGGGTTAACTCTAACTTCCAAAGCAGAGGTTGCAAGACAGGCCCGTGCAAAGGACATGTCCAGGAAGAGGAGGGGGGGGGGCTTTTATTTCGAAAATTATTATCCTACTTTAGACCATCACATATGGTCGGGATGCGACCAGACCGAACTGAACGCCATAAACTTGATTTCGAGAAAATCGAGTTCAAAGTTCACAGCCCTACCAATTGATGCCATTTTATAAGATATCTCATTTAATCATCTTGCCATCAAATTAAGAGGCTAGGCTAGGCCGTCGAGGCTATACTGGTCGATTTCTGATGACACAATAAGCCGAAAACTGAATTTTAATAGCAATATGTTTGCACCCAGTTCACTCTGGTCGAACCAAAATGTTTAAAAAAATGCCATGTGCTAACATTTGCCTGGGTGATTTGTTCTTAACGTAGGAGCCTACTAATAGGCGCTTTACGAGCAGCACCCAACGAGTATGGCTGATGCTTGGAAAATGTTTTTTTTCGTTGAGCCAGAGTGAACCCAGCCATACAAATTTCGCACTTTAGAAATCCTGAATATCTTTGAATGTTACTTACCGGTTGCGTTCTGAACGACAGAAAGCAATAAAATAAAGTATCTTTTATCGTTAAATGTTAAAAGTTCTAACATCCCCTTGAGTAAATTGGAAAACAAAACTCAAGGGATTCGGTTCAGTCTGGCGGAGCGAAATTTTA
This sequence comes from Uranotaenia lowii, assembly GCF_029784155.1. Classification (NCBI taxonomy): domain Eukaryota; kingdom Metazoa; phylum Arthropoda; class Insecta; order Diptera; family Culicidae; genus Uranotaenia; species Uranotaenia lowii. Next base: position 242,798,546 of record NC_073693.1, read on the forward strand.
ACAAATGCTTACAATCCGAAATATAAAGTTTTTAGCCACGGGAACGCTTTTTATCATTTTATTTATCAGATATTAATTTGTGACGAGTCGAAGAACTGTTTTGAATCGAAAAAACCAACACACATAAGATTATTTCGTACAAAATCAGTTTTCATGACCGAAACAGACTTTTTGTCTTTACCTCTAAGGGTGCTCTCAGTTCACTTTGGCGCAACGCATTTTTGCCATTTCCACTGTCTGCAACATTGAAATTTTCTAATAAAATCAGAAAAAATAGGACAAATGTTCTGATTCTCATTGGACAGATAGTTTATCATGTTTTGCATCCGCTGCAATAGATATCTCAATTTTTTTCAAATTGGCGTTCAGTTCGGTCTGGTCGAATCCAGGCCATATATTCGAAATTATAATAAATTTTACCGGGACGATTGAAAATAAATCAGAATCGTTGCTTTTTCTGGTAAGTCATTAAATCTAAATTGATTAGGAATTGTTAAGCAAAATGATAATATGAAGATAATTGTAAGTTTCTATCATCTTGATTGAATTTGTTTTCATCATTTCAAATGGAAAGGTTGAACAAAAAATTCAGCGAATAGAATACGAATCAGAAAAAATATTTAATCACGAATTGAAATGTGAATTCTCGATAAGGAAAAAAATAATCTTCATTTATAACTTAAAAGAATTTATCCAAAACCCATTCCCTATTGATGTTTGATTTTTATTTTGATAAATCGAATAAAATATTTAATTTTAGTTCAAGTGATCAAAGTCAGAGACAAATTATTTTTTCATATTCATTTTTCCTAGTTATGAAAATACAAGACTAACAAAGCGCATGTTTGAAGTTCACAACAATAACTTTATATATTTGTGTGTTCGATTTCTCATTAAAGGATTATATTGATTAATCAATAAAAAAAAACTGATAAAAATTTAAATAAAAAATTCAAAGTTTTGTTTTAAATATTGAAAGCACTAAGAAGTACTAATTTAGTTAACACAGCTCATTAAAATTAAATTTTGAAGTTGCTACTGCAGGATTGCCGAAATAAGTACGAAGGCCTGAAAGTTAACATCTTTATTTTCAACTGCTTCGAAAAGATCTGACAAGAATCTGGTTATTACTTGTTAGCCTACTTATTTATTACTAAATCCTAAATCATACACTTCTTCAAATTACTTGTAGAACTTTTCAAAGTTCTATCAAAAAATCATAATAGATTGAAAAAGAAGATTTGAAATATTAAAAATAAACGGAACGTACCATGTTTTTGTTATTCAATAATTAGAATCATAGGATTTCCAGAAAATCATGTTTTCTGAAAAAAAGAAATTTAGATTTTATGAACAAAAACATACTTATTTAAAAAAAAATGCAAAAATCAAAATAGTAGTACCGTAGAATTTGGTGAATTTGTGTGAACATTAATACCAAATATGGAGATGAAAAACATATGTTTTTAAACATTTGAGAAAGTAAAAATCATAGTTGCCATTAAAAACCTTAACCGAAAACTGTTATCCTCTTTGAGTCATTCACACCATCTCCGCTTATAAGAGAAAAAGATTCATTTTTATTATTTGCATGAGATATATTATAGTCTTTATATATGCTATGTATAAAATATTTTTAAGTTGAAAAACTGAATTTTGATATCGAAATCTACTGATTGATATTCTGATATTTTACTTCTAAAAGTTCTTGAAACAGGTTCCGATGAACCTTATTCATGCTAAGCCTGAAATTTTATTTTGGTTCTCATATTGAATCATGATTTTCGATTGGATGTGTTAAAAAAATAGAATACGCTGAGTTCTATATGCTTGAATCTATTTACGTAAATTCTGGTAAATTTATCTAAATTTAAGTCTGAATTTTCAGTCCTATTTCAAAAATCCATGTTTTTATCCGATTTTCAATTTGAAATTCTATTAGTTTTAGCGACAAATGTAAGTAAGAATCACATAAAACTTAGTATCTTGTTACATCTTCTGCCTTCTGTGCGTTTATCAATTAACCGAATAAAATGGTGGCATCTTATTTAAGTACTTTGTACTTCGAGCACTGACCATACTGACTGGACACTCGATTTCATTTTTTTGGATTATTCTTCCAACAGTTCGCAATATCGATTCCAGAGTGCGCATCGATCGATTTGAAGAAAGGCTATCCCAGTTAGAAAGTGCCACCCAACTTTCTAAAAAAATAGGCAATTCAGACGATAAAATCGGACTAAACAGGTACAATTTTCCTACAGGGCATTTGTATCGGAAAAATGGTGGGTTCGCCACGTGGCGTCGGCATTGCAAACCTGCTGAAGTTGACGAAAAAAATTAGCCAGAAAAAGATCGAATTTTTGTTCTAAGTGTCCTGTCAGTATGATCAGTGCTTCGAGGTTACATATTTATGTTGTTTTCAGAAATTTGATGGGTTATTTTTGAACTCGCGTTTTGATTGTATTTGACAATGGATCACTGGAAAAAGCTAATTTTTCGAGTGGAGTCGCCACTAGCGCTCAGAGCTGTCAAACCTCATGATCAAAGTCAAGGTGGGTATATATTCAGGAGGTGTTCCCGAATAACGAATTCCCGATTCAGCCATTTTGGCTATGTAGGCTATGCAACTATGCGGAACTCATGAAGTTTGTTTACCAACAAACCACAGAAAAGCTGAGCAAAAAATAAACAAACTCATTGAGAGCCCCGTACAGTGTTGAGATGCTTCAGAATCACTCATAAGAATATAAAGTATGAGAAAATAAAGGAAATCAGATAATGAAATGATTAAAGTTTTCGGACGAGATCATTTAGAACCGGCTGATTTTTTTCATTTTTTACGTGGATATTTAACAAGTTCTGAAAAGTTCAGTTCCGATCTCAAGCTTTTTTAGAATTTTACCAGTGTCAGTTTTTTGGACCTATCTTCTATGATAAGTATAATTATAAAACGATCTGATCAGTTTTACAGATTTCCAGGTCACCCGTCTTTGACTTTGAAACTAGGTATCCTAACGGGCTACCTATATTGTCGTTTTCAATATATAACTTTTCAAACGTGTTTTTTTTTCTACAAATTAGAGCTGGCTAGAAGTGTTTAAAATATAAAAGGGCAGCCACTGAAAGGATAGAGGCCTGAGTTCCACTCGAATACATGTAAAAATTTTCCCATTTAAAAAAATAGTTAAATTTTATTATACCATTTCTAGAATGTGATTGTGAAATATAATCTTTTGATCTTACGATCGTAACCAAAAGTAATGACAGTCAAATTGTTGAAAACATTTCAATACATGTTTGTATTATCGAAATTTTTCGGTGAGTTTTAATATTAATCAAAAAAAGCTACTCCTCGTTATGACAACTAGTAAATTTTGTTTGATTACACTAGTTTACAGCATTTTTGAACTCAGTAAACTGACAATAATTTCCAATGTAAAATCGGGCGCTGAATCCGAAAATGAAATTCAAAAAAATCTCAGTAGAACCGTTTTTGAGTTATGCTCCAAATATGAAATTTCGGAAAAATTAAAAAAGTTCTTGTACTTAGATTAAAATATCTCGGACGGCATAACAGTAATTTGAAATCTCTCTTTTGCATATTGAAGGTGAATAAATTTTCTATCGATCATCTGAACACTGTTTTTGCGTTTGATCAACAGTATTGTTGATATAAGTGACTTTATGAGGAAAAAAGTTATAAAAAACGCATTTTTTTAGAGAAAATTTTGTTTCTACGAAAGTTTTAAACTCGATGATAGCATTTAAAAAATCTGATTTTCTTTTGCGCTTAAATGTCAATTTGAAACGAAGATTTCAAGTGGTTATTTATAAAAATAGGTTGAAATTTGAAGAAGTTATGGCTACTTTACCATAACTGTAATTTTTGCAGTTTTTAATAATTTAACGAGCCGCAGTACACTTATCATAGTATAGGAAGAATGAAACATGATAAATCTCACTCGCACCAAGTCAAAATTATTTATTAGCTTACCAGAAGGTCTCATGCCAAGTTTCAGGAAGATCTGACCATAGGAAGGGGTTGTTTGAGTCTCAAACGTGAATAAAATTTTGAGGTATTTTGCCCGGAAGGAACGAAAAATACTGGTTTTTCATCAATAACTTTTTTCATCACTAGCTGATTGTTTTTTATGGTTGATTTTCTTAAAGCCTAAGTTGAGACAAATATTTCACCCGAAGACTGTAACTCGATTGGATTTGAAACAGAAAAGTTATTGCGGTTCAAAGATTGTATTTTGGTCGAAAATTGTCGTATAAATCGCAATGGGTAAAAAGTACTCATTGCGTGTTGGACAAAATTTGCGGCCTTTAAACCGCAATAACTTTTCTGTTTCAAATCCAATCGAGTTACAGTCTTCGGGTGAAATATTTGTCTCAACTTAGGCTTTAAGAAAATCAACCATAAAAAATAATCAGCTAGTGATGAAAAAAGTTATTGATGAAAAACCAGTATTTTTCGTTCCTTCCGGGCAAAATACCTCAAAATTTTATTCACGTTTGAGACTCAAGCAACTCCTTCCTATAGTCAGATCTTCCTGAAATTTGGCATGAGACCTTCTGGTAAGCTAATAAATAATTTTGACTTGGTGCGAGTGAGATTTATCATGTTTCATTCTTCCTATACTATGATAAGTGTACTGCGGTTCGTTAAATTATTAAAAACTGCAAAAATTACAGTTATGGTAAAGTAGCCATAACTTCTTCAAATTTCAACCTATTTTAATAAATAACCACTTGAAATCTTCGTTTCAAATTGACATTTAAGCGCAAAAGAAAATCAGATTTTTTAAATGCTAT